>NC_041385.1:16629478-16646697 GCF_002162155.2 Triticum dicoccoides
CGGTAGCCCCTTCGTGAAGATGTCGGCAAACTGTGACGTAGAGGGAACATGGAGCACACAGACGTCATCGAAGGAAAACCGCTCATGGACGAAGTGTAGGTCGATCTTGATGTGCTTTGTCCGCTGACGCTGTGGAGAGGTACATCGCGCTCACGTTGTCGAAATAGGTGATCATCGCCCTGTCCGGCGGGCATCGGTGCTCACGAAGAAGTTGCCGTAGCCAACACGCCTTGGCCACGGCGTTGGTCAAAGCCTTGTATTCCACCGTCACACTTGAGTGCGAGATGGTCTGTTGCCGCTTTGAAGACCATAACACAAGGTTGTCGCCGATGTAGATGCAGTAGCCTGACGTGGACTTGCATGTGTTGCGGCAACTGGCCCAATCGGCGTTCGAGTACGTGACCAACTGGTGGTCGGGGGAGCGCCGTAGGTGAAGGCCGAGCTGCGGTGTACCCCGAACATAGTGTAGGATCCACTTGAGGACGGTGTAGTGCGGCTCCCACGGGTCGTGCATAAACATACAGACCCGCTGGATGGCGTAGGCGATGTTTGGTTGAGTGAGAGTAAAGTACTGAAGAGCACTTGCGAGACTGTGGTAAAGAGATGGATCGGATACGTGCGAGCAGTCCGTGGCAGAGAGTTTGGCACTGGTGTCGATGGGGATGACGGGCTTGCAATTGCTCATGTGGGTACACTCAAGGATCTCCAGGCTACTGTGAAAGAAAGAGGCCATGCGGAGCATGCTCAACGTTGATCCCCAGAAAGTGCTGGTGCTTGCAATTGCTCATGTGGGCGCACTCAAGTATCTCCAGGCTGCTGTGAAAGAAAGAGGCCATGCGGAGCATGCTCAACGTTGATCCCCAGAAAGTGCAGGAGCTTGCCAAGGTCGGTCATGGAAAACTCATGGTGGAGTTGCGAGATGGTGCGGCAAAGCAGGGAGGCGGAGCTGGCGGTGAGAATAATATTGTCGACGTACAAAAGGAGGTATGCGGTGGCGTCGTCATGATGCAGGATGTACAAAGAGGTGTCGCTCTTGCAAGTGGCTAATCCGAGGCGAGTAAGGTAGGTGGTGAAGCGCTGAAACCACGCCCGCGGAGCCTGTTTAATCCCGTAGAGCAAGTGATGCAATTTGCACACATGCGATGGGCGTGAAGTGTCGACGAAGCCGGATGGCTGCTAACTGTTGACGACGGTGTCGAGGTGGACGTGGAGGAACATGGTCTTCACATCCAACTGGTGTATGGGCGAGTTGGACGAGACAACGAGGCCGAGGACGACGCGGATCGTCGCTGACTTGACAACAGGGCTGAAAGTCTCCTTGAAGTCGATGCCGTGCTGCTGTGTGAAGCCGCACAACATCCAACGGGCCTTGTACCGTGCAAAGGGGCCGTCAGGGTTCATCTTGTGCCGAAAGATTCACTTCCCCGTCACCAAGTTGTTACCTGCACGGGAAGACACCAACGACCAAGTTTTGTTCTGTAACAAAGCAGTGTATTCCTCTAACATAGCGTTGTACCAATTTTGATCTTTGAGGGCTTGTTTGTATGAGGAAGGAATAGGTGAGATGTGGTCTATAGTTACAGAAAGGGTGAAAATATTTTTAGGTTGAAGAAACCCGACCTTGGCGTTGGTGCGCATGGTGTGTTGGTTTTTTTGGGGGTGGGAGCGGGACCGCGCGTGGGGGAGAGAACAGGGAGGAGAGGTGGGCACGACAGAAAGTGGGGGCGGATCTGTGTGACCAGCAGCTAAGGTGGACGTACGCCCGCATCCAGCCGCGCGGCTCGTGCATGTCGAGACGCTCCTCGATTGGTTGCATGCGTGGGCGGGGTAGGTGGAGTGCGTGGGTTGGTGGTGTCCGCGTAGTCAGCAGGTGCGGAGAATCCTGAGATTGAGGCTGGGTGGGTTTTGCGATGCGGGATTTCATGTGGCCGGGATGGTGGCTGCATGTGTGGGGCTCTTAGCGAAGGGAAAAGCGAGTTTACAAAAAATAACGTGCCTGGACGTGATGACTTTGTGGGGAAGGAGATCCAGGCACCTATAGCCCTTGTGCTCGAGCGGGAGGCCGAGAAGAATGCACGGGTTGGATCGGGGAGAGTTTTTGCGGTGTGGTGGCATAGAGGTTGGGGTAGCACAAACATTCAGAGTGTGTAAGAGCATCTCCAGCCGTTGTGTCCCCCAGGAGGCATTTTTTCGGCCTCCTGGGGTTGCCCCGGTAGAATTTATGCACTTGGGTTGAGGATTTTTCCAGCCGTCTCCCCATCCAGATGCTCACATGCACTACTCTCGTGGGAGGTGGGCGCTGGGCTTCTTCAGCAGCGGCAAAGGCGCTCGCGTGGATGGCGCAAGCGAGAGCAGGTCCGACGCGGGTCGGCTCAGTAGGTGCCGTCGGTGTCGTGCTTGAAGAGGTGGTGCTTGGAGAAGTCGTAGAGGCACGGCGCGGCGGCCAATAGGTGTCGTTAGCGTTGTCGGCGCGGCGTTCTGTGCAGGCGTGAGTTAGTGGGGGAGAGAAAGAGAAGACGAGAAAAGAGAGAGCATCACGTGGGTGGGCCCAAAGGAAAAGTGAGGAGAGAGGGAGTGGGAGGCTCACGATGGGCCCAAAGCAAGTAAAATAGTCTCTCTCCTCCCTAGCTGCCCCCCAGGATCCTGGGCTTGGAGTGGGATCGCCGGCCGTAGTTTTGGCCAAATCCGGCGATATTTGAGCTCATGGGGGCGCGAGTGGGAACTTTTTTGTCCGCCGGCACCAGAAAAGTGCTCTTGGGGGCCTTCCTGGGGGTCGGGTGGAGATGCTCTAAGTGGTCATAGGATGGGTGCCTGCCGTAGAGCATAAAGTGTGGTGTGTTCTGTTGGATGGCGCGTGAGGGACAAACATTTAGAAGGTAGGTGGAGGTGTGTAGCGCTTCTACCCAAAATTTTGGTGGCATGTGGGTTTGGGAAAGGAGAGTGCGGACAATGTCGTTGGTGGAGTGGATGGCACGCTCAGCCTTGCCGTTTTGCGGTGACGTGTGGGGGCACGACAAGCGTAACGAGGTGCCGTGAGCGCAAAGGGAAGAGCGGAGAGAGAAGTTGAGGAGCTCGCCGCCGTTGTCGCATTGCATACATTGAATGAAAACATAAAATTGGGTGAGCACAAATGGGAAGAAACGGTGAACATCGGGAGCATCAGATTTTATAAGTAGGGGGAAAGTCCACGTACAATGAGGAAAATCATCCGAGATTAGTGTTTTCTTCGATGCCAAGGGGGCGGATGCCCCTCCTCCAAGGCAGGGGGCTGTTTTAGGCATTTATGCAAACGGGCGCACACCCTCCCACCGCACTGGGCCGGCCCATTTTCATTTTTTTTTCTATTTGTAAAACGCAAAAATCCGCTATCGAAATCGCGACTCGAACTGGTGATCTAGCTAATACATGCGCGTTGCCCTAATCACTCGACCACATCACCTGTTCGTGTTTACTTAGAGCATTTTAACCCTTTTCCTCGTTCATCTTCTTTTTTTTGGAAACATTTTCTTCTTCTTGTCTGCTAAGTGCATGATTTTTTTTTCATATTTGTGAACTTTTTTTTACAAATTCATTAACTTTATTTCAAGTCGATGAACTTTTTTCAAAGTTAATGAACATTTTTTTTAAATATGTGAACTTTCATAGAAAATTCATAAACCTTTTTTCAAATTGATGAACATTTTCTTCAAAATTGATTAACTTTTTCAGATCGATGAACCTTTTTTCAAAACAGTGAACTTTCTTCAAAATCGATAAACCTTTTTTCAAACTTGAACTTTTTCTTCAGAATTGTTGATTTTTTTTCAAATGGATGATTTTTTTCAATATTTATGAACCTTTTTTCAAAACGGTGAACTTTCTTCAAAGTCGATAAACCTTTTTCCAAATTGATGAACTTTTTCTTCTAAATCGATAAAAAAAATTCGAATCAATGAACTCTTCTCATATTCAATGAAATTTCAAGTTCAATGAACTTTTTTCAAGTTCAATGAACTTTTTTCAAATTTGGTGAACTTTTTTTCAAGATCAATCCTATTTTTAGTTTTATGATTTTTCTTCCAAAAGGATGAACTTATTCAAATTCTATGTTATTTTAAATAATTCAGAAATTAAGTCATACAGTATACATGTAGTAAATAGCGCAACCGCATGTTTTTGTATTATTGGCATTTTTAGCATTCTACATGGGTGATTTGTTGCAGTGGTTAGGCACCCTCGGGATGATAGTCGGTCGAGTTCGAACCCTGGGAGGGCCACCTTTTTTTGTTATTTTCTCGCCCTTATTAGTGTCCCGAGCGATCGCATCGGCCTTATTGGGCCAGGCCCAGGTGGGAACCGCATGGGCGCAAGTACGCCTTAGCGGCGCTAAAGGCACGGTTAGGAGTTCCCAAGGCTGCGGACCCCTCCACTCCAAGCCTAGGTGCGGATGCCCCCCTTTGGCCACAAGGACTTGGTGGGCTGTGGCCATCCTGGCCCAAGTAGGCCAAGTCCTTGTGGCCATCCTGGCCCAAGTAGGCCTTGGGTACCCAGTAAGGGCCCATGTGGCCGTCCGGGGCAGGTGGGCCCTCTAGTGACCTCCGGAACCCTTCGGTGCCCCCGATACGGTCCCGGTGGACCTTTGAACTTTTTTGGAACTTGAACAAAACTTTCCCTTATATAAATCTTTACACTCGGACCATTTCGGAACTTCTCATGATGTCCAGGGTCTCATCCGAGACTCCAAACAACCATTGGTCAGCAATGCAAATATCCCAATACTACTTTAACGTTCCCGAACGTTAAGCGTGTGACCCTACGTGTTTGAGAATCATGTAGACATGGCCGACACACCTCCCCGGTAAATAACCAATAGCAGGACCTGGATGCCCATATTGGTTTCTACACATTCCACGAATATCTTTATCGATTGAACCACGATGTCAAAGATTCAGTTAATCTCGTATTCAGTTTCTTTGTCCGGCGATATGTTACTTGCATGAGATTCGATTGTCGGTATCTCCATACCTAAGTGAATCTCTTTACCGGCAAGTCTGTTTAATCATCCTGTAATACAAGATCCCGTGAGCAAACTCATTAGCCACATGAAGCTTTTTGCAATGTTGTATTATCAAGAGCGCCTAGAGATAACTCTCGGTCACTCGGCATGACAAATCCTAGTCTCGATCCATGCAACCCGACAAACACCTTAGAAGATACTTGTAGAGCACCTTTATGATCACCCTGTTACGAAGTGATGTTTGATAGAACACAAGGTATTCCTCTGATATCCAGGAGTGGCATGATCTCATGGTCTAATGACCAGATACTTGGCCTGAAGAAAACTGTAGCAAATAACTAAACAATCATTCTATTAATGATGTGACCTCGTTATTAAATAACAACTCAAGTCTATGGTCAGGAAACTATAACCATCTTTGATCAACGAGCTAGTCAAGTAGAGGCTCACTGGGGACATGGTGTTGTTTATGTATTCACACATGTATTTAAGTTTTCGGTCAATACAATTCTAGAATGGATAATAATCATTTATGATGAACAAATAAATATGATAATCACCAATTTATTATTGCCTCAAGGGCATATTTCCAACACTTCTGGGTAAGATCCCGTGAGCAAACTCATTAATACAAGATCCAGTGAGCAAACTCATTAGCCACATGAAGCTTGTTGCAATGTTGTATTATCAAGAGCATCCAGAGATATATCTCCGTCACACGGCATGACAAATCCCAGTCATGCAACCCGACAAACACCTTCGAAGATACTTGTAGAGCACCTTTATGATCACCTAGTTATGAAGTGATGTTTGATAGAACACAAGGTACTTCTCTGATATCCAGGAGTGGCATGATCTCATAGTCTAATGACCAGATACTTGGCATGAAGAAAAATGTAGAAAATAACTAAACAATTATTCTATTAATGATGTGATCCCGTTATCAAATAACAACTCAAGTCTATGGTCAGGAAACCATAACCATCTTTGATCAACGAGCTAGTCAAGTAGAGGCTCACTAGGGACACGGTGTTGTTTATGTATTCACACATGTATTTAAGTTTTTGGTCAATACAATTCTAGAATGGATAATAAACATTTATGATGAACAAATAAATATGATAATCACCAATTTATTATTGCCTCAAGGGCATATTTCCAACACTTCTAGGCAAGGGGGCCCGATGACACTTCCAATGCATTGATGACGGTGTAATTCGTCCTCACACACGCATACACCCATTGAGCACCCTCTAGGCAGGCAGAGCGCTCCCTGCGAAGTACTTCCAGGCTGACGCCTTGAAGCCGCTGCACCAGGCCGAAGTAGCTGCTCGGCAATGGCTCTTGGGGCAAGAGGTTGAAGCATATGTCCTCCATGGCCATCCTTGACATGTGGTATATTTCCAGCAACTGCTTTAGCTGATTGTTCAGCAATGGTGTATGCGATGATGCCTAGAACTGTCCCTAGATGCCGTTCTCCGCGGAGTCGCTCTTGAAGGTACCATACTAGTAGCTGACATTTGACGCAACCCCCGACAGGTCCGTGAAAAGTCCGAGGAATGCCAGATTTGTGTAAGTTAGGCAAACCCGACTTCACCAAAAACACAACAAAGAAAGTATGGCTTCTGCTATCAAGAGTTGCATTTCAGCAGTTGATTGTTCACACAAGTCATCTCTGAGGCTGATTCGGTGTACACAAGGCACGGGCAAAACAAAGACTATTGCTGTTATATTCCCGTTACTTCTGACTAAAAAAGGAAATATACTTGCGTGTGCTCCAACCAACGTGGCGGTCGTACAATTGGCTTCTTGTGTTATGGAACTAATTGAGCATCAGCCTGTAAACGACGATCATTGTTCCTTTGGTGCTATTGTCCTATTTGGTAGAAAGAGCAGAATGGTCATTAATAAGGATCTGTCACAAATACATTTGGATGACCGTATCAACAGACTTGAGAGGGGCTACTTTGAGAGTAAGGGGTCATTAAAAAGGATTCTTCTTATGCGTTGGCTAAACATTTTCCTGAGTGGTATATGAAATATAGCCGCACCTGCTACAAACTTAATGATTTTATGGACAAGATAGAAGCATTTAAATAATTTGATGATAAATTATTAGAAGATCTTCCGTGTTAGCTGCGTTTAGTGGTGGTGTCTGTCAAAAAATCGTTAGTTAAGTTGTCTTCTTTTAGTGAAAATTCTTTTCTTACTACCTTCAACAAGAGACCTTTAAAAATATAGTTCATTCAAGAAATTCTGTTAAGGAGAAGCAAGACTCAAATTTTGTACCGCTTCTAAGTATTTCGATCTGTTCAGACTTGATGTGACGCAAATCTTGGTTATTGACGAGGCAACATATCTGAAACAATGCGAGTCAGTAATTCCTTTTCTCTTGCTAAGGATAACTCATGTTTTGTTGATTGAGATGAAATGCAGCTAACATCACTTTAAAGAGTCAGGTATGTCTTAAGAGTAAATAGCATTCCAATACCATCTTATTATCA
Organism: Triticum dicoccoides; assembly: GCF_002162155.2. NCBI lineage: Eukaryota > Viridiplantae > Streptophyta > Magnoliopsida > Poales > Poaceae > Triticum > Triticum dicoccoides. Next base: position 16,636,979 of record NC_041385.1, read on the forward strand.
TCCGATCTCGTGATTATTTTCAAACATCAATTGCTGCTCATATATAGTTTCTCTTCATTATTGTTAGATTGATCAAGAAGGTCAATTTGGGAGAAGTCTCTTTGAGAGATTGTGTGCAATGGGCTATACAATACACTTGCTAGATACACAATATAGAATGCATCCTTCAATAAGTCAGTTTTTGTATATGAAATTCTACAATAAACTAATTTCTGATGGAGAGAATGTGCGTTGTAACATATATAACAAGACATATCTCCCTGTAAATACTCATCATCTTTATTCATTTATTGATATTAAAAGTCTAGAAAGGCCTGGTGAAAGTTCAATAAATATGACTGAGGTTGCTGCAGTGATTCATATTATTAAGAAACTCGGGGAAGGTATATTTAGTCTTTCAAATAGAATGTTGAAAGAATTAAGTAACTTCTTAACATCAGGTTTGATGGATCTATTGGATTTTATTTGGTTTTAAACTACCGTAGGATGCTTAAAGGAGGAGCAAATAATAAGTGTTGGTGTCGTATCACCATCCAAAGGCCAAGTAGTTGTTCTACAAAGAAAGCTTGCACCAAAGTTCAAAGACCATGCATATCTTTCTGTTACAGTGAGTACATTCGATGGATTTCAAGGTGCCGAGAGAGATATCATCTTAATTTCAATGGTTAGGTGTAATCATAATGGGCAAATAGGCTTCCTCTCAAGTCTAACAAAGCTAATGTTGCATTAACTATAAAAGTATGTTATTCTCTATGACATTCAAATTCAGAGTTTCATTTGCACTTCATCTTAAATTTAAATAACTTAATTTTTGCACAAGTACTGTCTACGTATTGTTGCAGATAAAATAACTTTAGAAGATTGTGGTTCAATATGGGCAGAGGTAGTCAACGACTCTGAATGTTGTGGATTCTTGAGTGTTATTGATTGTTGTGTAAGCTTAAAACAAGCAGTAGAGAAACAACTAAAAAAGGAAGTACATGTGATAATGTGGGATTATTGTTTGTTTTGTTTTATTTTATTGCCCAGTGTTTATTTTGTTTTTTCATCTCTATTTTCATATTTTTCTATGATCTGAATAATCAGCATACGATATGACATTTTTTCTGCTGTAGTAACCCGCTAATGCAATAACTGGATCAACTACCCGAGAAGGCCTCTTGCTAGTTCGTCATGCTGCGAGCAGTTTAATACTTGCCGGCAGTTGTTTGATTCTTCTTCGATTGAGTCTGTTATCGTGTTTCAGATGCACACTTCACAAACTAACACAATCTGTCTAGTCTGTATTATTGCCAGACATCTAATCCTTATCTGTCTCAGTCTTCTCATTCTGTTCCAGAAACATACTTGATAGGTCATCTTGTAGGCTCAGTCCTCTAAGTCACAGCCACCTACTCACTTTATTTCCATAGACCAGTCTTTTGAAAAGGAAACCACATGGCCGACAGAGACTGTAGTGTGCCACAACACATGGAGCATCAAAGGGGCAGAGGAAGTTGAACAACATGTTTTCCTGTTGGCATTTGGCTCAGTAAAATTGGATTCATTGGGGAACACTCAGTATGCATGTTGCGAGTAAATATATTTATAAATTATGTGATGCAATTGGTATAAAGAATCTGCTGGTGATAATATGTGATTGGAATTCTGAGAAGATCCAACAGTTTTTTGCGACAATAGTCTTTAGTGAAGATAGGTCCTTTATGACTTGGACGATTGATAGTAAAGAGTGTGTCATCGGCAATAAGGATTGGCAGAGGCTTCTTGGTGTGCCCGATAGGATGAATTGTTCGAAGATACATGATTTATGCAGTTACGAGGATAGGAAAAAACACTATGATAAATCAAACCCCACATAAGGTGATATGTGTCTAACGCCTAGACTTAAACCTCTGTTTGACTTAGTTGACCGCATCGTGAGAAGAACTATTTTCTCTTGGGAAAGTGGGGAGCATATACATGATATAGTCTTTCATGTTGTACCTCACATTGTGAATGAGAGACATTCTGATGTCGTAGACTTGATGCTTCGAGATATAAATAAAGTTAGAAATGACAGCAAGAGGCATCTACCATTTGCCCCTTACATCATGTTGATGGTTAACAAGCAAATGGTGTATCATGATAACACTGCCGGCTCTATGTACAAAGCGCTCATCATTCAAGAGCTCTAGTGGAATGCACCACCGCCTCTAGCTTTAGTGTGTCATCGTGTAGCTACAGAGCGTCCTCAGCTAGTTGACTGTCAGGCTCAACCATCTCATCCTTCAGAGGAGGCGGCGTTGAAGTTTGTAGGTGATATACTCAAAGAAGCACTCAAGGGTCAATCTCATGACCCGTTTGATTATCTAGCGAGATCATTTCTTATGTTTCTGAGAGGGAGACCCATGAGTGATCAGCTCTTAACTCTAGCTACTCAATTTCTTTGGTCAATCTCTGATAGAATCTTTCAACCCTAAGTTCCTATTCTTCTAGAGGTCTTGGTATTACTTGAGTTGTTGGCGCCATTCCTTTCTCCTTTTACAACTCATTCAGCTCTGACTTAGCCTTTTGTTCTGGATCTTTCAGTCTGAGTCAGCTGCTACAGAAGCTAGGAAAGAGAGGAAACAAAGGAGGGATCTGGTTGTACTTCTTTCCTAGCTTTTGTAGCACTTGACTCGACTAGAAGATTCGAAACAAAAGGCCGAGACAGAGTTGGATGAGTTGTAGAAGGAGAAAAGGATGGTGCCAATGACTCAAGTACTGTTGGGAGCACTAGAGGAACATGAATTGAAGGTTGAGTAGTCGTATCTGAGATTGTCCCAAGAGATTAACTAGCTTGAGTTAAGAGCTGATCATTCATGGGTCTCCCTCTCGGAAACGCAAGAAACGACCTTGTTGGATAATCAAGCGGGTCATGAGACGGACCCTTGAGTGCTTATTTGAGTATATCAGCTAGAAACTTGAACATCGCCTCCTCTAAAGGATGAGATGGCTGAGCCTGACAGTCAACTGGCTGAGGATGCTCTGTAGCTACACGATGAATCACTGGAGTTAGAGGTGGTGGTGGGTTCTACTTGAGCTCTTGAATAATGAGCTTTTTGTGCATAGAGCCGACAGTGCTATTACGATACCCCATTTTGTTGTTAATCGCCAACATGATGTAGGGTGCTACTAGTAGATGCCTCTTGGTGCCATTTCTAACTTCATTTATATCTCGAAACATCAGCTCTACGACATAAAAATGCCTTTCAATTATAATGTGATGTACAACATGAAACACTATATCATGTATGCACTCCCTACTTGCCCTAGGGAAAATGTTTGTTCTCATAATGCGGTCAACTGAATTAGACTGAGGTTTAAGTCCAACCATTAGACGCAAATCACCTTCTATGGGGTTTGATTTATCATAGTGATCTTTCCTATCCTTGTAAGACGAACAACATAAATCAATAAGCCTATACCAATCCTTCTTGCTGATCACTCATTACTATCAGTCTTCCTAGTCATAGAGGTCCTATCTTCACTGAAGACTACTATCGCAAAAAAACTGCCAGATCTTCTTGGAAGTCAAGTCACATATTATCACCAGCAGATTCTTGAGACCAATTGCATCACATATTTTATAGATATCTTTACCCACAACGTGCATACTAATTGTTCCCCAATGAATCCAATTTTACTAAGCCAAATGCCTACCGGAAAATCTTTTATTCAACTTTCTGTACCCCTTTGCTGCTCCATGTGTTGTGGCCTCTAAACACACTACAACCTCTATTGGCCTTGTGGGTTCAGTTTCAGAAGACTGGCCTATGGAAATAGAGTGAGTAGGTTGCTGGACCTTAGAGGACTGAGCTAGCAGTCCCCCATCTACAAGCTGACCTGTCAAGCATGCGTCTGGAACAGAATGAGAAGACTGAGATAGATAGGGATTAGACGTCTGACAACAATACACACTAGACAGATCGTGCTGGTGTGTGAAGTGTGCATCTGAAACACAATGAGCAGACTCAATAGGAGAAGGACCAGACAACTGGCGGGATGGATTAGACTGCTCGCAACATGACGAACTAACAAGAGCATCCGTAGATCTTGGGCTTCTCAAGGTAGTTGATCTAGTTATTGCATTAGCAGGTTTCTGCAGCAGAAAAGGTGTCACATCGTATGCTGATAATTCATATCATACAAAAATATGAAGATAGAGAAAAAAAGAAGAAGAATACTAAGCAATAAGACAACAAAACAAACAATAATGCCACATTATTACTTATACTTTCTCTTTTAATTGTTTCTTCACTGCTTATTTTAAGCTTGCACAATAATCAACATAACTGAAAAATCCAAGACATTCAGAGTCCTTGATTACCTCTACCCATACTGAACCACAAGCCTCTAAAGTTATTTTATCTCCAACGATACATAGGGTGCAAAAATTGTGTTATTTAAATTTAAAATGAAGTGCAAATGAAACACTAAATTTGAATGTCACAGAAGAATAACATTCTTTGCTCTACTTAATGCAACATTAGCTCTGTTGGACTTGAGAGGAAGCCTATTTGCGCATTATGATTGCACCTAACCATTGAAATTAAGATGATATCTCTCCTGACACCTTGAAATCCATTGAATGTACTCACTGTAACAGAAATATATGCATGGTCTTTGAACTTTGGTGCAAGCTTTCTTTGTAGAATAGCTACTTGGCCTTTGGATGGTGATACGACACCAACACTTATTATTTGCTCCTCCTTTAAGCATTCTACGGTAGTTTAAGACCAAATAAAATCCAATAGATTCATCAAACCTGATGCTAAGAAGTTACGACACCAACACTTATTCTTTCAACATTCTATTTGAAAGACTAAATATACCTTTCCCGAGTTTCTTAATAATATGAATCACTGCAACAACCTCAATCATATTTATTGAACTTCCACCAGGCCTTTCTAGACTTTTAATATCAATAAATGAATAAGGATGATGAATAATTCCGAGGAGATATTTCTTTTTATATTGGTTACGAGGCACATTCTCTCCATCGGAAATTAATTTATTGTAGAATTTCTATTAGAAAACTGACTTATTGAAGGGTGCATTCTATATTGTGTATCTCGCAAGTGCATTGTGTAACCCATCGGACTCAATCTCTCAAAGAGACTTTTATAAAATTGAGCTTCTTGATCAATCTAGCAATAGTGATGATAAAGTATATATCAGCAGTAATTGATGTTTGAAAATAATCACTAGATCAGGTGATAATAAGATGGTATTTAATTGCTATTTACTCTTAAGACATACCTGACTCTTTATGAGTGATGTTAGCTGCATTTCATCCCCAATCAGCAAAACTTGAGTTATCCCTGGGAGGAGAAGAGGAATGGCGGACTTGCATTCTTTCAGATATGTTGCCTCGTCAATAACCAAGATTTATATCCTCACATCAAGTCTCACAAATTTTGACTTAGAAGCAGGACAAAATTTGACGCTTGCTTCTCTCGAACAAAATTTTTGAATGAACTATATTTTCCTTTCTTCAAAGATATTCATTTCTATTCTGTAGAGCTTTGGTCTTTAAACTTTAAAGGTCTCTTGTTGAAGGTAGTAAGAAAAGAATTTTCACTAAAAGAAGACAACTTGACTAAAGAATTTTTGGCAGATACTGTCGGTGTCAAAACCGGCGGATCTCGGGTAGGGGTCCCGAACTGTGCGTCTAAGGCTAATGGTAACACGAGATTGGGGACACGATGTTTACCTAGGTCCGGGCCCTCTCGATGGAGGTAATACTCTACTTCCTGCTTGATTGATCTTGATGATATGAGTATTACAAGAGTTTATCTACCACGAGATCGTAGAGGCTAAACCCTAGAAGCTAGCCTATGATTATGATTATTGTGTCCTACGGACTAAACCCTCCGGTTTATATAGACACCAGAGGGGGTTAGAGTTACACAGAGAAGAAGATCTATCATCCGAATCGCCAAGCTTGCCTTCCACGCAAAGGAGAGTCCCATCCGGACACGGGACGAAGTCTTTAATCTTGTATCTTCATAGTCCAACAGTCCGGCGAAAGTATATAGTCCGGCTGTCCGGATACCCCCTTATCCAGGACTCCCTCAGTAGCCCGTGAACCAGGCTTCAATGACGATGAGTCTAGCACGCAGATCGTCTTCGGCATTGTAAGGCGGGTTCCATCCCCGAATACTCCAAGGTAAATTTCGAACACTTGAGTTGTGTCCGGCTCTGCGAGACAAATTGCACATACCACCGTAGAGATAACAATAATCCACAAATCTAATCTGCTGACAACTCTTCATAGCGTGACATCACGCCATAGCCTGATCTTTATTCGAACCGTTTTTCATAACTGTGTACCGCACACATTGCGAGGCGGTTTCTTTAGCACGTCTTGTCAAAGCAGAGATCGTGTCCCCTTATCGCAGGATCCTCATCAATACGGGTATGGGTAACCCAACCGCGCCATCAATCGTGGCGCTTGGAAAATGAGTGATTTCGACAGGTAAGTCGGGGGGGGGGGCACATTTTTCACTGCCTTTATAAAGGTATAAGGATCTCCCGTTTTCACCCACGCCTTCTTCCTCTTTTACTCATCCATTCTCGCACTCTCGAGCTCCAGCGCCCAAGTTCTCACCTTCTCCGTAGAACCATCCGCAGCATGTCCGGAGCGGGAGGCAAGTGGATGTCACGGAGGAGGATATTACCAAGCTTCGGGTGGCCGGATACCTGGCCGAAAACATTGCGCACAGGCTTCCAGCGGAGGGACAGATCACCCCCACCCCAAAGTCTCGGGAGAGAGTAGTATTCCTCCCTCATTTCATCCGCGGACTAGGATTTCCACTTCACCCATTCGTCCGCGGGCTCATGTATTACTATGGGCTAGATTTTCATGATCTAGCCCCAAATTTCATCCTCAACATCTCGGCGTTCATCGTCGTGTGCGAGGCCTTCCTCCGCATCAAGCCCCACATCGGCCTACGACTACAGATCTTTTGCGTGAAGCCGAAGATCGTGAGCGGCCAGCAGGCGGAGTGCGGAGGCGCCATGGTGGGCAAAATGCCCAACGCTACATGGCTTGACGACTCCTTCATGGAGACCGTGAAAGGGTGGCAATCAGGGTGGTTCTACATCACCGAGCCGCGCGACGCCAATTGGGTGGCGGCCCCCAAATTCAGATCCGGAATCCCCATGCGGCTCACCTCTTGGGAAAAGAAGGGCCTGGCCTGGGGCGAACCTGTGGAGCTAACTAGACTCGAGACCTGCATCAAAAGTATGAGGAACAAGAAGATCAAGCTTGTCAATGTGGTCCAGGTCATGCTCATCCGTCGGATTCTCCCGTGTCAAAGACGGGCATTCAATATGTGAGAGTTCGATCCGGCCGAACACCAGATGCTCCATGAGCTCTTTGACATGACGCATAATGACGTCTGGAAGGTGCTGTTCAAGACCAGCAAAGTTCCTCCTCCCACTTTCGGGGACCGCGGGCTCAGCGCAAAGCGCCTCGCCAATCCGGTAAGTCTTCTGATTATCACAAGATGTACCTTTCCCAGCATATTCGTGGGAGAGTCACCATGCTGACAAAACAGGATTACATGGAGATGGCGAAGCGGATCGACTGTCTGGCTCCGCTACCTGAAGATCCAGCAACCGCACTCCTGACGTAGATGCTGGTTCCGGCGCCTTACAAGGTGCCGGAGAAAAAGGATGAAAAGAAGGTCGTGGGGACCAGGAAGGGCCTCCGGCGCAAGGTTGCACCAGACGCCTCGCCAGAAGACGACGAGGTGCACTCCTCCCATGAAGGGGAGGAGAGAAAGAGGAAGGCCGCCCCGACTGATGGGGCCGAAGGATCCAAGAAGGCGGCTGCGGGGGCCAGAAAAGGTCTCTGGCGCAGGGCCGTGATAGACTCGTCATCCAAGGATGACGAGGCTGATTCCTCCCACAGAGACGGGGGGAAACATGAAGAAATGCCCCCTCCCTGCACTGGGAAGGAGAAGAAAAGGAAGGCCGCCCCACAGGGGGAGGCCAGGACGCCGAAGAAGGGAAAGGCGTCCCTTTCGAATCACTCCACTACCGCCACCTACAGCGAGGAGGAGTGGCTGCCCAGGGGCAAGCCCGAGGCGAGGTCGTAAGTATTCGCACTCTATAATACTTTTCGTGCGACCTTAACTTCATAGTTTGTAATAACGTCGAACACGTATATGCAGTCCGGTTGGGTCCAATTCAGGGTATCCTCCTCGGAAGGGTCCTTGAGTGAGTCGGAGATGAATTCGCTCCCGATGGCCACCTCCCCACGACCTGCGGACGACACCTAGGTGTTGTCCCAAAGGATACCAGAGCAGGGACGACGGTTCTGGAGACGCCCCAAGGAGAAATCCCAAATGCCGGGCACATGGGGGGTAAGATCCCCATGGATTATGCGGACGGGAGCCACAACAAGCCTGGCTCCCAGCCGGTTACTGCGCCGGAGCCTCCAAAGGCTCCGGATTCCAGTAGGCAGCCCTCGCGAAGGAGGGCGAGCCGGCCGTGCCGATGACCTCCGCCCAGCAGGAGGCATCGAATAATTTGTTGGAAGTGCTTCGAGGTGCTTCCATTGACGAAGAGCACCGTACTCTTATGAGTATGGTGATTGAGAAGGTTCGGTCCGCCAAAAGCGGATTGATCGAAGCCTGCACTAGCCTCCTAACAGGCTTTAAGGTAAGTAATGAAAATGTGTGAGAAAATATCACCCAATAGACAGTAGCCCCTGATAGTCTGTTTGGTGTTCGGAAAGAAAAGCCAAACGGAGGGTCAACTTAAGAATCGTAGGAGTCTGGCAGTACTTGTCTACACTACTAGGGAAAACCTTATACACAAAATCTTACCAGCAGTGTGGTTTAAAAACAAACGCTACTGCTAATTAGCAGCAGCGCGCTCCAGGAAAACGCGCTGCTGAAAGAAAAGTAGCAGCAACGCGTTCCAGCAAAACCGCGCTACTGCTCTAATTGTCATGACCTCGCCGTCCAGCTAGTTATAGCAGTAGCGCCTTAAAACAAACAACGCTATTGCTACAGATGTTAGCAGCATCGCCCTTCTTTACAACTCTCTACTGCTTGGTTCAGCCCAATAGTTTAGTCCCACCTCGCTCCGTGAACAGGGTGTTTACCACCTTAAATATGTTACTCCTCAAACTATCACAACCAGTTGGTCTTCACTGAACTCTATGTGTAGAATTTATGGCCGCAATATGAGTCTTCTTCGGTTCCTACCGGAGAGGACTCATATTGACAATTCAGATTGTACACAAAAAGATCATTGATGACCAATGCATTTTTCAATTTGACAGACAACTTAGCAGCACCGCTTTTGTTAGCAAAGCGCGACTGCTAGTCCAACTTAGCAGTAGCGTGCATACTCGCGCATCGCTGCTGCTATTCTCGTTATCTGTAGCGCATTTTCTTACCCGCGCTACTACTAACCCTACCTTATCCCCACGCGCGCGGCCGACCCCTCTCTCTCACTCACTCTCCCCCTCACTCTCGCCGGCGCCGATAACCACCATCGTTCGTCGCCGCCGCCATCGTCCGTCCGCCACCGAGGTACTCCTTCCTTTCGTGCCTCCTCCTCCCACCGCGCCCTCCTCCCTCCTCCTCCCACCGCGCCCTCCTTCCTCCGCCTGCGGCCGCCCCCTCCTCCCTCCTCCGCCGACAGCCCTCCTCCCACCGCCCCTCCCTCCTCCTCTCTGG
>NC_041385.1:16647155-16661729 GCF_002162155.2 Triticum dicoccoides
ACCCCCTCCCCCTCCTCTCTTCTTCCTCCCTCCCTTGTCTTTGTTCTTGCAACTCATACTTTTTTAGCAAGTGTAGGTGTTTTGAATAAAATATAAGTAAGAAAATTTAGCAAGTGTTTAATAGAAAATAGTTTATTTAGTAAGTGATTAATATAACTAGTTTATTTATATTATGTACTGAATAGAACTAGTTTATTTGGTAAGTGCTTAATAGAACTAGTTTATTTAGTAAGTAGTTAATAAAACTAGTTTATTTAGTAAGTAGTTAATAAAACTAGTTTATTTAGTGTTAGGATAATATATAAGATATTTTCAAATGTTTTTTCATATTTTGAACCATTGAAAGGCAATGACCATCGATAAGTGGCCTATGTTTTGCCAGAGTGTTGATTAATTTCCGTTCCGGCAAAGTTTAGGTGCTCGATATGTCCTTTTTTAGCTAAGGTCATGCCGGATTTTTGGGTTTTATCGTCGAGTTATAATCTTTGAATTCTGAACACAGGAGATGTCTGATGACAATGGGATCCCGGAGTGCGGGGACTACTACGATGACCATGGTGTGTGTGACAGGTTTCCTCACCTGCAAAATGATAGGGTTTTCACCGTGAAGCTGGAAGAGACCTTCGATGTTTGTACGGTACACAACGACAAGCATTTCATCATAATAAATATCATCACTTGTGCTTCTTTTGTTCAACGTGTAATTTATGGATTTTTTTCAATTCAACTAGTACATCCCGTGCCATGCTAGACCATATGTATTGGAGAAGCTTGGTTTTCATTTAGATGACTTTGAGAATGTGGAGACGAGGAGGGCTCACTTAAGAACTAAACATGGTTATGAGTTTCTGGTTAAGTTCTACAATGCGGTCGATCACTCCCATTTCGGTTGCTCTAATTGGGAAGCTCTCTGTAAGGCATATGGATTTGAGGAGGGAATGCGAATAAGATTTGATATTCATCCCGAAGATTATGATGGTGATGATAATATCGACATCTTGGTGGATGTGGATATGCCTCCAGTTTTACCTAGATGTGAGTTTGTCAAACTAATTTGTTAAGTTTAGTAATTTATGTTGTTAATTTAAAAATATTTGGTGTTCATCCGTACTAAACTTATTTATTTATAATTGTCAGCTTATTTCTTATCTTCAAGAAATACTCGGAAGGTAGTAGACAACACATACTATAGCTATGACCCCAAGCTTAATTGTGAGGAGAAAGGTTATCTTGTCTCATTCATAGAAGATGTTGAGGCCTTCAAAACCAGTCACTCTATCAGCCCAAATTATACTAGATACGTGACACTAGTCCATAAATTGCTTGATGCTAACTTCATTGCCAAAAACTTGGTAAGATTTTATTAATGATGGTAACTTCATTGCATACATTATTCTTAAGCAAACTACATTGCTAACTATATATGTTACTATTTTGTTTTTGAACAGAGGCTCCCGAAGCAGGTTGTGCCTGCCATGCTATGTACCGAAGGTGATATGCATATGGTTAGCTTACGACCAACTCCTTTGGAGGCTTACCATACTGCATACTCGACTTCTTCAAATGATGGAAGACTCAAAATCAAAGAATGGAGCAAAGTGATGAATGCGCACACGCAAATAATTGGAGACAAAATGAATGTGCGCAAGCCACAAGTTGGAGATAGGTTTATGTCCATTCTCCATTATGGTGAAGGACCGGTTTATCTGTTTTATGGTATTTTAGCTAGGAGAGAGGAGTAGGTCCTAAGTATTAAGAACAATTAGTTAGTGTTGATTATATATCACTACAATGTCTTAGACTTGATGGTGATGCTGAGTATTAGTGATTATGAGTACTATGATGATGATGAGGAGTTGTTATTATAACTAGTGACGAAGTTGTTATATGATGTCTCATCATGGACGAAAATGATGATTATGAGGAGTTATTTGACAATGATATATTATGATGATAAGTTGTTAATGATATTATGATGATGATGATATATAAGTTATTATGCCATTGGGTGAAAGAACCGTGGATTAGTTTCAAATGGATGGATCCAAAGTGACCATTGGTTACTTTGGATCCATGCACTTGAAACTAATGCAAAGTTCTTTCACCTAGTGATTTAATAACTCACTATGATGTTAAAACAATCTCTAAATTGCTACTGTATGAAAAATTGTATACAGGTGTACGAATACGACCTAAAATAAAAAAAATGGAACTAGGAAAAATAGTAGTAGCGATTGTTCATGAAAGCGCTACTAGTAATTAGCAGTAGCGTTTGTTTGGGTAAGCGCTACTACTAAGTAGATATAGCAGTAGCGCGTGCCAGCAGGCGCTACTGCTAAGCTTTAGCTGTAGCGCCTTATCAGTAGCGTGCCCGAGCGCGCTACTGATAGGCCAAAAACCAGCGCTACTGCTAGGCTTTTCCCTAGTAGTGCTATGTTAATGAGCAGGCTGCGGTCGCCAGACTCAGGCGGGACCTGGGGCAGGCCGAAGAAGAGCTTGGCCTCGTGAAGAGGCAGCTCGAGGAGAACAAAGGTAAGTGATACCCCGTCCGTGTGTCATATAGAGGGGAAAAATTGGTGATGCTAACAAAAAGCATCATGATTTTTAATAGGGGCCACGACCGAAGTGGCGGCCCTGAAGAAAGCACTGTCTGAGGCCGAAGCCAAGGTGGCCACGGAGCGCACCGAGCGTGAAAAGCAAGATGCTCGGGTGGGAGAGGTACAGCAAGCGCTCCAGGAGTTCAGCAAGATGTTCGAGTCCTTGGAGCATGACTTCAAGACGCAAGCGTGCGAGCTTGCCAAAGCCCTCGAGAGCGCAAAAGATGCCAAGGCCGAAGCCCAAAAGGCCCTCCAGGAAATCCAGGCGGCCAAGAAGATAGCGGCGGGTAAGGCATTCATTATGCAGAGCAAGCATGTGGAGGAGACATTTCTTTTACTTAACCGAATTCGGAGCTCTCCAGGGGCATTCGCAGATCTGCCACGCAGCATATCGGATGCCACGGAGTTCTACCGTGCCGAAGAAGGGAGCTCAAGGAGAAGCTGTTCTGGTCCCAGTATGCCAGAGCCGAACACCCGATGCCCTTGAGTGACCAACTAAAGCAGTTGGTCGAACTCCACAGGGTGGCCAAATTGGCCATGAAGGACCTCATAGTCCGGATGTGGCCTGGCGAGCCCCTGCTCGATAGCTATTTTGGCCTTATAAAGCGGATAGTGCATGCCTGTCCACGGCTTGAAGTTATCAAGCAGTCCGTCTGTATTGAGGGTGCCTGCCGGGCCTTTGCCCACGCGAAGTTGCATTGGGCCAAACTGGATGCTGAGAAGCTCGTGAAGGATGGACCCCTGGAGGGTAAGGAGCATCGCTACCCTAAAAAATATTATGATGGCGTTATGAAAGGCGCTCGCCTTGTGGCTGATGAATGTGCCAAGAACATAATCTTTGAGTGAATGTACTCATGTCGTCTTTGTAATATGAAAACGAGTTTGTTTGCACTATATAATGTTTTGTTGATTTAAAATATTACCTTCTGTGCGGCCGTTTATAAAATTCTGAAAGTAGGCTAGTCGTCAGCTTTCGCCCCCATGTAACTACTACTGGGGTGTTCGTGGAAAACCCAAACACTCTTTATCCAAATTTTTGGTCCTTTGAGGTGTTTAGCACAGCGAACAAGGCAATCGGACTATGCAGCTTTATAACTCTTACTTGGCCATAAAAGTCTATAATTTTAAATTTCAGCGAAGCCCCTAGTATTCGGAAGGCCGAACTGGGGCGCTATACACGCCTAAATTGGACAAGGCCGATTCCTTGCCTTAAGCGGAAAAAATCTTTAAGGATTTAGTACCTCTCGAACAGTGACCAGCTCTCGCCGCATCATGACTGTCAGTTTTCGGCTTTCTCTACTGAGGTGCTTGTCTGGAAGAACCGAGACACAATCGCAGTAGTTCTCCCTGCGCTACCTTACCCGATGTAACGGAACGTAAGGTACCAAAACAAGGGAGCCGGGCTAACCCAACTATTGACCTAAGACATGATTCGGAGCTGGTGCATATAATGCTATAAGTTCGGGGTGCCGCACTGTCGAAAGTGTTCGGACTTTTCTTGCCATGTTATGGGGCTCAATAAAAAGCTCCTGACAAACTGAGAGTACCAAAGTGTAAGGATGCAATATTAAATAAATATTCAAGGGAAAATATGAAGATAGTAGTAAGAAGCTGACGCTGTATACTGTTTCCCGTTGTTATTTGGATAATACCTCAAGGTGTATGTGTACAATTAATGCGTTAAGCAAAAACAAATAGGACTATTTGACATGTCCTATCCAAGGGCAGGATGCATGCGGGTATGTAAAACAGGTATAACGATCATTAACAGAGACCACCTGGGTATTCTCTTGTGTGCAAAGCCTCTTGCCTCCTTGGTGTTCCCTCCTGTGATGAGTCCGATGGTACGGTTCTCTGAAGGGGCTGCCCAAAAGTAGGGTCCTGAAAGAAAGAAAGAAAAAAGGTATGCGGGCCTTGTGGCAGCTGAACCGCACTGTAGGCCGCATTGTCGTATCGCCTCCACCTATGCCCATGGTATTTTGAGTGCGTAGTTGTGTACGCGTGGCACAAATGCCGTCTGAATGGGGTTGGGGCGGAGGCCGGATTGCTAATTGAGCTCTTGGCGTGCCTGACGATCCTGTTGCAGGGTGCTCTGGACTCGCTTGACGGTGTTCGGGGTTGTCATTGCCGAATTGGCTGTCTGTCGAAGAAGGCTGCTTTGTACTTCTGCTGCGAGGGCCGCAGTGTGCTCTTCCGTACAGAGGGAGCGGTATGTGTTTCCATTGACTGTTATAACCCCGCGAGGTCCTGGCATATTGAGTTTAAGGTATGCATAGTGAGGTACCACGTTGAATCGAGCGAACGCGGTTCGTCCAAGTAGTGCATGATAGCCACTACGGAAAGGAATGATATCGAAGATTAACTCCTTGCTTCGGAAGTTATCCGGAGATCCGAAGACCACTTCCAGTGTTATTGAGCCCGTACAGCGGGCCTCTACCCCTGAAATTACACCTTTAAAGGTGGTTTTGGTGGGTTTGATCCGTGAGGGATCGATGCCCATTTTGCGCACTGTGTCTTGATAAAGCAGGTTCAAGCTGCTGCCATCGTCCATAAGGACTCGCATGAGGTGGAATCCGTCGATGATTGGGTCAAGGACCAATGCAGCTGAGCCGCCATGATGGATGCTGGTAGGATGGTCCCTACGATCGAAGGTGATCGTACAGGATGACCATGGGTTGAACTTTGGGGCGACTGGCTCCATCGCATAGACGTCCATTAGTGCACGCTTTCGTCCCCGTTTGGGAATGTGGGTGGCATAGATCATGTTTACCGTTTTCACCTGGGGGGGGGATTTCTTCTGTCCCCCAGTGTTCGGACGCCGGGGCTCCTCGTTATCAACGCTGTGCAGCCCCTTGTCCTTGTTTTTGGCATTCAACTTGCCGGCCTGTTTGAACATCCAGCAATCTCTGTTAGTGTGATTGGCTGGTTTGTCGGGGGTGCCGTGAATCTGGCACGAGCGGTCGAGTATGCCGTCCAGACTGGATGATCCCAGATTGTTTCTTTTCAATGCCTTTTTCCGCTGATCGGATTTTGAGTTGCTGAATCCGGCATTGACTGTCGTATCTTTGGCGTTGTCACCATTATTTCGACGCTTATGTCTATTGCGTCGTGGCTTTCCATTACTGTCGTGGACATCTGAAGTGCCAGAGTTTCTTGGCATGGTGCTACTGCGAGCCAGCTAGCTGTCCTCGCCCGCGCAAAAGTGGGTCATGAGTGCTGTGGGGGCTGCCATGGACTTCGGTTTTTCTTGGCTGAGGTGTCGGGCGAGCCACTCGTCGCGGATATTATGCTTAAAGGCCCCCAGGGCCTCGGCGTCCGGACATTCGACAATTTGGTTCTTTTTAGTTAGGAACCGAGTCCAGAATTTTCTGGCTGACTCTCCGGGCTGTTGGGTAATGTGACTTAAGTCATCAGCATCCGGTGGTCGTACGTAAGTGCCTTGGAAGTTGTCGAGGAATGCATCCTCAAGATTTTCCCAACTGCCGATGGAGTTCGCCGGCAGGCTATTTAGCCAATGTCTGGCTGGTCCTTTGAGTTTAAGGGGAAGATACTTGATGGCGTGTAGATCATCACCGTGGGCCATATGAATGTGGAGAAGAAAGTCTTCGATCCACACCGCGGGGTCTGTTGTGCCATCATATGACTCGATGTTTACGGGTTTAAACCCTTCTGGGAATTCATGATCCATTACTTCATCAGTGAAGCAGAGGGGGTGTGCGGCGCCTCTGTGCCGGGCTATGTCGCGACGCAGTCCGACTAAGTCTGGTCGGTTATGTTCGGCCCGACCGGACTTATTATTAGTGTATCCGGCATGACGATCATCGTCATGTGCTGTGGCGTGCCCCCGTGATCCGTAGATCGATCTTGGTTGTCCTGCATTGTTTTCCAATATGTCTCACAGGTCCTGCGTATTGCCCCGGGTCGTAGTGAGCTGGCGTGGGGGTGCGGGCTGGTATTCGGTTTGATATGCCGTTTTATCGCGGCCACGAGGTGGCCGGTCAGCCTCGTCTTGTGCTGGTAGTGTAGGCTCTACGGCCTCCTCCTCTAGTTGAGGTAGCAACTTGTGCTTTGGGTAACCTTTGGTGAGGGGCTCGAGTCCGTATTCCTCGGCCGCCAGGACCTCGGTCCATCTGTCTGTGAGCAGATCTTGATCGGCTTGGAGCTGCTGCTACTTCTTTTTCAGGCTTCTTGCAATGACTATAAGCCGGTGTTTAAAGTGCTCCTGTTCTATGGGATCCTCGGGTATGCCGAATTCATCGTCGCCGAGGCTCACCTCGTCTTCGGAGGGAGGCATATAGTTGTCATCTTCCAAGTATCCGCCCGTCGCCTGTTCCTTTAGGCTGACCTGCCCGTGCTCCTGTTCGGCCTGTTCAAAGGTACGCTGATCAGGATTGTATTCCTCTTCGGCACCATCTGGATTGTTTTCTTCTCCTATGCCGGTATTGCTGTGGCGGGGCCTAGAGCGGCGCCTATGACGCCCATGCTTTGATTTCTTCCCTGAGGGGTTATCTTTTGTTGCCTCATTGCCATTGTTTTCTTTGGGGGTGTCCACCATATATATATATCATATGAAGAGGTGGCTGTCCAGCGCCCTGTGGGCAGTGGTTCTTGTTATTCTCCTGCATCGTCGTCTATACCGGCGATGTCTTCGGAGTCAAAGTCAAGCACGTCGGTCAATCATCGACAGTGGCTATTAAGTGGGTGGTGGGTGGGTAACGAATTTCTTCGTCGCCTGCTTCCCACTCGAGCTGGCCATAGTTCGGCCAGGAATCTCCTGACAGAGAGACAGACCTTAATGAATTTAGCACATCGCCCAAGGAGGAGTGCTGAAAGATATCCGCGGCGGTGAACTCCATTACTGGAGCCCAATCAGACTCGATGGGCCCGGGCGTGCGTGGTTCGGAACCCACACCTGGACACGAGTCCGGGGGTCCGGCGACGCAGATTCCCTTAACGGCGGAATCTGTGTTCGGCTCTATCGCCGGGGAGTATGCGGCCTCCATGGCAGGGTCCATCCACCCGTCCTTGGACGACGCGATCTGCCCCGGATTTAGGTCCGGAGCAGCTGCAGGGGCGACATCCCGAATAATGTCCGACAACAGATTTAAGTCGTGCTCGTCGTGACTGCTCGGCGCTCCTAATGCAGGCCCAAATCCGTCGAAGATTATGTCTCCGCGGATATCGGCCGTGTAATTCAAGTTTCCGAACCTGACCTGATGGCCAGGGGCGTAACTGTCGATCTGCTCCAGATGGCCAAGCGAGTTGGCCCGCAGAGCGAAGCCGCCGAACACGAAGATCTGTCCGGGGAGAAAAGTCTCGCCCTTTACTGCGTAGTTGAAGGTTGAGGGAGCCATCGAGCCTTACAGCGACGACACAGAGGAACTCTCAATGAAAGCACCAATGTCGGTGTCAAAACCGGCGGATCTCGGGTAGGGGGTCCAGAACTGTGCGTCTAAGGCTAATGGTAACAGGAGACTGGGGACACGATGTTTACCCAGGTTCGGGCCCTCTCGATGGAGGTAATACCCTACGTCCTGCTTGATTGATCTTGATGATATGAGTATTACAAGAGTTGATCTACCACGAGATCGTAGAGGCTAAACCCTAGAAGCTAGCCTATGATTATGATTGCTGTGTCCTACGGACTAAACCCTGCGGTTTATATAGACACCCGAGGGGGCTAGGGTTACACAGAGTCGGTTACAGAGAAGGAGATCTATCATCCGAATCGCCAAGCTTGCCTTCCACGCAAAGGAGAGTCCCATCCGGACACGGGACGAAGTCTTCAATCTTGTATCTTCATAGTCCAACAGTCCGGCCAAAGTCTATAGTCCGGCTGTCCGGATACCCCCTTATCCAGGACTCCCTCAGATACCACCACTGAACGTAGCTGACACGAAAGATCTTTTGATAATTTATCATCAAATTCTTTAAATTATTCTACCTTGTCCATAAAATCATTAGTTTTGTAGCGATTGCGGCAATATTTTTGTATACCACTCATGAAATTGTTTAGTCAGCCCACGAGAAGAATCCTTTTCAATGACCCGTTACTCTCAAATTAGTCCCTCTCAAGTCTCTTGATACGGTCATCCAGATGTATTTGTGACTGATCATATTGTCAATGACCATTCTGCTCTTGCTACCAAATAGGACAATATCACCGAGGGAACACTAATCATTGTTTACAGTTCGATGCTCAATTAGTTCCATAACACGAGAAGCCAATTGTACGACCGCCACGTTGGTTGGAGCACACGCAAGTATATTCTTTTTTCTTCTTCAGAAGTAGCTGCAATATAATAGCAACAATCTTTGTTTCGTCTGTGCCAGGTGGACCCCGAATCAGCCTCAAAGATGACCTGTGTGAACAATCAACTGTGGAAATGCAACTCTTGATCGCAGAAGCCATACTTGCTTCGGTGTGTTTTTGGTGAAGTCAGGTTCGCCCAGCTTAGGAAAATCTGGCGTTCCTCGGACATCTTCGTGGACCTGCCGAGGAGCACGTAGGATGTCGGTCACTTCTATGGTACCGTCGGGGGCGACTTCGCGCGCAAGGCCTTCTGGGGGAAGTCCAGGCGCCTTGCATCCGCCACTTCTGAATAATCAGATGAATCAGCTAATGGAACGTTGTCGCGTGGCGAGGCCGGCCATGGAGGACATCTGCTTCAATCTCTGGCCCCAAGAGCCATTCCCAAGCAGCTACTTCAGCCTGGTGCAGTGGCTTCAAGGCATCAACCTCCAAGTCCTTCACTAGAGGCGTTGTGCCTGCCTGGAGGGTGCTTAACGGGCGTATGCGTGCGTGATACCGCATTACACTGACATCAATGCAACGGAAGTGGCGTCATACCCCCCTATCGAGAAGTGTTGGAAATATGCCCTTGTTCCTCCTGAAGGCAATAATAAATTGTTTATCATATTTCCTTGTTCATGATAAATGTTTATTATTAATGCCTATTCACGCTTCTAGTTGGGGAGGACATGTCCTTGTTCCTCCTGAACAACACCTTGACCAGCATCGGCAGTGCTCTTGCCGTGGTCTGCATCTGGCCCCACGAGCCTGAACCCAGCTATTCATGCAACATCTCGGCTGCTCATGGTGTTGCTGGTGGGAAACCCGATGGGAGGCTTGTGTTCCAGAAGGATCCTCATGTGTCAAGCAGCTCGCTGGCGGGTGGAGTTCAGCTGGGCAACTTCTTCCTGCTGATTCCTTTGGAATTCGCCGAGAGCTCATCTAGTGAACTCACTGTACACATCTGCATCGACAGAGTAGCACCATAGGGATCTAGTTGGAAGCTATGGACAGAGCCTTTTGGGCCACTCAGCTAACACCAGTTTAAGTGACTGCTAGATGTTGCCCAATGTTCTTTAATCACCATCAACTGGAGGAACTAAAATGTGTTTAGAACTCAGTTGTCTTGCTATGTAGCTTGTTGTTGTTTATAGTGGTAGTCGAATTTATCTTTGCTTAGCTTTGGACCTGACTAAAATCCCAATCGAAGATTAGTATCTTGCAGATCAAAAATAAAAGTTGAATATTGTTGGTACTAGTCATTGATCCAAGAGTTGGTGTAGGCAAACTCTTATCCCGGCGATGAATGATCTGCATTGTGCAAACATAGATTGCCATTTGCCAATCGTCAGATCAGCACCATACCTTATCATTATGAACTCTTCAAGATTTTGGGTTGATTTTTTCTGTTCTTAGAAAAAGTACCAGGCATTTAAAAAAGAGAGGAAAGAACAAATATAAATGAAAGAAACTGGAATTAGAAAGTTGTTTATTTCTCTTAATACGCAGAGAACCCAAGGACGAGTCCGATTCAAGAACAAAGCTTCGTACAAACCTGATCGGATCGAATCAAACAACATATCTCTAAGCAACTTCCTTCCCTAATGACCTTCAAAAATTAATGTAGATCATGACATCCTTCGATTGTGAGGCGTTTGGGAAAACCTGGTTCCATCCTTGGCGTGGGGAAGGTAGTAAGCAAGACCTATTCAGATTAGTTTTAAATAAGAACATGAGAAATGACCGCAGGGAGGGGAGGGGAGGAAGTTGACCCCTAGGCTGTCAGCGCATTCCTCCTAACATTTTCCAAATACATGGTTTGAACATTTTTCCAAATACATTTAAAATATCTTTAGATGAACGTTAATTTTTTTTAAATATCTGAATATTTTAAATAGTGTATAATGTTTTCAAATAAATACCACAGACATATTTTTTAACAAGTAAACATTTTTAAAGTGCCACGTACATTTTTTGATTGACATGAAACACTTTCTAAAACTAGTAGCATTAGATTCATGATAAAATATTTATGCCATCAAATTAGTAGCATTAGATTCATGATAAAATATATTTTCATCATATACCTATTTGGTTTGACAAACATTGATATTTTTTTTCATAAACCCGGTCAAACTTTGAGATAGTTTGACCCTCCAATAAAGTTGAAAATACACTCTTTGAAGGACGGAGAGAGTATGATTTTTTACGTTGCCTCGTCCATGCATTGTGTTATTTTTTTGAATTTATATGTTTGTAAAAACAAGCTGTCCAAAGAATCCATCGGCTGGCACAATTACTCCATGTCATTCTTTCTTTGTACGACATCAGACTTTGTGGCACCATGCATCCGGCTGCTGTCCACATGCCAACTTTGTAAATGCACCGAATTTAAAGCCCTGCAGCCTTAATCCATATCCGACGACCCCAGGTCGTGGCAGAATTATTTTGAAAAAACTCCATCACATACGGACACATAACTGGATAAGTTGTGTTGCCGATTTTAAAAAAATGATTAATAAACGGGAAGAATATATAATTTCAGTTTTAACTATGGTATACTCTTTTTTTTCCGGGAAAACTATGGTATACTAAGTAAGGTGACCAGATAAAAGTTTGCATATAATCGAAAGTAACATAAAAATATGGGCAACACTCTGCGCCGGTGCGTCGGCCGAAAGTTTCGGCCGGTCGCACCGCAACCGCCCGATGCATGTGCGTACGGCCGTTCGATTGGATCCAAGCAAAAAAAAAAAAAGAATCACCCCAGCTCTCTTTCTTCTTCCTCGGGCAGTCCTGTTCGGGGGAGCGCGGCGCCGCGCCTCCTGTCCCCTCTGGTGGTCGTCGGTCCCCATCCTCGCCGGTCTTCCTCGTCGCCGCCGGACCTCGGCCTCGTCGGCCGTCCTCGTCGTCGGTCCCCGCTGTCGCCGGCCGTCCTCGTCGCCGGTCCCCATGCAACAACTCCACCTGCGTTGCAGCTCTTGACGGCGGCGGTTGTAGCTCGGCCACCGCCCCTTGCCATTGATGCTCGCTGCAGGAAATTATGTCGATGGCGGCCGTCAGTCAATCAACGCCATTTTGAATGGATGTAGCAAAAAACTTCACCCGTAGTAGCAAAAATAAACTACGGTTGCAGCAAAAATCAAACACCGTCGCCGTCTTCGCGAGGTCGCAACTCCGCCTTACATGGATGTAGCAAAAAACTTCAGCAGTAGTAGTAAAAAACTACTACGGTTGTAGCAAAAATTGTGGTTGTCGTCATCGTGAGGTCGCAGCTCCGCCTGATGGATGTAGCAAAAAGCTTAGCCGGTAGTAGCAAAGTACGACTACGGTTGCAGCTTCCCCTTGTTATGAAGTGCCATTGAAGCTTTTTGTGTCTATGGTTGAAGCTTTTTTCAATAGCTGTTGAAGCTTTTCTAGGTGACGGTTGCAACACTTGCATACGCGGGTGGATCCGGCCATGGCGGTAAGCAGCCATGGCGGCCGGCGAGGGAGCGCCTGACCGTCGGCGATGGAGCCTGTGGTGGCCCAGTCGCAGCCCGATATGAGAGGAGGAGGGGATGTGCGCGCCTGAAGGATGTAGGTAGGGAATGGATCTGGCCATGGCAGCAGGCAGCCATGGTGGGTGCGCGAGGGAGCGCCTGGCTGCGGGCGGCCCGCGTCGCAACCCAAGGAGAGGAAGGGGATGCGCGCGTGAGGGCTGGAGGTAGGGGATGGAGGTGGGGCACGCGGGGACCACTGCGTATTGCGCGTTGGGCCAGCGTGACGAGGGAGCCGGCCGAAAGTTCGGCCGGTGCACCGCGCCCAAACGTTTCCCTAAAAATATTGGTCCATTTTGTGACGGAAAACAATATAAACTAGCAAACACATAAAAAGACGACCTTTTAAAATCCCGAAAAATTCAATTGCCACGCCATCTGGTAAATTGGCTATTTTTATTCGCATACATAGTTCCACCATACATAGGACAGATGCTCATACATTAAGATGCTCGGAAAATTGGCTATAGTTATCTTGATTTCGACCCAAGGTCTCCATCTAGCACAGTAGACACATGCTGGTCGGTGCTTGCACTCGAAGAACCGAGCTCGTCTGTTTCAGCTACGGTCGAGAGTCTGCACATCCCTGTGACGGCCATTTGTGCTATGCCAGCCGTGCACTCGTCGGCTCTCAGATCTTCTTCATTCGAGCTAAAAAATTGAGATAGAAAACGACAATGAACAACTGAAGAAGTAATAGATCAGTAGGAATGTTTGAGAAACAAGTTACCTTCCGTCCATGCCGTGGACCAGCTCGACAAGCGGATCTGGTGAAGGAATCATCTCCGTCAGAAAGATTAACTAAGCAGCTTCAGGTTATTGCTAACCAGGGGAACCCTCAGACGAGTAGCGCACTCAGTATCCTCTGTCTCTTTCTAGATTGATTGAATGAAGAACAGTACAAGGCACCAAGAGGTTGCCTCCTTTTCAGATGTGGCTATGGAGCCTTTGCGTGCTCGGAGAAGACTCATAAAAGGTAGGTGAAGGTGGATTGAATTAATTGGTCCCAGGCCACTGTTCTGGTCTGTACTCACGATAAAGGGTTTCCCCCGCTTTATATTATAAAGCACCAACCGATACAACCAACTTGCTGGGGCTGCAGCACAACCAAGCCCAAAAGGAAAAAAGCAAGAGAAAGAAAAGAGCAACAAATGTCGACACCGACAGATCAACTAAGCGACGAAGATCGGCAACCGCTGCACCCTCTGGAGAAGTACCACCGCGTTCCTAGCATTCTGGAGCGTCGCGTACCAAGCAACACCTTCAAGAAGGAATGCGATGGAGCTGCCGCTATTGCCCGAACAAATCCTAGTGTTTCCCCCGGTATGCGGAGGGCAGTGGGGAAGGGGTATACCCGACACCCTTCAGGAAGGTCCGGTGACGCCCGCAGGCGTCACCGCGTCGGAGCCGAACGAGCCGTCAGGGATTTCTCCCAACCAAAACAACCACCACCACCCTGGACACTTCATAATGCACCACCAAATCCACCGCCCACCAGCCTGTGACACCACGGTCACTGAACCAACATCGCCGTCTCACTAGTGCCGCCAGCACGAGACCTGGGGGGAGGGAAATGAGAAAACGGCCACGTGGGCAACCGCAACTCGATCGGCGGGAGGGGACAACCTCCATCGCTCTCGCGGAGCCGACCGGATGCGGCGACAGGGACTTGCTAGGCACCGACGGCTCGGCCAGACCTGTTGGGGAACATTGCAGAAAATAAAAAATTTCTACGCTTCACCAAGATCAATCTATGGAGTTCATCTAGCAACGAGAGAGAGGAGTGCATCTACATACCCTTGTAGATCGCGTGCGGAAGCGTTCAAGAGAAAGGGGTTGAGGGAGTCGTACTCGTCGTGATCCAAATCACCGAAGATCCTAGTGCTGAATGGACAGCACCTCCTCGTTCAACACACCTACGGTTGGGGAAGACGCCTCCTCCCTCTTGATCCAGCAAGAGGGAAGGAGAGGTTGATGGAGATCCAGCAGCACGGCGGCGTGGTGGTGAAAGCAGCAGCGATCTCGGCAGGGCTTCGCCAAGCTCTACGAGAGGGAAAGGTGTTGCAGAGGGAGAGGGAGGCGTCAGGAGCATGGGTGCGCAGCGCTCCCTCCCCCCTCTTTATATAGGGCCCCTAGGGGCGGCGCC
>NC_041385.1:16661925-16667526 GCF_002162155.2 Triticum dicoccoides
GCCCTAGGAGATTCAATCTCCAAGGGGGGGGGGGCAGCGGCCAAGGGGGTGGCTTGCCCCCCAAGCCAGGTGGAGGCGCCCCCACCCCTAGGGTTTCCAACCCTAGGCGCAGGGGGGCCCAAGGGGGGGGGGGCGCACCAGCCCACCAGGGGCTGGTTACCCTCCCACTTCAGCCCATGGGGCCCTCCGGGATAGGTGGCCCCACCCGGTGGACCCCCGGGACCCTTCCGGTGGTCCCGGTACAATATCGGTGACCCCCGAAACTTTCCCGATGGCCGAAACTGGACTTCCTATATATAATTCTTCACCTCCGGACCATTCCGGAACTCCTCGTGACGTCCGGGATCTCATCCGGGACTCCGAACAACTCTCGGGTTACTGCATACTAATATCTCTATGACCCTAGCGTCACCGAACCTTAAGTGTGTAGACCCTACGGGTTCGGGAGACACGTAGACATGACCGAGACGACTCTCCGGTCAATGACCAATAGCGGGATCTCGATACCCATGTTGGCTCCCACATGCTCCTCGATGATCTCATCGGATGAACCACGATGTCGAGGATTCAAGTAACCCCGTATACAATTCCCTTTGCCAATTGTACGTTACTTGCCCGAGATTCAATCGTCGGTATCCCAATACCTCATTCAATCTCGTTACCGGCAAGTCACTTTACTCATACCGTAATGCATGATCCCATGACCAAACACTTGGTCACTTTGAGCTCATTATGATGATGCATTACCGAGTGGGCCCAGAGATACCTCTCCGTCATACGGAGTGACAAATCCCAGTCTCGATCCGTGTCAACCCAACAGACACTTTCGGGGATACCTGTAGTGTACCTTTATAGTCACCCAGTTACATTGTGACATTTGGTACACCCAAAGCACTCCTACGGTATCCGGGAGTTACACGATCTCATGGTCTAAGGAAAAAATACTTGACATTGGAAAAGCTCTAGCAAACGAACTACACGATCTTGTGCTATGCTTAGGATTGGGTCTTGTCCATCACATCATTCTCCTAATGATGTGATCCCGTTATCAACAACATCCAATGTCCATAGTCAGGAAATCATGACTATCTGTTGATCAACGAGCTAGTCAACTAAAGGCTTACTAGGGACATGTTGTGGTCTATGTATTCACACATGTATTACGATTTCCGGATAACACAATTATAGCATGAATAAAAGACAATTATCATGAACAAGGAAATATAATAATAATCATTTTATTATTGCCTCTAGGGCATATTTCCAATAGTCTTCCACTTGCACTAGAGTCAATAATCTAGTTACATTGTGATGAATCGAACACCCATAGAGTTCTATCTTGTTAGCATTCTCTATCTTCTGCCGTGGTCGGGCATTGAGCCGAGCTCAATCTCACACCTTGCCATACAGGCAAGAACCCTTTCTTGGACTGATCCATATTGAACTTCTTCAATATCTTATCAAGGTATGTGCTTTGTGAAAGACCTATGAGGCGTCTTGATCTATCTCTATAGATCTTGATGCCTAATATGTAAGTAGATTCTCCAAGGTCCTTCATTGAAAAACACTTATTCAAGTAGGCCTTAATGCTGTCAAAAAGTTCTATATCATTTCCCATCAAAAGTATGTCATCCACATATAAAATGAGAAATGCTACAGAGCTCCCACTCACTTTCTTGTAAACGCAGGCTTCTCCATAAGTCTGCATAAATCCAAACGCTTTGATCATCTCATCAAAGCGAATGTTCCAACTCCGAGATGCTTGCACTAGCCCATAAATGGATCGGTGGAGTTTGCATACCTTGTTCGCATTCTCTGGATCGACAAAACCTTCCGGCTGCATCATATACAGTTCTTCCTTAAGATAGTCGTTAAGGAATGCCGTTTTGACGTCCATTTGCCATATCTCATAATCATAGTATGCGGCAATTGCTAACATGATTCGGACGGACTTTAGCTTCGCTACGGGAGAGAAAGTCTCATCGTAGTCAACCCCTTGAACTTGCCGATAACCCTTAGCGACAAGTCAAGCTTTATAGATGGTAACATTACCATCCGCGTCCGTCTTCTTCTTAAAGATCCATTTATTTTCTATCGCTCGCCGATCATCGAGCAAGTCTGTCAAAGTCCATACTTTGTTTTCATACATAGATCCTATCTCGATTGCATGGCTTCAAGCCATTTGTTGGAATCTAGGCCCGCCATCGCTTCTTCATAGTTCGAAGGTTCACCGTTGTCTAACAACATGATTTCCAGGATAGGGTTGCCATACCACTCTGGTGTGGAACGTGTCCTTGTGGACCTACGAAGTTCAGTAGCAATTTGATCCGAAGTACCTTGATCATCATCATTAATTTCCTCTCCAGTCGGTGTAGGCACCACAGGAACATTTTCCTGAGCTGAACTACTTTCCGGTTCAAGAGGTAGTACTTCATCGAGTTCTACTTTCCTCCCACTTACT
The DNA here is from genome assembly GCF_002162155.2 of Triticum dicoccoides. Classification (NCBI taxonomy): domain Eukaryota; kingdom Viridiplantae; phylum Streptophyta; class Magnoliopsida; order Poales; family Poaceae; genus Triticum; species Triticum dicoccoides. The sequence continues at coordinate 16,664,387 of NC_041385.1, forward strand.
TCTTTCGAGAGAAACTCTTTCTCCAGAAAGGACCCATTCTTGGCAACAAAGATCTTGCCTTCGGATCTAAGGTAGAAGGTATACCCAATGGTTTCCTTAGGGTATCCTATGAAGACGCATTTTTCCGACTTGGGTTCGAGCTTTTCAGGTTGATGTTTCTTGACATAAGCATCACATCCCCAAACTTTTAGAAACGACAGCTTAGGTTTCTTCCCAAACCATAATTCATACGGTGTCGTCTCAACGGATTTAGACGGTGCCCTATTTAAAGTGAATGTAGCTATCTCTAAAGCGTATCCCCAAAATGATAGCGGTAAATCGGTAAGAGACATCATAGACCGCACCATATCCAATAAAGTGCGATTACGACGTTCAGACACACCGTTACGCTGAGGTGTTCCAGGCGGCGTGAGTTGTGAAACGATTCCACATTTCCTTAAGTGCGTACCAAATTCGTGACTTAAATATTCTCCTCCACGATCTGATCGTAAGAACTTTATTTTTCGTTCACGTTGATTCTCTACCTCATTCTGAAATTCCTTGAACTTTTAAAAGGTCCCGGACTTGTGTTTCATCAAGTAGACATACCCATATCTACTTAAGTCATCAGTGAGAGTGAGAACATAACGATAGCCTCCGCGAGCCTCAACGCTCATTGGACCGCACACATCAGTATGTATGATTTCCAATAAGTTGATTGCTCGCTCCTTTGTTCCAGAGAACGGAGTCTTGGTCATTTTGCCCATGAGGCATGGTTCGCATGTGTCAAATGATTCATAATTGAGAGACTCTAAAAGTCCATCAGCATGGAGCTTCTTCATGCGCTTGACACCTATGTGATCAAGGCGGCAGTGCCACAAGTATGTGGGACTATCGTTATCAACCTTACATCTTTTGGTATTCACACTATGAATATGTGTAACATCACGTTCGAGATTTATCAAGAATAAACCATTGACCAGCACGGCATGACCATAAAACATATCTCTCATGTAAATAGAACAACCATTATTCTCGGATTTAAATGAGTAGCCATCTCGTATTAAATGAGATCCAGATACAATGTTCATGCTCAAAGCTAGCACTAAATAACAATTATTGAGGTTTAAAACTAATCTCGTAGGTAAATGTAGAGGTAGCGTGCCGACGGCGATCACATCGACCTTGGAACCATTCCCGACGCACATCGTCACCTCGTACTTCGCCAGTCTCCGCTTATTCCGCAGCTCCTGCTTTGAGTTACAAATGTGAGCAACCGCACCGGTATCAAATACCCAGGAGCTACTATGAGTACTGGTAAGGTACACATCAATTACATGCATATCACATACACCTTTAGTGCTGCCAGCCTTCTTGTCCGCTAAGTATTTGGGGCAGTTCCGCTTCCAGTGACCCTTCCCTTTGCAATAAAAGCACTCAGTCTCAGGCTTGGGTCCATTCTTTGGCTTCTTCCCGGCAACTGGTTTACCGGGCGCGGCAACTCCCTTGCCATCCTTCTTAAAGTTCTTCTTACCCTTGCCTTTCTTGAAACTAGTGGTTTTATTGACCATCAACACTTGATGCTCCTTTTTGATTTCTACCTCCGCTGATTTCAGCATTGAAAATACTTCAGGAATAGTTTTCACCATCCCCTGCATATTGTAGTTCATCACAAAGCTCTTGTAGCTAGGTGGGAGCGACTGAAGGATTCTGTCAATGACCGCCTCGTCCGGGAGGTTAATGTCCAGCTGGGACAAGCGGTTGTGCAACCTAGACATTTTGAGTATGTGCTTACTGACAGAACTATTTTCCTCCATCTTACAACTATAGAACTTGTCGGATACTTCATATCTCTCGACCCGGGCATGAGCTTGGAAAACCATTTTCAGCTCCTCGAACATCTCATGTGCTCCATGTTGCTCAAAACGCTTTTGGAGCCCCGGTTCTAAGCTGTAAAGCATGCCGCACTGAACGAGGGAGCAATCATCAGCACGTGACTGCTAAGCATTCATAACGTCTTGGTTCTCTGGGATGGGTGCTTCACCTAGCGGTCCTTCTAGGACATATGCTTTCTTGGCAGCTATGAGGATGATCCTCAGGTTCCGGACCCAGTCCGTATAGTTGCTGCCATCATCTTTCAGCTTGGTTTTCTCTAGGAACGCGTTGAAGTTGAGGTTGACATGAGCGTTGGCCATTCGATCTACAAGACATTTTTTTACAAAGGTTTTTAGACTAAGTTCATGATAATTAAGTTCATCTAATCAAATTGTTTAATGAACTCCCACTCAGATTAGACATCCCTCTAGTCATCTAAGTGTTACATGATCCGAGTTGACTCGGCCGTGTCCGCTCATCACGTGAGACGGACTAGTCATCATCGGTGAACATCTCCATGTTGATCGTATCTTCCATACGACTCATGTTCGACCTTTCGGTCTCTTGTGTTCCGAGGCCATGTCTGTACATGCTAGGCTCGTCAAGTTAACCTAAGTGTTTATGTATGTGTAAATCTGTCTTACACCCATTGTACGTGAACGTTAGAATCTATCACACCCGATCATCACGTGGTGCTTCGAAACAACGAACTTTCGCAACGGCGCACAGTTAGGGAGAACACTTGTTGGGCACGTTGCATAAAATAAAAATTTTCCTACGTTCACCAAGATCAATCTATGAGTTCATCTAGCAACGAGAGAGAGAGATGCATCTACATACCCTTGTAGATCGCGTGCGGAAGCGTTCAAGAGAACGGGGTTGAGGGAGTCGTTCTCGTCGTGATCCAAATCACCGGAGATCCTAGCGCCGAACGGACGGCACCTCCGCGTTCAACACACGTACGGTCAGCGTGACGTCTCCTCCTTCTTGATCCAGCAAGGGGGGAAGGAGAGGTTGATGAAGATCCAGCAGCACGACGGCGTGGTGGTGGATGCAGCAGGGATCCGGTAGGGCTTCGCCAAGCAACTACGGGAGGAGGAGGTGTAGCAGGGAGGGGAGGGAGGCGACAGGGTGTTGGGTGCGGCTGCCCTCCCACCCACCTCTTTATATAGGGACCCCAAGGGGGGCGCCGGACCTAGAGATGGGATCTCTAGGGGGAGGGGGGGGCGGCCAAGGGGGGTGGAGTGCCCCCCAAGGCAAGTGGAGGCGCCCCCTCCCCTAGGGTT
>NC_041385.1:16697009-16719037 GCF_002162155.2 Triticum dicoccoides
GAGAGAGAGAGAGAGAGAGAGAGAGAGAGAGAGATTGGGGGAGGGAGCTCCGTCAGCTACGTCCAGACTAACGAACTTGAGGAGGATCGGAGCAAGAAAAACTCGGAAAAGAAGCGCCACCATCTGTCCGGGCGTTGTGCCTGCAAGGACTAAAAAGCCCTAATCTATAAACTACTAATCGGAGTAGAGGCATTGGGATTCGCCTCCCTCCCACCAACCGCTGAAGCGGCAGACGTATCCACGACTAGTCGGTGAAGTCTGGAGGAGAGAGTTTGCCCTAGCCATCTAAGGTCAGGGGAAGAAACTATTAAGATGGGTTCTGCACCTCCTGAAAGAGTGTACTTCGCTCTCTCCATCTACCTTGCCATGGGACGGCGCTGCACGTCGCATGAGGCGGTGGGAATTTTCGATCGGGTGATGAGGAGAGACGAACACATGCGAGACGCCTATGACCTGTCAATTTTGAAAAAGAAAAGAAAATGTATTGCTATTGTAAAAGGAACAAAAACCGCCGGGCAAAGCCTGGCCAGCTGGGCGGCGGCGAGGCTTCTCCCCATCCTTTTCGTCTTGGCTGGCACGGGACAACGGGATCGAGAGGAGCGCCGGGCGAACGTGGGGTTCGGCGGCGCAGCAGGCGGGTCTCCCTGCGGTGTCGTGCGCGGCGCGGTGGTGGCGGCCTGTGTGTCGCAAGGTGGTGGCTGCGTTGGGCCTGCTCGGTGGTCGCGGGTGCCGCCGGATCTAGATCGGATCCTGTCTTCGGACTCCGTCGGCCGCCGTGGGGTGGTGATGGTCGTCACTGGCCACGTCGGACCGCTGGTTTCGGTGTCTGGAGATCTACAACGGGTTCTTCTCGATCCTCATGGCGGGTCGAGCTCCATGGCTCTTGCATCTTCGTAGGTTTTGGATCGTGGCTCGTTGCCGGATATGGAGCAGACGGAGGTTTGGTGGCATAGGATGGGGACCGGAGGAAACTTTGGTCGGCTAGGCCGGCCCGGCATCGGCGACGTCACTCGACGCCGTTACCCTCCATGGAGGCAAAGCCGAGGTCTCTCCTATCCACCTCTGAACCCCTCCCGGATGAAAGTCCAAAATTCAGTATGGATTGGGCGGCGGCCGCATGCTGCGCGTCGTATCCTCCATGGAGGCGCCGTCTTGGGAGGACCTGCTGTTCGGGGGGAGAGATGCTGTGGATGGTGGGCTCCGAGTACCTCCAGCAGTGGCGACGGTGTGGAGGTTGCCAGGTGGTGCAGCGTTGTATCTACCGCATAGATGACGACGAGTTTTGGCGGCATCGTGCAGCTGCATATCGACGACGGATGCGGCTGGATGGACGAGCGCAGGGCGGTGGAGCTGTCTGGCGCCATGGTGGCGTCGACGACAGCGAGACCGGGCAAGGTAGGTGCAACAGTATAACACTGACAGCGTGTTTGGTAGTTTAAGGGAAAGGGATTGGGAATTTATGAGAGGGAGTTGGCTGAGGGATTAGGCTTTGGGAAGTGGCATGTTAGTCCCAGTCCCACGTTTGGTACGGGGTGAGATTATTTATGGGAATACATGAACAAATAAAAGGAAGGATAGGTTACATCATCAGGGAGTAGTTAGCGCTGGCCAGTTAGTTTGGAGGAATTTTGTTGCGGGAGGTGGGCCACCAAATATGTAATGATATATTTTTAGACGTCGAATTCCCATTCCTCCGCTGAATTACCAGGCTCCCCCGGTTAGAGATCGATGGGAGTTGGCCCTCCTAATCCCCCTTCCCCTTCCCTTGCTAATTCCCAAACCCCTGAACCAATCAACGGATTTTTAGTCTCACTAATCTTAAACTCCCATTCCCTACCCCCAACTCCCCCAAACCAAACACGCTGTGAAGATAGATTGGTGGCAGGTGGCTGCGGCGGCCTCATACCCGGCAAGCGTCCTGGTTGAGGAATGCGCCGGACTGGTGGGTACCCCATACCCGGCAGGCGTCCTGCTTGGGACCTCAGGTCTTAAATGTTGGGTTTGGATGCCAGGTCTTTTTGGTATTAGGCTAGACTATCAGCGCCCCTTTATCAACTGGTTAGGAGTAGCGACAGATGTTGCCTAGACGGTGGCTTTAGTATTACTGTTGAATGACTTTGTAAGGTCTTGTGTGAACTACTAATAAAATGGCTGCATACATCGTCCAGTTGAAGAAGCCAGGGGTCCTCCTCCTTTTCTAAAAGAAAAACAAAAACCTCGTTCGTATAAGGCTAGAACTCAGGAGCATTTTTTTTTCTATATATACATTTTCCGTCGTGTGCGATCGATCTGTTCGAATTAATTAAGCAGGCCGTGGTACTTGTCCGAGTAGTATAGGAATTCTAATACAATCCGTACGTGGTATATATAGCATACATGCCTAGCACCACCGATCCGCCGTTCGAGATCGGAAAGCAATCGGCATAAGGCCGCCAGCTTCTGGTACGTACGTACGTGCTCTCGCCTGAAAAGTCGGTTACGATGGACGTCGTCCCCGCGGCGGCATCTCCCAATCTTTACTTGCTCGACCTCGTGAGTTCCGGCCCGAAGCTCATCGACCGTGGCCTCGTTCTCCCGGACGGCGAGGTGGACAACATCTACCTCCCTGTCGACACGTTCCAGCTCTTACGAATCGATGACACTGTCGTGTATAAGAACATCAGCGACATCACGGTGGTTGACAGGAGCCACCTGTACCCCGGACAGGTGGTCGGGTCGGCCTCCGACATGGGCGGCCAAATCGGCGTCGTCACCGGCGTCAACACCATGCTCAACCTGGCCAAGCTCGACAACAAAGGCCTGCCAATCAAGGTCATCAGGGGAGTGTCCCCGTCTAGCCTGCGGCGCATCAGGAGCCTCAACCTTGGTGACTTTGTCGTGTCCGGGCCGTGGCTCGGCCGCGTCGTGGAGGTGTCGATCGACATCGATGTGTTGTTCGATGACGGAGCCGTCTGCAGGGTCACCGATGCGGAGTCCAAGAACCTGGTGGGAGTGTGTGTGAACAGGCACACGAGGCATCGCCACCAAATGAACAGTATATTCCACCAGGGGCAGTCCGTCGGCGGGCCAGACGCTTGTTCAATCTTCAAGGCGGCGCGGTGGCTTAATGGCTATTGGCATCCTGAACGAGACCTAGGAACCATCATGAAGCTGGAGACGTCTGGCGTCCTCGTCTACTGGGTTGCATCAATGCATTGTGGCACCGACAAGGAGCTACTGGAGGCATCCGCTCCTTCGGCCTACCAGAACCTAGACGATCTAAGATTCTTCTGTGCCTCGTACAATTGCTGCTGGGGGCTTGCTGACCGCTGTTTTTTTCTTGAAACTAGTTCCAACGAAGGGGGTGGAACTTGCTCTCCTGATCAACATGATGATGATAATGATGATGATGGTGATGATGATGATGGTGAGGATGAGGAGGAGGAATATAATGCATGCTCAGAGGACAATCAAGAAGAGTGTGAAGCATCAACCTCTCAGGTGCTACCTCCCATGAAGCAGAAAGATGCGAGGTTTTATCGGAAGCAGCTAAGGAAGCTTGTCTTTGAGGGCCATAGACGGGTACAACGGTCACAAGTCATGAGACATGTGGAGGTGGAGTTTCCCATGCTCGTCGCCAACACGCGCACCACCGTAGACGTGGTATGGCAAGACGGCACCCGGCAACAAGGCAGACCTTCGGCGACCATCGTCCCCTTTGGGATCTGGAATGAGCAAGAGTTCTTCCCCGGACAGCATGTTGTCGCCAACGTTCTTCCTGTTAATGCTGCCGTTGACACTACTGCTGATGTGATAACTACTAATGTCAACAACGACATTGCCGCATCTGGAACTAGACTAGCGGAGCGTGTCGGCATCGTCAAGAGCATGCAACACGAGGACCAGACGGTTTGTGTATCATGGTTCAAGACGCCAGGGCATCCTGATGAGGTTATGGAGGTCGAGTGCGATGATACCATCAGTGCTTATGACCTAAGATTGGACTCTAACCACTCTGCTTACTATGGTGATGTTGTCATTCGTATCGTACCATCAGTATCAACAAATGACGGTGAAAGTGCACCCTTGTTACAAGGAAACAAGAAGAAAAATGTCGTTCCCGCCGATCTTTCATGGGTGGGGCGGGTAGTTGAACTTCCTAATGGGCACGTCCAAGTCAAGTGGGGTGATGATAGCATGTCAACGGTACGTGGGTAGTTTCTAGTACCTTTCTTAGATCTACAACTATGTTACATTCTCTACTAAACTCATTAGTTGTTGTTGATTTGTTTGGGCGAGCTGCAGGTATCGCCTCATGAGATCGTTGTCATCAAAGATGAGCACTACATGGAGCTATGGCTTGAAATGGGTGATTGGGTAGAGGACAATGGCGTCGATGACGCACCCGAAGAACCGGTTGCTGCCAACATGGTATATATCTATCTTTGTAAACATTATCCACTTGGGGATTATTTTGGTTTCTCCTGGTTGGCACCAAATTAAGTACTATTTATACTATGATATATGATTATATGGATGGATTCACCTCAATTGATGTGCCTATATGTGTTTTGACCCGAAACTGTAGGAATTTCTTCCCACAGTTATTTTTGTACCTCAAATGATGTGGCTATATGTGTTATCTGATTTTAGGACATTGATCTTCAGAATCTAGATAACGATGTCGAAAGCGTCAGCCCGGTAATGTCAAGGACAAGACTTTTAGGTTTGTCATTCCGGTCTTTGCTCCAATTGACCAGCGACATGGTGGCTCGAGGTAAAGGATACTTGATGAACTGGAGGTCATTGTCATCGTCGTCGTTGCCAAGCTCAGAGTTACCCACGCCCGTAAACGATGATAGTATCGGTGGTGCTGTAGTGGAGACCAGCGATGCTGCTGTAGATGTGACCAGCCACGGTTTTGACGGTGGGCGGAAGGCTGCAGGTGCTACCTGTTGCTCCGATGAATCGTTGTGCTTTCCACGTTTTGATGTACTGCAGATCAGCCCTCTGGATCACCACTACCTTGACACTACGGACCAGGTAATTATATATGTTAGAAAATGACGAGGAACGTAAGTAATTATTAAGGTTAGAGTAAGGAAGGTTTACACGCTGGAATCGATTTTACGGCATTTGTTTTTTAGTGCAAAACTAAACTCCCTGACTTAAAATTAGTAAATGACCACACAACATGTTGCAAGTCATTACAAAACGTATTTTACTGAAGTAGAACTTTAATCAATGCTCTTTTTTTTTCAAGGAAATGCAGGGCGCTAGTCGTGCGAAGAGTTGGGCTAAAGCAGTGCAAAAGGAATGGAAAATTCTGGAGAACGACTTACCAGGTATGTGAGTGTAGCTCAAAATACACGGTCCATATGCATGGATACAAATGAATAGCCACTTATTTAATTGCAGAAACAATCTACATGCAAGCGTTCGAGGACCGCATGGATCTGCTCCGGGTGGTGATGGTGGGCGCAAGCGGGACACCGTATCATGACGGCCTCTTCTTCTTCGATCTGCAGCTACCTCCTTCGTACCCGGATGCCCCACCACAAGTGTATTACCACTCCTTCGGCCTACGCCTCAATCCAAACCTCTACGAGTCTGGTACAGTGTGCCTCAGCCTGCTAAACACATTCGGTGGCGAGGGCACCGAGGTCTGGTCCTCGACGGAGTCAAGCCTCCTCCAAGTCGTTGTCTCCATCCAGGGCCTTGTCCTCAATGACAAACCATACTACAATGAGTCTGGCTACGAGACAATGGTCGACAAACCGGAGGGCCGCCGCAATGCGCTGCCCTACAGTGAGAATGCTTACCTGCTCACCCTCCGGACCATGCTACACCTTTTACGTCGGCCACCTCGGGGATTTGAGGAATTTGTTAAGGAACATTTCCGCCATCAGGGAAGGTTTGTGCTCAGGGCATGCAACGCGTTGCTGCAGGGAAATATTGTCGACAATGCTCATGCCACTGAAGAGAGTAGGAAGCAGCCGTGCTCGGCTGGGTTAAGGCTTGCACTCACCAAGGTAGTGCCAAGCCTTGTGGCAGCCTTCACAGAGATTCGAGCCGAGGGGTGCGAAGAGTACCAGTAGTTGTGAATCAAATTGCCATGTCCTCTCAGCAACTCACTAGACAGACGAGTATGTAACGGTGAAACCTTTGCTACACGTACAGATTAGTTAGAATGGGGACTGGGCCTACGTCAAGCTGGGAAACCTTTGCTACACCTACAGATTAGTTAGAATGGGGACTGGGCCTACGTCAAGCTGAAAAGTGGGGTACGCAGATATGTGACTTTTGGTGATGGTGGTGGTCTTGTAATCATTCACGTTTTTGTTCTACAACAATTACGTACTCCTATTTGCTCTATTTTCTTAGTACTAATATGTCACGAATTTTGCTATGCTTATGTCTGCAAAGGGAGGTGTTGGTACGGTAAAGTGGGGAAATATGCTTCCCTTTCACAGCTATATAATCACTTCCAAAAGTCATAATTTTTGTTAGCGTATACATTTCTAGAAGTTAAGAGGGTAGACTGTCAAGGAAATAAATTTTAATTGAATCATCAGATGAAAAACACTGTTTGGTGTAAAGCTACCATTTAAGACGGTTTTGCTCTTATAAAGTAGATCATAACCATGTTATGACGAAAGTGAAGCTATAGGGTGTCGTTCATGCTTATTGTTCTACATTTGTCTGTTGTTAATTTATCATGCTGCATATTATAACAAAAGTGAAGCTATAGGGTATCAGCAATGCATGAAAACAAATATAGAACCACCACAATGATCGAAATTGTACAACATATCACTTTGATCAACAAGGTGCGCCAATACCAAACTCTTCTAAGAACAAGGCTCCATGTAATACAACTACGTTCGGTAGGCTTCGAGAAATTTACAAAGAATTTGGGATGCGTTTGGTTGCCTGCATCTACCCCAACTAGGGCCGTGTGGGAAAAGTTTGGCCCGTTTGGTTGGCTGGATCACAAACAAATGTTGGGCCACACGGAACTTAAAGCACTCCCCAGCCAGGCCTGCTCGAGCACATGTGGTGGGTCCCAATACAGGAGGGATGCGAGCTCTATAAGTGATTTCTTCTCCTACCTCCACTAAACTGTTCCCTAATCTCCTTTTCTTCGTCCCTTCTGGTTCCATTCAGAAAATCGATTCGTAGTTTCATCAACCGTAGAGGCGAGGTGACCTTTCGGGGCGGCCATGACGTCCTGTGTGGCCATGAGCACTGAAGAGAAGGGGAAGATCAAAGAGGAGTAGAAGAAGAAAAAGAAGGAGAGAGAGAGAGAGAGAGAGAGAGAGAGAGAGAGAGAGAGGAACGGGAGGAGGGGCGAGTCGGGGTGGCTACGGCAATGGCGGATCTGGCCACCGCCGTGATCCTCCTTGTGACGAATGGGGGCGCATGAAGGGCGACAAGGTCGACCTGTCCGGGATGCGCTGACGCCTGTCGTCCTGCTTGTCACTGATCCTCCAGCCGCTATCCTCATCGTCGTCCGCGGCATTCCGACGTGCGCGGTCGATGCCATCGATCAAGGCACTGGCAGCAGCAGGCGCGCTGCAGCAGTGGTGGGAGTTGAGACTTGGTTGGATCATGACCAGGAAACCCTCCTTCACGCGTTCCCTCGAGATGAGCGTGGACGTGGCCGCCGTGCTCGGATGCCACTGCCTCAGCATGCTATGACACGTCTTCTACAAGGGACACGTCGATGTGCACCGCCTCCTAGGCCACGACGGCCTCCTGCTCGAAGGCTTCGTGGAGGACTTTAGGTGCCACTGCATCAACTACGACCAGAACTTCAACAACGGCGACATCGACGCCAGATGCTAGTTGTTGCGCTGGACTGGAAGGAGGCTGCCGCCACGTGGCTCGTCAGGGAGAAGGCGCCGCTCGGACGCGCCCGTGCCGCCGAGGAGGACGCCTCCAGCTCCCGGCGTGAGAACGCCGAGTTCGCCGAGCTGCACCGGGCAGTTGACCACGAGAACGACGGCCTACGGCGCGCGCTCGAGTGGGCGGCAGAGGAGACCAACACGGCTAGTGAGTCGCTCGAGTTCGTGACCAACATTCCTAGACTCCGGCGGGGTGATGACCACTGTGAGCCGGAATCGCGTCAATTAGCAACATCGCAGAGCTAAGGTCAGCGGCGGCGGCGGTGGCATTGGTCGACGCCAAGTCCGCCATCGCAAGCACACTACCAAGAACTCCACTGTAACTTAGTATGTCATGTGGGTGTTAAACTCTTAATCACGTTGCATGTATACAACAAAACACCGGTTACTTGCATCTACCAAGACAATGCACGCAACCAAGCGCCAGACAAAAAAATGCTCCCCGAATGCAGGCAGCCTATATGCAAGCAACCAAACTAAGTGCAGATGATGTTTTTTTTCTTACATTAGCTCAACCAGGCTCAGGTGAGACAAGTATGCAAAGTGCTAAAAAATGATGCAGGTAACCAAACGCATCATCGATACACTTGGTAGTGTTCGACCAACCACATAGTTTAAAGCCTTGATGTAGTAGAACTATTTCTCGCAAACAAGCAAAAATACAAGTATTTGCTTTCGAGGGATATTGCAAAGGAATTACTTTGCCAATCGAACATGACAGATAATGTGTACGATCCTCCCACTCACGCAAACATCCATATTCCAAGGCAAGTAAGCATGTCAAGTTTCTCTCTTTCCAATCGGGATTTTTACGAACACGGTGAAAAATCGATCAAGAACAATGCATATTTAGGACATACAAGAACACCGAATTTTGCCGGCATCCGTTGATTTCACTTCATTATACATTTTCTCTTCTTCCTACTGTTTTCGCCTCATCATACATGTTTCATCTCATTATACATGTTCTCTTATTCTTCTTCTTGTTCATCATGGAAAACTACTCCATCCACAAGACTGCTGAGTCCTGCAAGCTTCTCGGCCATGCATGATACCCTCGTTTATGATCACAGCATACTGCAAGCTACAAAAGATCGATGAGACTGTTCAACATTAGAAAGAATCACCATTACACTAAAGTGAAGGACAGGAAAAACAGTCAACTGGCAGCGAACTCCGTGGCTGGTGCACGGTTGGGTTTACTGACAAACACAGACACACTTGGCCAGAAGTCTGACCAACCATCCATACAAAAGCTACAATCCACAACTTTGATGTGCGCATCTCTAGGTCCCGAGGTGGGAAGCAATTTTTCCATCATCTAGAAATCACTAAGTTTGGGACGCAGCTTGACACACGCCAAACGCAGTTCGCGTTTCTATTACCTGGGTAAACTAGTTTGTGCTTACAAATTGGACCTTCCCAAAGCATCTATCCGGACTGGGTTTTCTTGGAGTAGGTGATGCAAAAGTTGAGTTTCTCTCAGCGGTGGCCCACATGTGTCACATTGGTGGGTGGACTGGATTATCTCATGTGTCACATCGGTGAGATAGTATGTTAAATTAAATGAAACCCTCTTGAATTCGTTTGCACCGTCGCATTGTCTTTGGCAGGGCGACCCACTCTCTTCCTTTTTATTCTTTTTTGTGGTTGATGGATTGTCTGCAATTCTAAAGCATAGTGTTTCTTCTGATGATATTACCCCGCTCAAGGTGTGTAGACGTGCTTCGGGCATGCATCTCACATCTTTTATTTGTAGATAACACTATGTTGTTCTTTTTTTTGAAAAGCTCGCTATGTTGTTCTTTGAGGCTTCACTTGCACGGGCAGAAAAAGTGAAATTTTCTTTGAACCTCTATGATAATGCAACTGGCTAAAGTTTAAACTATAATAAATGTTCAATCTTGTTTGGAGGTGCATGTCCGTCTGTTGTTCAGGAACAAGTTCATGGTGCATTAAATGTTACTTGCTTGGTATTTGAAGAGAAATACCTAGGGATCCCAACTCTGGAAGGTTGTATGTCAAAGGTTTGTTTTGAAAATCTTCGGGTGAGTTTGATGACTAAGCAGCTTATACAATGGGGTGATGGTCACCTAGCACAACATGCTAGAGAGACTCGTCAAATTGGTAGCCCAGGCATTACCCACTTACACTATGGGGTGTTCAAGCTTCCCTTTTTGGTGTTTGATGAATTAACTAGGATGGTGCGAAGTTTTTATTGGGGCTCTACTGATGGTAAAAGAAAAGTACACTGGCGTGCATGTGATGATCTTTTATAGCCAAAAGAAAGAGGTGGTGTTGGGTTCACGGACTTTAATCTCTTCAACCAAGCTCTTTTGGCTCAGCAAGTATGGAGGTTAATTGTTAAACTAGAGCTTTTATGTGCACAGGTTCTTAAGGCCCTATACTATTCGGGTGGTAAACTTGAGGACACGTTTTCATAGGGAACGCTTCTTCTTCATGGCAAGTTGTGAGTTATGGACTTGAACTACTGAAAAAGGTTTGGTATGGAGAGTGGGTGATGGAAGAATTATTCGAGTGTTGACTACGAAAAATTTCATGAAAATTATAAATGCATGGATTCAAAAAGTGGTCATGAATTTAAGGAAATACCATACGCAAAAAAAGATCACAAACTTGATAAACAATTCAGGAATTGAAAAAATTCATGAATTTGGCTAAATTTCACAAATTTGAAAACAAACTCGGATTTGAAAAATATTCATGAAATGGGAACCAACATCTTGAATTTATAAATATTCATGAATTTGAAAAATAAAGAATTTGAAAGTGATCACGGATTGGAAAGTTCTAACAGATTTATAAAATGTGGACGAACTTTAAAAAGTGAATTTAAATAAGTGATCTTAGATTTAATAATTTTTGTGAAATTACGGAAAATGAAGATTTTTTAAAATTATTCATGATTTCCATGAAAGTTCACAAATTGCAAAACGGTAAAACCAAAAAGTAGAAATAAATGAAAAACCAAATACTAGAGAAGAACTCAAAAAATAGTAAAACGAAAGGAAAAAAAAGAATGATTAAAAATGATACGAAAAACCCAGGCTGGAAGCTTCACAAACCGGGCCCACATACTACTCAAAGCTACCCAAAACCCGGACCCCCACGCAAACTAGGAAGCGAGAGATTGTATATGGGTCTGCCAGCTTATACCTGGCCAAGCGATACCAGTTGTGCACCTAACTAAACTATGCGCGTAGGCAGGTGCGGAGCTAGAAATTTTGTGAAGCATGGACAAGTTTAAGCCTAAGTATATAATCAGAAAATTAAAATTGGGTGTTTCGATCAAGATTTTAATTCTTCTTGATACCGGTCTTTTACAGATAGGAGCCGCAAGAACCGCTTTTCAAAACATCTCGAATTTTTTTGCCTTGTTTGAATTCAAATTCTTTTATTAGCGGAATATAGAGTATTTAACCCTCTATTTACGCAAATCTCTTTGCATTCTAGCAGTCAACACTTTCCCTAATGGGCTTGAGTCCTCCGTAACTCACCATGGCCATTTTTCAATGCTCGTACTCCCTTCGTAAAAAAATATAAAAGCGTTTGATCACTATTTTGTTTACAGAGAGGGTAACATTAAAAATCGGGTTGGCAACATTTTTACTCAATCCCGTAACCTTGAAAGCACTTCCACCAGTCTAGAGGCTATGTTGTGTTAAAATATGCATACACGTTCTATTTGACACTATCTAAACATGTAGCAAGAAACTTCAGGGTCCGACGAAATATCCGATAGCCGACCGGTTTCCAAAATTTTGTAGACCAATAAAAAAACCTTGATTCTAATACATAACATTTAAAATAGCATCAAAATAGCAAACCACAAATCTACATTAATAATGAAGAAGTAGTATATAGCCTGAATGACCAACTCCGGACGCTCTACCTCAAAATTAAACTATCATAAGTGAATCTTCAAAAGTTGCAATCTCACCTAAGCACAAAAGAGGGGACAAGAAGGCGTCGACCGATGATGCAAGTTGCTCCTGGGATGGATCTGCTTCAGCTCAGCCCATCGCCGGCCACGCGCCCAGCCATGGCCAGCCTCCACCTGCCGCCGTTACCTCTCCGATCGACCGAGTGTGCCGCGTCGGCAAGACTGCAACAGCCGAACAGGCGGGTCGCGGGGAGGTGGAGCGATTGATTTTTTTTCGAGGTAGTTTTTTTTAAAACACTTTTTGAGGGGTAATTTTTTAGGCTATTTTGAGGGTAGTTTTTTTTAGTAACATTTTGAGGTAGGTGGAGCGATCGATCGATCTGGTCGTGTTTTTAGAAAATAGCTCGCGGTCCTTCTAGTCTGGGCTAGGCCAGTAGCAGAATATGTCAATGACTGCATATGGTGAAACAGCTAGCTAGATGTTGCCCAATGCTCTTTAATCACCATCAGCTGGAGGAACTAAAATGTGTTTAGAACTCAGTTGTCTTGCTATGTACGTAGCTTGTTGTCGTTTGTAGTGGCAGTAGAATTTATTTCTGCTTAGCTTTTTGTCTTGTTATGTAGCTTATGTAGCTCAGTTGTCCCAATGGAAGATCAGTATCTTGCAACTCAAAATTGTACTGTATTTGTCAAATTTGACTTACGTATTAGCTAGTAAGATGGACGTTACCATTGAACTGGTATTTGAACCAAGGGGCACTGCTCCCTTGAACTTTTCCTACATTGCTGAACAACATGAGAGAGATCTTGAATGTGATACATTGCTGTAACATGTGGTGCTACCCTGTTTTATCTTGCATTGCCATCTTACCTAATGCATCATTGTCTTCCCTTCTTTATAGTAGAAATGTTGCAATTAGCTCCATTGAACAAGTAATTGAGCTGAGTAGAGCAGGAGCTTGCCCTTGTCTTGGTAACATGTACAAGCTCCTGCTCTAAATACGTTAATACTTACTCCAAAAATTAAACGTGAAATAGAAATATTTTCTAATTTCTGAACAAATTATTAAAAAGTCGAACAGTTTTGAAATCCAAACATTTTTTGAGAAAGGAACAAATTTCAAAGGAACAACAATTTTAAAATTACGACCAGTTTTTGAAAATGCAAACTTTTTTGAAGTACATGAACATAAATTAATAAAGCAAACATTTTTTGAAATTACGAACAAAGTTTTCAAAATGTGAACTTCAACCAATTTTTTTTTTGAATTCACGAACACATTTTGAAAACATGTTTTTTTAATTTGTTAACGTATTTGGAGAGAGAAGTTCCTTAACCATTTTTAATTTGTGAAAAAAAATCAAAGGTGATTTTTTTAGATTCCTGGAACATTTTTTCGATTTGGCGATCAAACTTTGAAAACATGAACATTTCTTTTAAATTGCGAACAAATTTTGAAAGGGGGGGCATGGTTTGAAATTCACAATCATTTTCTGAATTTGTGATTTTTTTTTCTAATTTGAACATTGTTAAAATTAGTAATTATAAACTTTTCTGAATTATCAAATATTTTTGTAAATTAGTGAAAAATTATAGAATTCTATTTTTTTTAATTTTTGAACAAAATTTCAAAACAGGGACATTTTAGAAAAAAATGAACAAAATTTTAAGAATATATTTTTAAAATTTCTGAAGATTTGTTGAAAAATAAAATATCAAAATATAAGATAAAAAGAAACAAAGAAAATAAAAAGGAAAAGAAAGGGCAAAAAATGAAAAACTGAAAGATGATATATAAAAGAACAAAAAAAGAGGAAAACTAGGCGGTGTCCTGCGCGGGTGTCCTAGACGTGTGTGTCGTCTGGCATTGGCGGCACAGTGGAGAGGGCCCTTCCGCCTTCGATGGCTCACTCAGGCGGGGCGGTGGTGCGGCTCCGGTCGTGTGGTTTCCCGACGGTAGATGACACCGATGAGCGTGTTGGATGATGGAGGAGATCGATATGGTGATCCAGCCGGGGATGGGCCCGAATTTTCCAGGAAAAGCTTGGTTCAACATCAGCCATACAATAAATGGTGGCGCCCGCGGGCGTCCTTACCTCGTTAGAGGCGTTGTGGAGCAATTTTCATTCTTTGTGTGCCCCACTGTATAAACATTTTTAGCAAGTAGGATGATTATTCTTGGTACAAGTCATTTTCCAAGAGCTGGTTTAGGCAAACTCTTATCCCGGTGATGAATTATCTGCATTATGCAAACATAGATTGCCATTTGTCAATCGTCAAATCAACACCATACCTCATCATTATGAACTCTTCAAGTTTTTAGCTTGAATTTTTTTCTTTTCACAAAAAACACCATGCATTCTAAAAAAGGAAAGAACAAATATAAATGAAAGAAACTGGAATCAGTAAGTTGTTTATATGCTATTTTGTATGCTGCGCAGGGAGGGGAGGGAGGGGGGCATTGCCCCTCCCCCTCATCACCCCCTCAGTTTCTATTTTTTCAAGGACGGGTTTAGGTGGGCCACTCTACTATACATATGCACGAGATTGTCGTCCCCCCAGAAGCAAGATGCCTCCTCGGGTGCCAATGGCAGGCCTTTGTGCAAAGGAAAAGTCCGCAGCCTTGCCACCCAAGAAAGATGCAATGAACTACTGATGGATGACATTGAGTTTAGACTCTTGCAAACTCATGATGTGGCAGCTGGATGCGGCTATTGTCTCATGGACGGTCGTGCGCCGATCGCGGTAATTTAGCCCCTTGACGTTCCAGCACAGGAAACTGATAGGGTTTTCTAGCATCTTGACACAACAAAGGCTCCAGACTGACAATGAAGACGAAGCCACTCTCTACGATAGCTTGCTTTTTCCTGTCTTTTGCTTATCGTTTTGGTTATGTAATAAGAAATTGATACTGCGTTTGTCCTCTAGTATTGGCGGATATCAAGGCTGTAAGTTTAGCCTCGGTCGTCTTTAGGTTAGTGTCCACCTGGTGCCTGTGCTGGGGAAAAGACCTGTTCCGTGTGAGCTGCTGGGAGGGAGTGAGGGATGAACCCTTCTCTTGTAGTAGTGCTAGTCATGTCTAGCAATTCCCTCATGCTTGCGTAGTTCTCTTAAGACACTGTGGTTTCTTTATATGCTATTTTGTATGTTGCACAGGGAGGAGAGGGGAGGGGAGGGGAGGGAGGGGGCATGCCCCCCTCCCCCTCATCAACCCCTCAGTTTCTAATTTTTTAAGGAAGGGTTTAGATGGGTCACTCTGCTATTTTGTAAGCAAGCAAGGACGTCTAGGCTCCACTTGATCGTTGATCCCCACTTGTTTATGCATGACGTCACGGTCGTACTTGTGAATTAAATCCTCATCTTTTTCTTTTTTACATTCCACTTCAGTTAAAAAAATCATTTTCCTTTTCTTTCTTTCTCGACGAGACACATATCGAGTTCGTCTTCCGTTTTGCTTTTTCTTTACTTGATTGATTGAGTAGCAGGCCAAGAGACGGCGCGACCCTTGGTTGGCACAACATGCATCGCTCCCTTCGCCGGCTTCGCTTTTTTGGGTGGGATCGTGCAGCCAGACCACCGAGCTAGTCATTAATGGGATGGCCTATTGTGGTGGGCTAGTGGGTGCCATAACTCCTAGTCGGCACGTAAGGCGTCGACTAGGAGTAGCACAAAAATCGAGTGACGTTAGCGTGAGGATCAACATCTCTATTTGGCTGATTGGACCAAGCCTCTCTCTTGTCGTACGGATCGGATGAGAAAAGATCGTACGTAAGGCAATTCCGTTGGCTGTTCCACCATGTGTTCTACTTGTGGCGACGCCAACTACTCTCTCGCTTTACAAGCGAGCTATAGCCGCGCCCGCCATGTGGAGCGATACTAACTGGCAATGCCGCTGGGCCGTCCTAGTAGTGGTAGACTCGGGAAATATTTCCCGTGCTTATATACCAGTTTCTTGTCTTCTTTTTTCATGTGTTTTCATTATTTCACCTATTTTTTTATTCATTATGTCACAAAATTCTGTCAAAATGATTCCTTACTACATTTCAACATTCTACGTGCACAGAAACTTGTTTTGTGGAAAACCGGCAACTTTTGTGTCACATGTAAAAAAAGACAAAATTTAGTGTTAAAGAAGGCTTTTCATGAGACATTATTTTGTCTTTCTTACACAAGGCATATAAAATAACGGTTTTTCACGAAACTTGCCGTGCGCACGTACAATGTTGAGATGTACGCGTTAAATTTGTGTTTGGATTTTTTTGATATTTTGAAATATATTTTTTAATGGCAGGAGCATAGGCTCCCATGTGCCAAAGTGAATTTCTGACAAGAATACCTCCTATAAAGAAACACATATTCTACAACAGTTTGACTATAATTTCCAAAACTCAGAGGAAATACGCAATATAAGCGTTCTAGCACATGCGTTGTAGACTAGCAGCTTGTGACAACAGTGTCGTACATAGATTAAAATGAGTGAATCTACACTCTAAAATATGTCTATATACATCCATGTGTAGTTTGTATTGTAATATCTAAAAAGACTTATATTTAGAAACGGAGGGAGTAGTACGACTTGAAGATTTTGCCTCCACCCCCCTTTGTTCAGATCTGTCCCTTCTATACTTTTTAATTACTCTTCTCTTGTGCGAATTTGATAGTGCACACCAAGTGTTTGATAGTTGTCCTCTATTATTGGTTCTGAATTTGGGGGCCCTTCAGATAGAGGGGGTCGTTTCTGATTCTTCTTGTACTTCTTCTTCTATAAGGTTACACCTTCCCTATACTCGACCGAAATTAGCTTTTTAGGTTTTATTTCAATTTAATTCTGCACCGTTACTACGTTGGTGAGTTCAATCTCTTCATAGACTTTCTTTATGGAACTCCAATTCTGGAGAACATAATCTGCAGGAGCACAGCTACAAGTCCTGTCTATAGAACGACACACTTGTTTTGAAAATAATGTTAGTGAACAACCATCACTACTAGGAAAAAGCCTAGCAGCAGCGCGGGTTTTGGGCCTCTCAGTAGCGCGGGGACATGCGCTACTAATAAGGCGCTACAGCTAACGTGTAGCAGTAGCGCCTGTTGTCCCACGCTACTGCGATACATGAATAGCTGTAGCGCTGTTTAGAAAAGGGCGCTGCTGATATTATCTGCAGCGATGTTTACCGGGAAGCGCTACTGGTAA
The DNA here is from genome assembly GCF_002162155.2 of Triticum dicoccoides. Classification (NCBI taxonomy): domain Eukaryota; kingdom Viridiplantae; phylum Streptophyta; class Magnoliopsida; order Poales; family Poaceae; genus Triticum; species Triticum dicoccoides. The sequence continues at coordinate 16,713,992 of NC_041385.1, forward strand.
TGCGGCGCTACTGCTAAATTTTCCCCCTCGCTACTACTAGTTTTATTAGTTTTTTTCCTGCATATTTGCTTTTGTATTTGTTTTGTATTTGAATAGGCTTTATACAATAATCTTTAGCATATCATACACATACAAATGTAATTATAGCATATACATACAATTAGTCTCATCAAATCATGTCATCATCATAATCATCATCCAACACAAAGTGGTCTCTTGTCATCATCTCGAAAATAGCGATACAAGTCCTCGATTACTTGCAAATACATTGTCATCCATCTAAACAATGGTATACGCGAGAAGAGCTATCACTTTGAGTACATGAGTTCGTATCCCTCTCTCGCATTAGCGTGAACCTAAACTAAGTACTGCCTGTTGCTCGGAAACCAGAAACCGGTACACCTGGGCCTGACACTCCGGCCACTCTTCGTATATATACTCCTGGCGTAGCACTTCTTCGCCATCGACGATCTATGCACCTGCATCGTCACATGAGTCGATGATATGCAACATATATAGTTGAGCAACAGAAAGAGACAGACTTGGCAAAAATAGAAACGACATATCATAAGCATAAATAACAAAGTTCATCGTACCCAAAATGCCCTAACTAGAGTGATCTTCGCTAGTGGAGGATGAGGACAGTTTAATTACATCACAAATAAAGTTTCACCATGCATAACTCAAAGTTTTGTCATACAGAAAGTATGGACTAAACAGACACATTGTCATATATCGACAATCACTCCACCATGTCGTGCCATCCATCTATGTTAGGGAGATAGTCCCCGAGCTTAGTGAAAGGCTTCCTGTCGAGACGCTGAAAGGCTATCCATGTTCGGACGTCTTCCTGCAACATTTGTCCTTTTTCGTAGAACATCCCTGTTTTTTGGACGACCTCCTTCATGATGATTTGAGGAAGTTCGCGCTGGATGTGATAGAACTCAGCTCGAAGTCGATGATCCTCGGTATCTCCTACCTTCTTTGCCCATTGCAGAATATGGGAATCGCCGGATCTAGGTGACATGCGAAGGTTCTGGTGATCCCGTCTGTACTCCAGCCTGTGGTGTAGGACATAAAATCCATCATTAAGAGAATTGTTCGGTTGCTGGATGCAGCAGAAGTCGGTCTTATGGCCGAAGGCGACCCTGCCGCCCCTTCTCTTCTTGTCCCTGACCTCTCCACCCCTTGCTTGGTAGTAAAACATAGCACTGTCGAGAACATCCTTGATGTGGGTGTAATCCTTTTTGTGAATGTTCTTCGACGAGTCCAAGTAAAGAGCGTGGGAGAATCGGGGGTATAGGATGATGAGGACGGCGCGCCCGCCGCTGCGCAAAATAAGTACACCTCAAATTACTTAGCCTCCACCGTGCAAATGAATGGTTGAAATTGAAGGAAGGATAGCAGCGCGAATGACTTACACGGGATGATAAGGCACGAGAATCACCCCCTTGTCCTTATTGGCGAGCATGAAATTGACGACGTATTCGCTCGCGTATACACGGCGCTCTGTGCAGACTCCCAAGAAGCCCTCGTGCATGTAGTACGGGTCAGCGACACAGATATGAGATATCTGCTCAAACCCGATGATGTAGTTCATGTGCAAGGCATAAAGGCGGACAAACATAAAATCCAGCTTCTTCATGTGAAACATGTCGAATATGTAATCGAATCGGAGGAAGAACTTATCCGCGGGGAAGCTGTCGACGTACGACATTTGCCGCGGAACGTTAACCACATAGAGTGGGTATCCTGGATCTGTTGAGGCGATGAGGCCTTTCTCTACCCGCAGCACATCGTCATGAAGTCTCCTTAGATCGCCGAATCTGGCCTGTAGCGCTGTTGCAGGTAGGATTGGTTGACAGGGGATATGCCATTTATCCGCATCGGGGATATCTATAAGGTCCTGAAGCCGAGGCTCCTAAGGCGGCTGGATCATAGAATCAGCTTTTTTGCCTTTCCTCGCTCTCTTCCTAGACTTGTTTATTACTGGAAGGTCGTCCATAATACGTTGAGACGACAATTCAGGCACCGACTCATGACGCTCAAACCCTGAGGAGGCGCCAGTATAGACATACTATTCAGCGCCACCGTCGTCCTCATCCTCATCCATGGCGACGTCATCAGCGACTAATGAAGCCTCCTCCTTACCCCGTCCGCTATCACCCAACCCGACACCCGACGCTAATTGGGTAGGTGGGGTGTTGATGTTCATAGCTTGCTGAGGCTGCGTGCTCGTGGGTGTGCTCCCGACCGCCTCCAGACGAAGCAGACTCTTTGGTCACAACAGGACCCACCCATTGCAACAATCACCAAGCCGCCGTGGTGTCTCCTCGTCATCCACCAGTAGTATTGGAGGAGGCAAATTCTCGTGGCCCGGTTCGACACTGGCCACGAAAACCTTGAAGACATTCGGGGGGATCGGCCGGCTGTGGAACAATGGTTCCTTCGGCTCCATTATCGTCGCCTTCCCCACGTCCACCTTCTGGTCGCCGATGGTGTACAATATGGTGCACGGGGATTCGTGGGCCTGCAAAAAAAAGTCTGCAACGTGAGACATCCGAAAGGCAACGAAAACGGGAGATTATACATTTATATTGAAGGGGGCCGGTGTGACAGATACCGTGAGGGCGTCGAGCTCAGCCAAAGATGAAGCACCGCCGAGCACGTCCGGTGCGGGAGCCGGTGCAGGAGCAGGTGCGGGAGCAGGTGCTCCGAAGAAGTCAGCAAGGGGAAAGTCCTCTGCATTTTTTTCTGGATTTTGCCTTGTCCAAGTGAAAACGCCCGTCACCAAGGAAGTAGACAAATCTGCAACCACCTGTTTTGCGGCAGCTACCGCTGTTGCGACTGTGTGAGATGATTTCTTCTCAACCGCAATCTCAACCTTCTTGTCGATGTTTTCTTCAGTTAACCTCCGTCTTTCCTTTCTCTCCTCCGTGGTCTCACGGTAGTACTTCTTCCACGTGGCGCCGTCTCCGACACCGTGCACGCGTCCATACGACGGTCGAGTATCCACCGGTTGTCGTTTCAATATGTTCAACGACGGTTGAATGGAGTGTCCCACTTGGGCCTCGCCAATGCCTCAGACGGCGAGTCGCTTTCGGCCGCAATCCGGTGCTGCTCTCTCTACAAAAGGCACAAGGATCGTTTACAAATATGACTAACATGTGCAGTTGAATTGATCAGAAACTAAAATTACCAGCAGTCTCATGCTCTCCGTAATGACCGGTGTTGTCTCGTAAACCTTCTTCACTGGGTCCCAACGGTGCCGGGCCCTCAGGACGTCACGCTCCTGCGGGACGGTGAAATCCGCCAAGGGGTCTGGGATGCCCAGACTCGCGGCTTCCGCTTCCTCCTTGGCCCATTTGGACCTCTTTCCGCCGTAACCACGGCTTCCGAGCTGGTGGCTCCCAATGTTCCTCTCTTGAAGCCCCTTCATGTACTTAGACTTTTTTTTGGCAGCTCCGGCCTCACAAGCCTCCTTGAATATTTGAAACTGCTCTTCCGTGATTGTCAGATTATCCTTTACAATCTCGGAGTAGGGTTCCTTCTTGTCGATGATCCTTGCTTTCACTCGAGTTTTCCAGGCGGCCAACGCGTCGCTAAACTTGGTCATGGCATGTTTGTTTATCTTCTTCATTGCCGGGTCCTCATCTGGATCTTCATAATCCTTCTCATTCCGGCCCGGGAACAAGAATATCTGGTGAAACTTCTTTAGGAGGGAGCAACTCATATTTTCTATCTTCTGTAGTTTCTCATCGTTGATGGTGGCGGTTGCCCGTACGATGCAGCCTATTTGATTGCCGTAGCATCGACGCGCTTCCTCGGGCGCCTTTGGCTCAAAAATGTCGTCGTCCACCTCCATGACCACTAGTCTAGTATTCCTGAGTTTGTTAGGAAGCTGTTGCCTCTTTGCTTTCGGTTCTACACCGGCTCCGCTCCCCAAGGCAGCACCGGTCTCAGTCTCAGCGCCGGTCTCGATGCTGGTCTGAGTCTCAGTGCCGGTCTCAGTCTTAGCACCGGTCCGCGTGTCGGTCTCAGTCCCCGATGCCACCGGTGGGCCCAGCAATAACATCGGTTGATCGTCGACAAGGCTAAAAAATTCGCCTGCCGCCTGGTAGACGTCGTCGCAATCACCAGAACCCTGTCCTTCATCGTTGCTAGCCATGTTTCCTATGATTAAATCTAGTCAATTAATTCTAGACCTAATAAAATGAATAATGACATAAAAAAGGCATATTGTTTTGCAGGAATGTTGACTCCTTCCTGGTGCGGCAAATCTCGGGAACTCGATATGTCCTAGTTTGTAGCACAAGTCATGCCGAAATTCACGGAAAATTTCGGCATGACCTTTGCTAAAAAGTGGACAAATCGAGAACCTGAAATTTGCCGGAACAGAAATGAATCAACATTCCGGCAAAACATAGGCCACTCAGCATCATTCCCTGGAAACAGTGTTCAAATATCCCTCTTCGACACCGCAACACATGTCCAAATATACACGAGCAACCACATGTCCAAATTTCACAAGCTAATTCAAAACCAAAGTGTAGAAGAAAATTCATTTAACTACTAATAGAACAAAATTCAGTTAACTTTAGTGCTCTATAATGACGAAAGGAAATTTTTTTCAGTTAACTACTAATTTCATTCATTTAGGTTATTCATTTAACATCACCTAATTAACCTACTGTACCACTACTACTAGCAGCACAACTAACCTAATTAACCTAGCAAAACTCTAGTGCCCTAACTGAAAAACATCTAATTAACATCTACTAGTACCACTATTGCGCTAACCTAATTACCATCTACTAGTATCACTATATACTATACAAGCAGCATCTACCCTAATTAAACCCTACTTCCCTAACTAACTTTTGTTGTAAACCAAATTTTTTGCTCTAAACTAATTTTTGCTCTAACATCTACTACTTAACATCCTTTGCTCTAAACTAAATTTTTTGCTATAAACAAAATTTTGCTCTACTAATTTTTTCTCTAAAATGCAAAGAGAGAGGAGTCGGGGGGAGGGGTGGGGGACTT
>NC_041385.1:16719475-16764971 GCF_002162155.2 Triticum dicoccoides
TTTAAGTGAAACGTAACGGTAGCGCGTTTCAGCTACAGCGCGTTTCCTGAAACCCGCTACTGCTATTCCTTTCTCCCTTTTTCCCTTTTTTCTTTTATTTTTCTTTACATTTTATTTTTTTTCTTTCTCCTTTGTCTATTTCTTTCATTTTCATTTACTTTTCTACTTGTTTTCCACTTTATTTTATTTCCGTTAGCAGCAGCGCCTTACACGTAAGCTCGCTGCAGCTAAGTAGAGTAGCAGTAGCGCTCGGCCAGTATACGCGCTACCGCTAGGTTGGGCTAGCCATGTGCGCCCAGTTCAAACATAGCAGCAGCGCATTTCGCTTGTACGCGCTACTGCTAAAGTCATAGCAGTAGCGCGGTTTATTTATGCGCGTTGTTACTAAGTAGCAGTAGCGTTTGATTTTGTAGAGAGCTACTGGTAACATTCTGTGTATAAGGTTTTCCCTAGTAGTGCATGTGCACCATAATGAAAACACATGCATACTTTGCAACACACTCAGCCTTGGCCCGTGGGATCTCCTCGTGGTTCCAACTTGAGAATAACTGTAACGAGTCCGATCAATTCCTCAACTTGGAGCAGGGGAAAGGAAGGGGAAGGAAGCTGGTAGCAAGGGAGAAAAGGGGATAGGAGGCTGGGAGGAAGAACAACTTCTCTCCAGATGTGGTTTAGTTAGTCATACATCATGCCTTACAACTGGCCCGGTCCTGGCCTAAATACCCACACCAACCCACTCGCTTACCCCTTGCCCAAGTCATCCTTGACTTGGTCAGCTCCAGCCTGTCCTTGGTCGCTGCCTGTGGGTCCCGTCGCTCGCTTCTTCATGCTGGCTGTGGTGGTTGGCCCCATCGTTACATTTCTCCCCTCCTTGAGTGCTGGCTTTTCCCCAATCCGGTGCCGTCAGAAATCGATGACGGAGCTCACCAGGGTCTTCCCACGTTGCCAGGGATAGTGGTAGACCGCTCCACAGTACCCGCACATGCTTGGTAGTGTGCCGCGCGCCTGCGTACCGGTCGTCGAGGATGCGGTAGGGGACCTGCAGAGCCTACAGAGTTGCGTTACCAGGCGGAATCAAACCTGCAATGGGGACGTCCACGCCCACTGCCTGCTTGAGCTAAGACACGTGCACCACGTCATGGATTTTGCTGCCCGCTGGTAGTTGAAGCTTATATGCCACCGCGCCGATGTGACCAATGATTTTGTATGGCCCATAGTATCGGAAGGCCAGCTTCTGCTACGGTCGCTGCACCAGGGATGTCTGGATGTAAGGTTGTAGGAAGAGAAGGACTGAATCCCCAACCTTGAACTGCTTGTCTGTTCGGTGTTTGTCCGCTTGCCTCTTCATTCTATCCTGTGCTTGTTTCAGATGTTGTTGGAGCAGTTCATGCATCACCTCTCTTTCCTTCAACCACGCTGCCAAGTCAGGAACAGTGCATTCCTCCACTTGAATCACCCCAAACTCTCTTGGAAAATGTCCATAGATGACTTCGAATGGTCTACGCCCAAGCGCCGAGTGAAAGCATGTATTGTACCAGTATTCAGCAAGTAAGAGCCATTTAAACCAATTCTTAGGGCAAGCATGTACTGCACACCTGAGGTAAGTCTCCAAACACTGGTTTACTCGCTCTGTCTGGCCGTCTGTCTGGGGGTGGTATGATGAACTGAGACGCAGTTGTGTCTGAGAAAGCTTGAAAAGTTCCTGCCACACACTGCTCGTGAAGATGCGATCCTGGACGGAGATAATTGCCATTGGCAAGCCATGCAAGTTGTATATGTTGTGCATAAACAGAGTCGCCACCTGCAGAGCTGTGAATGGGTGTTTGAGTGGCAGAAAATGGGCGTACTTTGAGAACTTATCAACGATGACTAGAATCACATCGAAGCCGCCCGAAGATGGTAACCCTTGGATGAAGTCCAACGAGATCACAGCCCATGGTTTCTTTGGAATTGGTAGCGGTTGGAGCAGTCCAGCTGGTGATTTGCGTTCTATTTTCGCTTGTTGACAAACAAAGCACGAGCGAACGAATGCTTTGACCATGTCCTTCATTCCCTTCCACAAGAATAGCCGGCGAATTCGGTTGTAAGTAGCATGGAATCCCGAATGTCCCCCAACCGCGCTGTCGTGCAGTGATCTGATGATACTCTATTGTGTTTCTTTGTCCTCAGCGATCCAGACATGGTCGTGCTCGCGGATGATCCCGTCCTTCAAGGTGAATCCAGTCTCGCCATTGGGGTCCAATGCAAGCTGGGAGAGCCGCTGTCGTGCCACCGGGTCTTGTTGATATCCTGCGACAATTGCATCCAGCCAGACAGGGCGGCAAAGTGACACTGCGCCCAAATCTGCGGTCTGTTCGTGCTTGCGTCGCGACAGTGCATCCGCCGCGCGGTTCAGTGGTCCGGATTTGTATTGGATCCGGAACTGCAGCCCGACCAATTTGGTAAACACTCGCTGTTGAATGGGAGTGTCTAAACGTTGATCTGTAATGTTGAGCAAACTCCTCTGGTATATGCGAATAAAAAACTCTGCATGTTGGAGGTATGGCCACCAGTGGTCGATCGCCAATAGTAACGCCAGACACTCTTTATCGTACGCCGATAGGCCATGATTCCGTGGGCAAAGGTCCTTGCTCAAATATGCCACGGGGTGTGAGTCTTGCATCAGGACCGCTCCCACTCCAGAGGCGCTCGCATCCATTTCCACGACAAATTGTCGCGTGAAATCTGGCAGTGCCAACAATGGGGCTTGAATTAGAGCTTGCTTGAGTGCTTGAAATGCCTCCTCCGTCACTGTCGTCCAGATAAACAGTGAATTCTTGCGAAGTAAGTCTGTAAGGGGTCAGCTGATGACTCCGAAATTCCTTACAAATTTCTGGTAGTACCCGGCTAGACCCAGAAATCCCCTCAACTCCTTCACTGACGCTGGCTGTGGCCATGTTGCAACTGCCTGAATTTTGTCCGGCAGCGTTGAGACGCCTTCACCACTGATCTGATGCCCGAGATAGGATATACTGTTTTGTGCAAAGGTGCATTTGGAGGGCTTCGCTCGTAAATCGTTGGATCGCAGCAACAAGAGTACCTGGCGTAGCAAGATGACATGAGCTGAAAAAGTGGCTGTGTGCACAAGGATGTCATCTATGAAAACAAGTACTCCATGGTGAAGCAAGGGCCCAAGTACTGTGTTCATCCCCCCTTGAAATGTTGATGGCCCCCCTGTCACACCATATGTAAGCACTCAAAACTGGAAGTGACCTTGATGAGTCTTGAAGGCTGTTTTCTCTTCGTCCTCCGGTCGCAGCCTGTTTTGGCGGTACCCCGCACGAAGGTCCAGCTTGGAAAACCACTTGGAACCTGCCAGTTCGTCGAGCAGCTTGTCTATGATAGGTAGAGGATATGTGTTCTTGACTGTGATTGCATTTAAGTGATGGAAATCCACACAAAATCTCCATGTCAGGTCCTTCTTTTTCACCAGAAGCACAGGAGAGGAGAACGGGCTAACACTTGGGGTGATCAACCCAGCCTTTAGCATTTCCTTGACCTGGGTCTCAATTTCTGTTTTCTGTTCTGGTGTGTATCAATATGGCCGTATGTTGACTGGCTTAGTTCCTGGTAACAGCGTGATAGAGTGATCCAACTCCCGGTGCCGTGGAAGTTCAGTTGGCTCTTGGAACACTACTTGAAATTCATCGAGGACTGCTTGGATTTCTGTTAGCATCTTCACTTTACCCTCATCTTTTGGTGTGATTGCGCAGAGCGCAACGAAATGCAAAATGTCCCCATCTGCCTCCATTGCTCGAAGTTGTGTGGGTGTCACTTCAGGAACAGACTACAGTTGTGGCTGAATTCCTGTCAGTAGCACTTCCTTGCCTTTGTGTTGAAATTTCAGCGTTTTGTTGACCCAATCCACCCACATGGGTCCGCACTGCTCAAGCCAGTCCATCCCGACGATCATATCATAGCATCCTAGAGGAAACACTCTCAGATCAGATTGGAACTGGTGTCCTTGTGTCTTCCAAATGCAGCCTGGTAACATACCCGCGCAAGATAAAGTGCCCCCATATGCAATCTTTACGGGCACCGGAGCCAGGGGCTGCACCTTGGCCTACTGTCTCTCCACACTCTGTTTGGTGATGAAACTATGGGAGCTGCCGGAGTCAACTAGGATCAGCATCTCGACGCCCTCGATTCTTCCCAGCAAACGCACAGTGTGGGGTGTCGTTTGCCTTGTCGTGGCCAGCTTGGAAATAGACATCAATACTTCCCCCGGATCCTCGTCCCCCATTTGCTGTTGCATTGGTTGGTCAGCTTGGAGCACTTCCAAGAGCTCCTCGACGATGTGAAGTTGCACAGTGGGGCGCGTTGGTGGCCTGCCCCCACCGTTCCCCACACTTGAATCATAGGCTGCGTGCTCGTCGGTAGTTCCGGAGGGCCGCAACCCGATCATCGCCGCGCCCGCCCCGCTCTCGAGCGTGAGCATCTTCTTCTCCTCGCCTGTCCTCTGCAGCCGCAGGTGGCCCTGGAAGGGGTTGCACCGGCAAAATGACCACGGGCATTAGTGGGCGCGGTGGTGCACAAGGCACCTCCTGTCGTCGGTACTCTCTTCTGGGCAGTGCCTCCATCAGTTCCTCCTGCAGTGATGCCAAGGAAAATGCAGAGTCCAAGTCTTTTGGTTGATGTAACACAACACCTACTCGAATTTCATGTTTCAATCCTTCTAAAAATTGCGTGGTGAAGAAAACTGGATCAAACGAAGAATTATGGGCTAATAGCTGATGCATGAGTTCCTCGAATTGTGTCATATACTCTCCTACTGTCCCATTCTGTTTAAGTGTGTGAAATTGGCACAAATGTATCTGGTACTTCTCGTGCCCAAACTTGTCGCACAGGGCTGTGCACAATCCCTCCCAGGACATCGTTGTGCCGCGTGCCTCACACACCTGCAACCAGTGAGCCGCGGCACCCGTAAAATGCAGAGTAGAGACTCTAACCCACATATTAGATTGCACCCCGTAGACATCAAAGTACTTCTCACAACGTGTGCGCCAGAATTGTGGGTTTTCCCCATCAAAAACTTGAAATTCCAGCCTGGGCAGGGACCAACTGGGAGGATTTGTGTGAAATGTGTGCAGATCGGAAACTCCTACCAGACCCTTAGAGTGAATTGCAAGAACACAAGATCCAGCCAAGGACGTACCCTTGACCGGAGGCGGCAACTGAGTGGTGACCACTCCGTATGCTCGCCCTCCGGTGTCGTCAATCTCGCCGTGGCCGTTGGGCCCGTGGTTGTGCGCGTCGGCCTCTCCTTTTGTTTTGGACACCAGGTGTAGCACCGCGTCCTCCTCCGGGATCGGGTCCGGAGGCGCCGCCAGAGCCAGATGCAGGGTGATCCGCCCAACTTGCGTCCGCAGCTCATTGATTTGCTGCTGGATGTGGGTCACCGCCAGTCACCAAAGCTCGAGGGAGGTCTGGATCGCCTCGAGGCGGGCGTCGTTGGCCGCCCTCCCGTCGTTGACCGCCTTGGCAAGAGCAGCGATCTGCTCCTCCATCAGCGCCGCTTGCTTCAATTGCTTGGTGAGGTAGCGGGGTTTCGAATACGCGGTCTCCAAAGCGTCCTGACCTCTGATACCAGATGTAACGAGTCCGATCTATTCCTCAACTTGGAGCAGGGGAAAGGAAGGGGAAGGGAGTTGGTAGCAAGGGAGAAAAGGGGATAGGAGGCTGGGAGGAAGAACAGCTTCTCTCCAGATGTGATTTAGTTAGTCATACATCATGCCTTACAACTGGCCCGGTCCTGGCCTAAATATCCACACCAACCCACTCGCTTACTCCTTGCCCAAGTCATCCTTAACTTGGTCAGCTCCAGCCTATCCTTGGTCGCTGCTTGTGGGTCCCGTCACTCGCTCCTTCATGCTGGCTGTGGTGGTTGGCCCCATCGTTACAATAACATATCATCAGCCTATCTAAAATGCTTGTGCATGAACGAAACCTTCTTAACACCAAAGAGTACAAGTTCATATTCCCTAAGCAACTAAGCTTCCCCTAAAAAAAGGTGAACAAGAGATTTCGTGCATCTAGATTCTAGAGAGATCATCTTTAGATTAGGTTGGTACGGGGAGCCTCCAGATGCACACGTTGACGAGGTGCCGGTGTCGCCCGACCTTCGACACGGTGACAAAGACCCTATTCCCGCCCTCCATCCCTAGCCGCAACGAGGAGCTCCAAACCAGCGCTTGCATCCTCCATGCAGGGCCCCGTGGCTTCACCTCGTACGAGAACTTGATACGTCTCCAATGTATCTATAATTTATGAAGCATTCATGCTATTTTATTATCTGTTTTGAATGATTATGGGCTTTATTATACACTTTTATATTATTTTTGGGACTAACCAATTAACCGGAGGCCCAGCCCATATTGTTGTTTTATTGCATGTTTCAGTATTTCGAAGAAAAGGAATACCAAATGGAGTCCAAACGGAATGAAACCTTCGGGGGCGTGATTTTTAGGAAGAATATGATCCGGGAGACTTGGAGTTCACATCAGAAGAGCATCGAGGAGGCCACAAGATAGGGGGGCGTGCCCACCCCCCCGGGCACGCCCTACCCTCTCATGGGCCCCTCGAGGCTTCCCCGACCGACTTCTTTCGCCTATATAAGCCTATGTACCCTAAAAACATCAGAACAGAAGATAGATCGGGAGTTCTGCCGCCTCAAGCCTATGTAGCCACCAAAAACCTCTCGGGAGCCCATTCCGGCACCCTGCCGGAAGGGGAACCCATCACCAGTGGCCATCTTCATCATCCCGGCGCTCTCCATGACGAGGAGGGAGTAGTTCACCCTCGGGGCTGAGGGTATGTACCAGTAGCTATGTGTTTGATCTCTCTCTCTGTCGTGTTCTCTCTATGGCACGATCTTGATGTATAGAGAGCTTTGCTATTATAGTTGGATCTTATGATGTTTCTCCCCCTCTACTCTCTTGTGATGAATTGAGTTTTCCTCTTGAAGTTATCTTATCGGATTGAGTATTTAAGGATTTGAGAACACTTGATGTATTACTTGCCGTGATTATTTGTGGTGACAATGGGATATCATGTGCCACTTGATGTATGTTTTGGTGATCAACTTGCGGGTTCCGCCCATGAACCTATGCATAGGGGTTGACACATGTTTTCGTCTTGACTCTCCGGTAGAAACTTTGGGGCACTCTTTGAAGTACTTTGTGTTGGTTGAATAGATGAATCTGAGATTGCGTGATGCATATCGTATAATCATGCCCATGGATACTTGAGGTGACAATGGAGTATCTAGGTGACATTAGGGTTTTGGTTGATTTGTGTCTTAAGGTGTTATTCTAGTACGAACTCTTGAATGGATTGATCTGAAAGAATAACTTTGAGGTGGTTTCATACCCTACCATAATCTCTTCGTTTGTTCTCTGCTATTAGTGGCTTTGGAGTGACTCTTTGTTGCATGGTGAGGGATTGTTATATGATCTATCTATGTTATTATTATTGAGAGAACTTGCACTAGTGAAAGTATGAACCTTAGGCCTTGTTTCCTACCATTGCAATACCGTTTACACTCACTTTTATCATTAGTTACCTTGCTGTTTTTATAATTTCGGATTACAAATACCTTTATCTACTATCCATATTGCACTTGTATCACCATCTCTTCGCCGAACTAGTGCACCTATACAATTTACCATTGTATTGGGTGTGTTGGGGACACAAGAGACTCTTTGTTATTTGGTTGCAGGGTTGTTTGAGAGAGACCATCTTCATCCTATGCCTCCCACGGATTGATAAACCTTAGGTCATCCACTTGATTGAAATTTGCTACTGTCCTACAATCATGTGCACTTGCAGGCCCAACAACGTCTACAAGAAGAAGGTTGTGTAGTAGACATCAAGCTCTTTTCTGGTGCCGTTGCCAGGGAGGCTAGGTAAGAGGCACTCACACCCCGTCAACTAAGCTCTTTTCTGGCGCCGTTGCCGGAGAGGTGAGTGCTTGAAGGTATATCTTTAGATCTTGCAATCGAATCTTTTTGTTTCTTGTTTTATCACTAGTTTAGTTTATAAAAGAAAACTACAAAAAATGGAATTGAGTTTGTCTCATACGCTTCGTCTTTTTAATATCATTCGTGAGTATGATGAAAAGGAAAATTGTGCTCAAGTGCTAGAAGAAGAATGTAGAATGTTTGGTACTAGATCTTTGAATGATGAGCATGATTACAATGTTGTTAGTATGAATTCCTTGAATATCCATGATGCTAATGATATGCAAAGCCACAAGCTTGGGGAAGCTATGTTTGATGAAGATGATATTTTTTGTCCCCCAAGTTTTGATGAGCAAATTTATTTTGATGATAGCATGCCTCCTACTTATGATGATTATATTGATGAAAGTGGGTTTGGAAGAGTGTCAACTTTAGGAAGTAGTGATCCCACTATTTTGGAGGATGTTGAATCTGAAGGAAATATGCCCTAGAGGCAATAATAAAGTTATTATTTATTTCCTTATTTCATGATAAATGTTTATTATTCTTGCTAGAATTGTATTAACCGGAAACATAATACAGGTGTGAATACATAGACAAACAAAGTGTCACTAGTATGCCTCTACTTGACTAGCTCATTTATCAAAGATGGTTATGTTTCCTAGCCATGGACAAAAGAGTTGTCATTTGATTAACGGGATCACATCATTAGGAGAATGATGTGATTGACTTGACCCATTCTGTTAGCTTAGCACTTGATCGTTTAGTATGTTGCTATTGCTTTCTTCATGACTTATACATGTTCCTATGACTATGAGATTATGCAACTCCCGTTTACCGGAGGAACACTTTGTGTGCTACCAAACATCACAACGTAACTGGGTGATTATAAAGGAGCTCTACAGGTGTCTCCGAAGGTACATGTTGGGTTGGTGTATTTCGAGATTAGGATTTGTCACTCCGATTGTCGGGGAGGTATCTCTGGGCCCTCTCGGTAATACACATCACTTAAGCCTTGCAAGCATTGCAACTAATCAGTTAGTTGAGGAATGATGTATTACGGAACGAGTAAAGAGACTTGCCGGTAACGAAATTGAACTAGGTATTGAGATACCGACGATAGAATCTCGGGCAAGTAACATACCGATGACAAAGGGAACAACGTATGTTGTTATGCGGTTTGACCGATAAAGATCTTCGTAGAATATGTGAGAGCCAATATGAGCATCCAGGTTCCGCTATTGGTTATTGACCGGAAACGTGTTTCTGTCATGTCTACATTGTTCTCGAACCCGTAGGGTCCGCACGCTTAAGGTTTCGATGACAGTTATATTATGAGTTTATGAGTTTTGATATACCGAAGGAGTTCGGAGTCCCGGATGAGATTGGGGACATGACGAGGAGTCTCGAAATGGTTGAGACGTAAAGATCTATATATTGGACGACTATATTCGGAGTTCGGAAAGGTTCCGAGTGATTCGAGTATTTTTCGGAGTACCGGAGAGTTACGGGAATTCGCCGGGGAGTATATGGGCCTTATTGGGCCATACGGGAATAGAGGAGAGAGGCAAAAAGGAAGGAGGCCAGCGCCCCCCCCCTCTGGTCCGAATTGGACAAGGGGCGCAACCCCGTTTTCCTTCTTCCTCTCCCCCTCTTTCCCCTTCTCCTACTCCAACAAGGAAGGAGGGAGTCCTACTCCCGGTGGGAGTAGGACTCCCCTTGGCGCACCCCCTCCTAGGCCGGCCGCCCCTCCCCCCTTGCTCCTTTATATACGGGGGCAGGGGGGCACCTCTAGGCACAACAACAACAACAACAATTGATCCCTTGGATCTCTTAGCCGTGTGCGGTGCCCCCCTCCACCATAGTCCACCTCGATAATATCGTAGCGGTGCTTAGGCGAAGCCTTGCGACGGTAGAACATCGAGATCGTTACCACGCCGTCGTGCTGACGGAACTCTCCCTCGACACTCGGCTGGATCGGAGTTCGAGGGACGTCATCGAGCTGAACGTGTGCTAGAACTCGGAGGTGCCGTAGTTTCGGTGCTTGATCGATCGGGCCGTGAAGACGTACGACTACATCAACCGCATTGTGCTAACGCTTCCGCTTTCGGTCTACGAGGGTACGTGAACAACACTCTCCCCTCTCGTTGCTATGCATCACCATGATCTTGCGTGTGCGTAGGATTTTTTTTGAAATTACTACGTTCCCCAACAGTGGCATCCGAGCGTAGGTTTTATGCGTTGATGTTATATGCACGAGTAGAACACAAGTGAGTTGTGGGCAATACAAGTCATACTGCTTACCAGCATGTCATACTTTGGTTCAGCGGTATTGTTGGATGAAGCGGCCCGGACCGACATTACGCGTATGCTTATGCGAGACTGGTTTTACCGCCGTGCTTTGCACACAGGTGACTAGCGGGTGTCTGTTTCTCCAACTTTAGTTGAACCAGGTGTGGCTACGCCCGGTCCTTGCGAAGGTTAAAACAACACTAACTTGACAAACTATCGTTGTGGTTTTGATGCGTAGGTAAGAACGGTTCTTGCTCAGCCCGTAGCAGCCACGTAAAATTTGCAACAACAAAGTAGAGGACGCCTAACTTGTTTTTGCAGGGCATGTTGTGATGTGATATGGTCAAGATGTGATGCTATATTTTATTGTATGAGATGATCATGTTTTGTAACCGAAGTTATCGGCAACTAGCAGGAGCCATATGGTTGTCGCTTTATTGTATGAAATGCAAACACCCTGTAATTGCTTTACTTTATCACTAAGTGGTAGCGATAGTCGTAGAAGCAATAGATGGCGTAACGACAATGATGCTACGATGGAGATCAAGGTGTCGCGCTGGTGACGATGGTGATCATGACGGTGCTTCGGAGATGGAGATCACAAGCACAAGATGATGATGGCCATATCATATCACTTATATTGATTGCATGTGATGTTTATCCTTTATGCATCTTATCTTGCTTTGATTGACGGTAACATTTTATTATGATCTCTCACTAAATTATCAAGAAGTGTTCTCCCTGAGTATGCACCGTTGTGAAAGTTCTTCGTGCTGAGACACCACGTGATGATCGGGTGTGATAGGCTCTACGTTCAAATACAACGGGTGCAAAACAGTTGCACACACGGAATACTCAGGTTAAACTTGACGAGCCTAGCATATACAGATATGGCCTCAAAACACGGAGACCGAAAGGTCGAACGTGAATCATATAGTAGATATGATCAACATACTGATGTTCACCATTGAAAACTACTCCATCTCATGTGATGATCGGACATGGTTTAGTTGATTTGGATCACGTGATCACTTAGATGACTAGAGAGATGTCTGTCTAAGTGGGAGTTCTTAAGTAATATGATTAATTGAACTTTAATTTATCATGAACTTAGTCCTGGTAGTATTTTGCAAATTATGTTGTAGATCAATTGAAGGAAATATGCCCTAGAGGCAATAATAAAGTTATTATTTATTTCCTTATTTCATGATAAATGTTTATTATTCATGCTAGAATTGTATTAACCGGAAACATAATACATGTGTGAATACATAGACAAACATAGTGTCACTAGTATGCCTCTACTTGACTAGCTCGTTTATCAGAGATGGTTATGTTTCCTAGCCATAGACAAAAGAGTTGTCATTTGATTAACGGGGTCACATCATTAGGAGAATGATGTGATTAATCACTTAAGCCTTGCAAGCATTGCAACTAATGAGTTAGTTGCGGAATATGTATTACGGAACGAGTAAAAAGACTTGCCGGTAACCAGATTGAACTAGGTATTGAGATACCGACGATCGAATCTCGGGCAAGTAACATACCGATGACAAAGGGAACAACGTATGTTGTTATGCGGTTTGACTGATAAAGATCTTCGTAGAATATGTGGGAGCCAATATGAGCATCCAGGTTCCGCTATTGGTTATTGACCAAAAACGTGTTTCGGTCATGTCTACATTGTTCTAGAACCCGTAGGGTCCGCACGCTTAAGGTTTCGATGACAGTTATATTATGAGTTTATGAGTTTTGATGTACCGAAGGAGTTCGGAGTCCCGGATGAGATCGGGGACATGACGAGGAGTCTCGAAATTGTCGAGACGTAAAGATCGATATATTGGACGACTATATTCGGAGTTCGGAAAGGTTCCGAGTAATTCGAGTATTTTTCGGAGTACCGGAGAGTTACGGGAATTCGCCGGGGAGTATATGGGCCTTATTGGGCCATACTGAAGGAAATATGCCCTAGAGGCAATAATAAAGTTATTATTTATTTCCTCATATCATGATAAATGTTTATTATTCATGCTAGAATAGTATTAACCGGAAACATGATACATGTGTGAATACATAGACAAACATATAGTCACTAGTATAGCTCATTAATCAAAGATGGTTATGTTTCCTAACCATTGACATGTGTTGTCATTTGATTAATGGGATCACATCATTAGGAGAATGAGGTGATTGACATGACCCATACCGTTAGCTTAGCACTTGATCGTTTAGTTTTCTGCTATTGCTTCCTTCATGACTTATACATGTTCCTGTGACTATGAGAATTGTGTAACTCCCGTTTACCGGAGGAACACTTTGGATAGTACCAAACGTCACAACGTAACTGGGTGATTATAAAGGAGTACTACAGGTGTCTCCGAAGGTATATGTTGAGTTAGCATAATTCGATATTAGGTTTTGTCACTCCGATTGTCGGAGAGGTATCTCTGGGCCCTCTCGGCAATGCTCATCACCTAAGCCTTGCAAGCATGTAACTAATGAGTTAGTTATAAGATGAAGTATTACAGAACGAGTAAAGAGACTTGTCGATAACGAGATTGAACTAGGTATTTACCGACGATCGAATCTCGGACAAGTAACATACCAATGACAAAGGGAACAACGTATGTTGTTATGTGGTTTGACCGATAAAGATCTTCGTAGAATATGTAGGAACCAATATGGGCATCCAGGTCCCGCTATTGGTTATTGACCAGAGATGTGTGTCAGTCATGTCTACATCATTCTCGAACCGTAGGGTCCGCACGCTTAAGGTTTCGATGAGAGTTATATTATGAGTTTATGTATTTTGATGTACCGAAGGTTGTTCGGAGTCCCGGATATGATTGCGGACAGGACGAGGAGTCTCGAAATGGTCGAGACATAAAGATTGATATATTGGACGGATATATTTGGACACCGGAAAGGTTCCGGAGAAGTTTGGAGCCCCGGGAGGTTACCGGAACCCCCCGGGAGGTATATGGGCCTTATTGGGCCCATGTAGGAAGAAGAGAGAAGGAGCAAGGGAGGGGGGCGCGCCCCCAAGCCCAATCCGAATTGGGGAGGGGGGCCGGCCCCCCCTTTCCTTTCTCCTTCCCCCTCTTCCTATTACTACTACTAGTACTACTTCCTAATACTAGTACTCTTTCCTTCCCCCTCCAAATAAGATAAGGAAAAGAGAGGGAAACCTACTTGGAGTAGGTTTCCCCCTCCTCATGGCGCGCCCCCCCTAGGGCCGGCCACCTCCTCCCTCCCTCCTTTATATACGGGGGTAGGGGGGCATCCTAGGACACACAAGTTGATCATTGAGATCGTTCCTTAGCCGTGTGCGGTGCCCCCTCCCACCATATTCCACCTCGATCATATCGTTGTAGTGCTTAGGCGAAGCCCTGCGTCGGTAATACATCAAGATCGTCACCACACGGTCGTGCTGACGGAACTCCTCCCCGAAGCTTTGCTGGATCGGAGCCCGGGGATTGTCATTGAGCTGTACGTGTGCTAAGAACTCGGAGGTGCCGGAGTAACGGTGCTTGGATCGGTCGGATCAGGAAGAAGACGTACGACTACTTCCTCTACGTTGTGTCAACGCTTCCGTTGCGATCTACAAGGGTACGTAGATCATACTCTCCCCTCGTTGCTATGCATCACCATGATCTTGCGTGTGCGTAGGAAAATTTTGAAATTACTACGAAACCCAACAGTGGCATCCGAGCCTAGGTTTTATGCGTTGATGTTATATGCACGAGTAGAACACAAGTGAGTTGTGGACGATATAAGTCATACTGCCTACCAGCATGTCATACTTTGGTTCAGCGGTATTGTGAGATGAAGCGGCCCGGACCGACATTACGCGTACGCTTACGCGAGACTGGTTTCACCGTTACGAGCACTCGTGCTTAAAGGTGGCTGGCGGGTGTCTGTCTCTCTCACTTTAGTTGAACCGAGTGTGGCTACGCCCGGTCCTTGTGAAGGTTAAAACGGAGTCTATTTGACAAACTATCATTGTGGTTTTGATGCGTAGGTGAGATTGGTTCTTGCTTAAGCCCGTAGCAGCCACGTAAAATTTGCAACAACAAAGTAGAGGACGTCTAACTTGTTTTTGCAGGGCATGTTGTGATGTGATATGGCCAAGACATGATGCTATATTTTATTGTATGAGATGATCATGTTTTGTAACCGAAGTTATCGGCAACTGGCAGGAGCCATATGGTTGTCGCTTTATTGTATGAAATGCAAACGCCCTGTAATTGCTTTACTTTATCACTAAGCGGTAGCGATAGTCGTAGAAGCAATAGATGGCGTAACGGCAACGATGCTACGATGGAGATCAAGGTGTCGCGCCGGTGACGATGGTGATCACGACGGTGCTTCGAAGATGGAGATCACAAGCACAAGATGATGATGGCCATATCATATCACTTATATTGATTGCATGTGATGTTTATCCTTTATGCATCTTATCTTGCTTTGATTGACGGTAGCATTTTAAGATGATCTCTCACTAATTATCAAGAAGTGTTCTCCCTGAGTATGCACCGTTGGGAAAGTTCTTCGTGCTGAGACACCACGTGATGATCGGGTGTGATAGGCTCTACGTTCAAATACAACGGGTACAAAACAGTTGCACACGCGGAATACTCAGGTTATACTTGACGAGCCTAGCATATACAGATATGGCCTCGGAACACGGAGACCAAAAGGTCGAGCGTGAATCATATAGTAGATATGATCAACATAATGATGTTCACCGATGAAACTACTCCATCTCACGTGATGATCGGACATGGTTTAGTTGATTTGGATCACGTGATCACTTAGAGGATTAGAGGGATGTCTATCTAAGTGGGAGTTCTTAAGTAATATGATTAAACTGAACCTAAATTTATCATGAACTTAGTCCTAGTAGTATTTTGCAAATCATGTTGTAGATCAATAGCTCGGGTTGTTGCTTCCCTGTGTTTTATTTCGATATGTTCCTAGAGAAAATTATGTTGAAAGATGTTAGTAGCAAAGATGCGGATTGGATCCATAATCTGAGGTTTATCCTCATTGCTGCACAGAAGAATTATGTCCTTGATGCACCGCTAGGTGACGGACCTATTGCAGGAGCAGATGCAGACGTTATGAACGTTTGGCTAGCTCAATATGATGACTACTTGATAGTTTAAGTGCACCATGCTTAACGGCTTAGAATCGGGACTTCAAAGACGTTTTGAACGTCATGGACCATATGAGATGTTCCAGGAGTTGAAGTTAATATTTCAAGCAAATACCCGAGTTGAGAGATATGAAATCTCCAACAAGTTCTATAGCTAAAAGATGGAGGAGAATTGCTCAACTAGTGAGCATGTGCTCAGATTGTCTGGGTACTACAATCGCTTGAATCAAGTGGGAGTTAATCTTCCAGATAAGATAGTGATTGACAGAATTCTCTAGTCACCATCACCAAGTTAGTAGAACTTCGTGATGAACTATGATATGCAAGGGATAACAAAAACGATTCCCAAGCTCTTCGTAATGCGGAAATTGACGAAGGTAGAAATCAAGGAAAACATCAAGTGTTGATGGTTGACAAGATCACTAGTTTCAAGAAAAGGGCAAAGGGAAGAAGGGGAACTTCAAGAAGAACGGCAAGCAAGTTGCTGCTCAAGTGAAGAAGCCCAAGTCTGATCCTAAGCCTGAGACTAAATGCTTTTACTGCAAAAGGACTGGTCACTGGAAGCGGAACTACCCCAAGTGATTGGCGGATAAGAAGAATGGCAAAGTGAACATAAGTATATTTGATATACATGTTATTGATGTGTACTTTACTAGTGTTTATAGCAACCCCTCAGTATTTGATACTAGTTCAGTTGCTAAGATTAGTAACGAGAAACGGGAGTTGCAGAATAAACAGAGACTAGTTAAGGGTGAAGTGACGATGTGTGTTGGAAGTGGTTCCAAGATTGATATGATCATCGTCGCACACTCCCTATACTTTCGGGATTAGTGTTGAACCTGAATAAGTGTTATTTGGTGTTTGCGTTGAGCATGAATATGATTTGATCATGTTTATTGTAATACAGTTATTCATTCAAGTAAGAGAATAAATTGTTGTTCTGTTTACATGAATGAAACCTTATATGGTTGCACACCCAATGAAAATAGTTCGTTGGATCTCGATCGTAGTGATACACATAATCATAATATTGAAACCAAAAGATGCAAAGTTAATAATGATAAGTGCAACTTGTTTGTAGCACTGCCGTTTAGGTCATATTGGTGTAAAGCGCAGGAAGAAACTCCATACTGATGGGCTTTTGGAATCACTTGATTATGAATCAGTTGATGCTTGCGAACCATGCCTCATGGGCAAGATGACTAAGACTCTGTTCTTCAGAACAATGAAGCGAGCAATAGATTTGTTGGAAATCATACATACTGATGTATGTGGTCCGATGAATATTAAGGCTCGCGACAGGTATCATTATTTTCTGATCTTCATAGATGATTTGAGCAGATATGAGTATATCTACTTGATGGAACATAAGTCTGAAACATTTGAAAAGTTCAACGAATTTCAGAGTGGAGTGAAAAATCATCGTAACAAGAAAATAAAGTTTCTACGATCTGATCGTAGAGAAGAGTATTTGAGTTACGAGTTTGGCCTTCAGTTAAAAACAATGTGAAATAGTTTCACTACTCATGCCACCTAGAACACCACAATGTTATGGTGTGTCTGAACGTCGTAATCGTACTTTATTGGATATGGTGCGATCTATGATGTTTCTTGCTGATTTACCATTGTCGTTTTGGGGTTATGCATTGGAGACAGCTGCATTCACGTTTAAAATAGGGCATCATCTAACTCCGTTGAGACGACACCGCATGAACTATGGTTTAGCAGTAAACCTAAGCTGTTGTTTCTTAAAGTTTGGAGTTGCGATGCTTATATGAAAAAGGGTTTTTCAACTTGATAAGCTCGAACCCAAATCGGAGAAGTGCGTCTTCATAGAATACCCAAAGGAAATTGTTGGGTACACCTTCTATCACAGATCCGAAGGCAAATTTGTTGCTGATAATAGATCCTTTCTAGAGAAGGAGTTTTTCTCGAAAGAAGTGAGTGGGAGGAAAGTAGAGCTTGATAAGGTAATTTGTACCTTCTCCCGAATTGAAAATAGTTCATCACTGAAATCAGTTCCAGTGATTCCTACACCAATTAGTGAGGAAGTTAATGATGATGATCATGAAACTTCAGATCAAGTTACTACAGAACCTCGTAGGTCTTCCAAAGTATGGTCCGCACCAGTGTGGTACGGTAATCCTGTTCTGAAAGTCATGTTACTAGACCATGATAAACCTACGAACTATGAGGAAGCGATGATGAGCCCAGATTTCGCGAAATGGCTTAAGGCCATAAAATCTGAGATATGATCCATGTATGAAAATAAAGTATGGACTTTGATTGACTTGCTCGATGATCAGCAAGCCATGTTAAATAAATGGATCTTCAAGAGGAAGACGGACACTGATAGTAGTGTTACTATCCACTAAGCTCGACTTTTTGCAAAAGGTTTTTCAACAAGTTCAAGGGGTTGAATACAATGAGATTTTCTCACTCGTCTCGATGCTTAAGTCTATCTGAATCATGTTAGCAATTGCCACATTTTACGAAATCTGACAAATGGATGTCAAAACTGCATTCCTTAAAGGATTTACTAAAGAAGAGTTGTATATGATACAACCAAAAGGTTTTGTCAATCCTAAAGGTGCTAACAAAATGTGCAAGCTCCAGCGATCCATCTATGGACTGGTGCAAGCATCTCGGAGTTGGAATATACGCTTTGATAAATTGATCAAAGCATATAGTTTTATATGGACTTACGATGAAGCCTGTATTTACAATAAAGTGAGTGGGAGCACTACAGCCTTTCTGATTAGTATATGTGAGTGACATATTGTTGATCAGAAATGATGTAGAATTTTTCTGCAAAGCATAAAGGAGTATTTTAAAGGAGTTCTTTAAAAAGAACAGACCTCAGTAAAAGCTAATTACATATTGAGCATCAAGATCTATTGAGATAGATCAAGACGCTTGATAAGATTTTCAGTGAGTACATACCTTGGCAAGATTTTGAAATAGTTCAAAATGGAACAGTCAAAGAAAGAGTTCTTGCCTGTGTTGCAAAGGTATTGAGTAAGACTCAAATCCCGACCACAGCAGAAAATAGAAAGAGAATGAAAAGTCATTCCCTATGCCTCAGTCATAGGTTCTATAAAGTATGCTATGTACCAGACCTATTGTATACCTTGCTCTGAATTTGGCAAGGGAGTACAATAGTGATCTAGGAGTAGATCACTGGACATTGCTCAAGAATATCCTTAGTAAGGACTAAGGAGATGTTTCTCGATTATGGAGGTGATAAAAGAGTTTATTGTAAAAGTGCAAACTTTTACACTGATCCAGATGACTCTAAGTCTCAACCTGAATATATATTAAAAGTGGGAGCAATTAGCCAGAGTAGCTCCGTGCAGAGCATTGTGGACATAAAATATTTGCAAAATACATACGGCTCTGAATGTGACAGACCCGTTGACTAAGCTTCTCTCACGAGCAAAACATGATCACACCTTAGTACTCTTTGGGTGATAATCACATAGCAATGTGAACTAGATTATTGACTCTAGTAAACCCTGTGGGTGTTGGTCACATGATGATGTGAACTATGGGTGTTAATCATATACAGATATGAATATTGGTGTTAAATCACATGGTGATGTGAACTAGATTATTGACTCTAGTGCAAGTGGGAGACTGAAGGAAATATGCCCTAGAGGCAATACTAAAGTTATTATTTATTTCCTTATTTCATGATAAATGTTTATTATTCATGCTAGAATTGTATTAACCGGAAACATAATACATGTGTGAATACATAGACAAACATAGTGTCACTAGTATGCCTCTACTTGACTAGCTCGTTTATCAGAGATGGTTATGTTTCCTAGCCATAGACAAAAGAGTTGTCATTTGATTAACGGGGTCACATCATTAGGAGAATGATGTGATTGACTTGACCCATTCCGTTAGCCTAGCACTTGATCGTTTAGTATTCTGCTATTGCTTCCTTCATGACTTATACATGTTCCTGTAACTATGAGAATTGTGTAACTCCCGTTTACCGGAGGAACACTTTGGGTGCTACCAAACGTCACAACGTAACTGGGTGATTATAAAGGAGTACTACAGGTGTCTCCGAAGGTACATGTTGAGTTAGCATAATTCGAGATTAGGTTTTGTCACTCCGATTGTCAGAGAGGTATCTCTGGGCCCTCTCGGCAATGCTCATCACCTAAGCCTTGCAAGCATGTAACTAAGGAGTTAGTTATAAGATGAAGTATTACAGAACGAGTAAAGAGACTTGTCGATAACGAGATTGAACTAGGTATTGGATACCGACGATCGAATCTCGGACAAGTAACATACCGATGACAAAGGGAACAACGTATGTTTTTATGCGGTTTGACCGATAAAGATCTTCGTAGAATATGTAGGAACCAATATGGGCATCCAGGTCCCGCTATTGGTTATTGACCAGAGATGTGTCTCAGTCATGTCTACATCGTTCTCGAACCGTAGGGTCCGCACGCTTAAGGTTTCGATGACAGTTATATTATGAGTTTATGTATTTTGATGTACCGAAGGTTGTTCGGAGTCCCGGATATGATTACAGACATGACAAGGAGTCTCGAAATGGTCGAGACATAAAGATCGATATATTGGACGGATATATTTGGACACCGGAAAGGTTCCGGAGAAGTTTGGAGCCCCGGGAGGTTACCGGAACCCCTCGGGAGGTATATGGGCCTTATTGGGCCCATGTAGGAGGAAGAGAGAAGGAGCAAGGGATGGGGGCGCGCCCCCCCCCCAAGCCCAATCCGAATTGGGGAGGGGGGTCGGCCCCCCCTTTCCTTTCTCCTTCCCCCTCTTCCTATTACTACTACTAGTACTACTTCCTAATACTAGTACTCTTTCCTTCCCCCTCCAAATAAGATAAGGAAAAGAGAGGGAAACCTACTTGGAGTAGGTTTCCCCCTCCTCATGGCGCGCCCCCCTAGGGCCGGCCACCTCCTCCCTCCCTCCTTTATATACGGGGGTAGGGGGGCACCCTAGGACACACAAGTTGATCATTGAGATCGTTCCTTAGCCGTGTGCGGTGCCCCCTGCCACCATATTCCACCTCGATCATATCGTTGTAGTGCTTAGGCGAAGCCCTGCGTCGGTAATACATCAAGATCGTCACCACACCGTCGTGCTGACGGAACTCCTCCCCGAAGCTTTGCTGGATCGGAGCCCGGGGATTGTCATCGAGCTGTACGTGTGCTAAGAACTCGGAGGTGCCGGAGTAACGGTGCTTGGATCGGTCGGATCAGGAAGAAGAAGTACGACTACTTCCTCTACGTTGTGTCAACGCTTCCATTGCGATCTACAAGGGTACGTAGATCATACTCTCCCCTCGTTGCTATGCATCACCATGATCTTGCGTGTGCGTAGGAAAATTTTGAAATTACTACGAAACCCAACATCAATATCTTGCATTGTTGCTTTCATATGTTTATTTTGATATGTTCCTAGAGAAAATTGTGTTGAAAGATGTTAGTAGCAATGATGCGGATTGGATCCGTGATCTGAGGTTTATCCTCATTGCTGCACAGAAGAATTATGTCCTTAATGCACTGCTAGGTGACAGACCTATTGCAGGAGCAGATGCAGACGTTATGAACGTTTGGCTAGCTCAATATGATGACTACTTGATAGTTTAGTGCACCATGCTTAACGGCTTAGAATCGGGACTTCAAAGACGTTTTGAACGTCATGGACCATACGAGATGTTCCAGGAGTTGAAGTTAATATTTCAAGCAAATACCCGAGTTGAGAGGTATGAAGTCTCCAACAAGTTCTATGGCTAAAAGATGCAGGAGAATCGCTCAACTAGTGAGCATGTGCTCAGATTGTCTGGGTACTACAATTGATTGAATCGAGTGGGAGTTAATCTTCCAGATAAGATAGTGATTGACAGAGTTCTGTAGTCACCATCACCAAGTTAGTAGAACTTTGTGATGAACTATAGTGTGCAAGGGATGACGAAAACGATTCCCGAGCTCTTCGTGATGTTGAAATCGACGAAGGTAGAAATCAAGAAAGAGAATCAATTGTTGATGGTTGACAAGATCACTAGTTTCAAAAAAAGGGCAAAGGGAAAGAAAGGGAACTTCAAGTAGAATGACAAGCAAGTTGTCACTCCCACGAAGAATCCCAAAGCTGAACCAAAGCCTGAAACTGAGTGCTTACACTACAAAGGAAATGGTCACTGGAAACGGAAATACCCTGAATATTTGGTGGATAAGAAGGATGGCAAACTGAAAAGGGTATATTTGATATACAGGTTATTGATGTGTACCTTACTAGTGTTTATAGTAACCCCTGAGTATTTGATACTTGTTCGGTTGCTAAGATTAATAACTCGAAACAGGATTTACAGAATAAACAGAAACTAGTTGAGGGTGAAGTGACGATGTGTGTTGGAAGTGGTTCCAAGATTGATATGATCATCATCGCACACTCCCTATACTTTCGGGATTAGTGTTGAACCTAAATAAATGTTATTTGGCGTTTGCGTTGAGCATAAATATGATTTGATCATGTTTATTGCAATATGGTTATTCATTTAAAATCAGAGAATAATTGTTGTTCTGTTTAAATGAATAAAACCTTTGATGGTCATACACCCAATGAAAATAGTTTGTTGGATCTCGATCGTAGTGATACACATATTTATAATATTGATGCCAAAAAGATGCAAAGTTTATAATGATAGTGCAACTTATTTGTCGCACTGCCGTTTGGGTCATATCGGTGTAAAGCGCATGAAGAAAGTCCATAAAGATGAATTTTTGGAATCACTTGGTTATGAATCATTTGATGCTTGCGAACCGTGCCTTTTGGGCAAGATGACTAAAACTCCGTTCTCCGGAACAATGGAACGAGCTAGTGACTTATTGGAAATAATACATACCGATGTATGCGGTCCAACGAGTGTTGATGCTCGTGGTGGGTATCGTTATTTTCTGTCCTTCACAAGATGATTTGAGCAGATATGAGTGTATCTACTTGATGAAACATAAGTCTGAAACATTTGAAAAGTTCAAAGAATTTCAGAGTGAAGTGGAGAATCATCGTAACAAGAAAATAAAGTTTCTACGATCTGATCGTGGAGGAGAATATTTGAGTTATGAGTTTGGCCTTCATATAAAACAATGTGGAATAGTTTCATAGCTCACGCCACATGGAACACCACAGCGTAATGGTGTGTCCAAACGTCATAACCACACTTTATTGGATATGGTGCGATCTATGATGTATCTTACAGATTTACCACTATCGTTTTGGGGTTATGCATTAGAGACAGTTGCATTCACTTTAAAAAGGGCACCATCAAAATCCGTTGAGACGACGCCTTATGAACTGTGGTTTGGCAAGAAACCAAAGTTGTCGTTTCTTAAAGTTTGGAGTTGCGATGCTTATATGAAAAAGGTTTTTAACCTGA
Source organism: Triticum dicoccoides (assembly GCF_002162155.2). Taxonomy (NCBI): domain Eukaryota; kingdom Viridiplantae; phylum Streptophyta; class Magnoliopsida; order Poales; family Poaceae; genus Triticum; species Triticum dicoccoides. The sequence goes on from NC_041385.1 coordinate 16,742,352, forward strand.
TAAGCTCGAACCCAAATTGGATAAGTACGTCTTCATAGAATACCCAAAGGTAACTATTGGGTACACCTTCTATCACAGATCCAAAGGCAAGTTATTCATTGCTAAGATGGATCCTTTCTAGAGAAGAAGTTTCTCTCGAAAGAAGTGAGTGGGAGGAAAGTAGAACTTGATGAGGTAATTGTACCTTCTCCCAAATTGAAAGTTGTTCATCACAGAAATTAGTTCCAGTGATTGCTACACCAATTAGCGAGGAAGCTAATGATGATGATCATGAAACTTCAGATCAAGTTGCTACCATACCTCGTAGGTCTTCCAGAGTAAGATCCGCACCAGAGTGGTACGGTAATCATGTTCTGGAAGTCATGTTACTAGACCATGATGTACCTACGAACTATGAGGAAGCGATGATGAGCCCAGATTCCGCGAAATGGCTTAAGGCCATAAAATATGAGATTTGATCCATATATGAGAACAAAGTATGGACTTTGATTGACTTGCTCGATGATCAGCAAGCCATGTTAAACAAATGGATCTTCAAGAGGAAGACGAACACTGATAGTAGTGTTACTATCTACTAAACTCGACTTGTTGCGAAAGGTTTTCGACAAGTTCAAGGTGTTGAATACGATGAGATTTTCTCACTCGTATCGATGCTTAAGTCTGTACGAATCATGTTAGCAATTGCAACATTTTATGAAATCTGGCAAATGGATGTCAAAATTGCATTCCTTAATGGATTTATTAAAGAAGAGTTGTATATGATGCAACCAGAAGGTTTTGTCAATCCTAAAGGTGCTAACAAAATGTGCAAGCTCCAGCGATCCATCAATGGACTGGTGCAAGCATCTCGGAGTTGGAATATATGTTTTGATGAGTTGATCAAAGCATATGGTTTTATATAGACTTTTGGAAAGGCCTGTATTTACAAGAAAGTGAGTGGGAGCTTTATAGCATTTCTAATATTATATGTGGACGACATATTGTTGATTGGAAATGATATAGAATTTCTAGATAGCATAAAAGGATACTTGAATAAAAAGTTTTCCAATGAAAGACCACGGTGAAGCTTCTTACACATTGAGCATCAAGATCTATATAGATAGATCAAGACGCTTGATAAGATTTTTTCAATGAGTACATACCTTGATGAGATTTTGAAGTAGTTCAAAATGGAATAGTCAAAGAAGGAGTTCTTGCCTGTGTTGCAAGATGTGAAATTGAGTAAGACTCAAGACCCGACCATGGCAGAAAATAGAAAGAGAATGAAAAGTCATTCCCTATGCCTCAGTCATAGGTTCTATAAAGTATGCTATGCTGTGAACCAGACTTATTGTATACCTTGCTCTGAGTTTGGCAAAGGAATACAACTTTGATCTAATAGTAGATCACTGGACAGCGGTCAAGAATATCCTTAGTGAGGACTAAGGAGATGTTTCTCGATTATGGAGGCGATAAAAGAGTTCGTCGTAAAAGTTACATTGGTGCAAACTTTTACACTGATCCAGATGACTCTAAGTTGCAAACTCGATACATATTGAAAGTGGGAGCAATTAGCTAGAGTAGCTCCGTGCAGAGCATTGTAGACATAGAATATTTGCAAAATACATACGGCTCTGTATGTGACATACCCGTTGACTAAACTTCTCTCCCGAGCAAAACATGATCATACCTTAGTACTCTTTGAGTCTTAATCATATAGCGATGTGAACTAGATTATTGACTCTAGTAAACCCTTTGGGTGTTGGTCACATGACGATGTGAACTATGGGTGTTAATCACATACAGATGTGAATATTGGTGTTTAATCACATGATGATGTGAACTAGATTATTGACTCTAGTGCAAGTGGGACTCTGAAGGAAATATGCCCTAGAGGCAATAATAAAGTTATTATTTATTTCCTTATATCATGATAAATGTTTATTATTCATGTTAGAATTGTATTAACTGGAAACATAATACATGTGTGAATATATAGACAAACATAGTGTCACTAGTATGCCTCTACATGACTAGCTCATTTATCAAAGATAGTTATGTTTCCTAGCCATGGACAAAAGAGTTGTCATTTGATTAACGGGATCACATCATTAGGAGAATGATGTGATTGACTTGACCCATTCTGTTAGCTTAGCACTTGATCGTTTAGTATGTTGCTATTGCTTTCTTCATGACTTATACATGTTCCTATGACTATGAGATTATGCAACTCACGTTTATCGGAGGAACACTTTGTGTGCTACCAAACGTCACAACGTAACTGGGTGATTATAAAGGAGCTCTACAGGTATCTCCGAAGGTACATGTTGGGTTGGCGTATTTCGAGATTAGGATTTGTCACTCCGATTGTCGGAGAGGTATCTCTGGGCCCTCTCGGTAATACACATCACTTAAGCCTTGCAAGAATTGCAACTAATGAGTTAGTTGCGGAATATGTATTACGGAACGAGTAAAAAGACTTGCCGGTAACCAGATTGAACTAGGTATTGAGATACCGACGATCGAATCTCGGGCGAGTAACATACCGATGACAAAGGGAACAACGTATGTTGTTATGCGGTTTGACTGATAAAGATCTTCGTAGAATATGTGGGAGCCAATATGAGCATCCAGGTTCCGCTATTGGTTATTGACCGAAAATGTGTTTCGGTCATGTCTACATTGTTCTAGAACCCGTAGGGTCCGCACGCTTAAGGTTTCGATGACAGTTATATTATGAGTTTATGAGTTTTGATGTACCGAAGGAGTTCGGAGTCCCGGATGAGATCGGGGACATGACGAGGAGTCTCGAAATTGTCGAGACGTAAAGATCGATATATTGGACGACTATATTCGGAGTTCGGAAAGGTTCCGAGTAATTCGAGTATTTTTCGGAGTACCGGAGAGTTACGGGAATTCGCCGGGGAGTATATGGGCCTTATTGGGCCATACTGAAGGAAATATGCCCTAGAGGCAATAATAAAGTTATTATTTATTTCCTCATATCATGATAAATGTTTATTATTCATGCTAGAATAGTATTAACCGGAAACATGATACATGTGTGAATACATAAACAAACATATAGTCACTAGTATAGCTCATTAATCAAAGATGGTTATGTTTCCTAACCATTGACATGTGTTGTCATTTGATTAATGGGATCACATCATTAGGAGAATGAGGTGATTGACATGACCCATCCCGTTAGCTTAGCACTTGATCGTTTAGTTTTCTGCTATTGCTTCCTTCATGACTTATACATGTTCCTGTAACTATGAGAATTGTGTAACTCCCGTTTACCGGAGGAACACTTTGGGTACTACCAAACGTCACAACGTAACTGGGTGATTATAAAGGAGTACTACAGGTGTCTCCGAAGGTACATGTTGAGTTAGCATAATTCGAGATTAGGTTTTATCACTCCGATTGTCGGAGAGGTATCTCTGGGCCCTCTCGGCAATGCTCATCACCTAAGCCTTGCAAGCATGTAACTAATGAGTTAGTTATAAGATGAAGTATTACAGAACGAGTAAAGAGACTTGTCAATAACGAGATTGAACTAGGTATTGGATACCGACGATCGAATCTCGGACAAGTAACATACCGATGACAAAGGGAACAATGTATGTTGTTATGCGGTTTGACCGATAAAGATCTTCGTAGAATATGTAGGAACCAATATGGGCATCCAGGTCCCGCTATTGGTTATTGACCAGAGATGTGTCTCAGTCATGTCTACATCGTTCTCGAACCGTAGGGTCCGCACGCTTAAGGTTTCGATGACAGTTATATTACGAGTTTATGTATTTTGATGTACCGAAGGTTATTCGGAGTCCCGGATATGATTGCGGACATGACGAGGAGTCTCGAAATGGTCGAGACATAAAAATTGATATATTGGACGGATATATTTGGACACCGGAAAGGTTCCGGAGAAGTTTGGAGCCCCGGGAGGTTACCGGAACCCCCCGGGAGGTATATGGGCCTTATTGGGCCCATGTAGGAAGAAGAGAGAAGGAGCAAGGGAGGGGGGCGTGCCCCCCAAGCCCAATCCGAATTGGGGAGGGGGGCCGGCCCCCCCTTTCCTTTCTCCTTCCCCCTCTTCCTATTACTACTACTAGTACTACTTCCTAATACTAGTACTCTTTCCTTCCCCCTCCAAATAAGATAAGGAAAAGAGAGGGAAACCTACTTGGAGTAGGTTTCCCCCTCCTCATGGCGCGCCCCCCCTAGGGCCGGCCACCTCCTCCCTCCCTCCTTTATATACGGGGGTAGGGGGGCACCCTAGGACACACAAGTTGATCATTGATCGTTCCTTAGCCGTGTGCGGTGCCCCCCTGCACGATATTACACCTCGGTCATATTGTAGCGGTGCTTAGGCGAAGCCCTGCAACAGGAGAACATCAAGATCGTCACCACGCCGTCGTGCTGACGGAACTCCCCCTCGGCGCCTCTGCTGGATCGGAGATCGAGGGTGCGTCATCGAGCTGTACGCGTGTCAAGAACTCGGAGGTGCCGGAGTAACGGTAGTTGGATCGGTTGAACCGGAGGACGTACGACTACTTCCTCTATGTTGCGTCAACGCTTCCGCTTCGGTCTATGAGGGTACATAGACAACACTCTCCCCTCGTTGCTATATCATCACCATGATCTTGCATGTGCGTAGGAATTTTTTTGAAATTACTACGAAACCCAACAGTGGCATCCGAGCCTAGGTTTTATGTGTTGATGTTATATGCACGAGTAGAACACAAGTGAGTTGTGGACGATATAAGTCATACTGCCTACCAACATGTCATACTTTGGTTCAGCGGTATTGTGAGATGAAGCGGCCCGGACCGACATTACGCGTACGCTTACGCGAGACTGGTTTCACCGTTACGAGCACTCGTGCTTAAAGGTGGCTGGCGGGTGTCTGTCTCTCTCACTTTAGTTGAACCGAGTGTGGCTACGCCCGGTCCTTGTGAAGGTTAAAACGGAGTCTATTTGACAAACTATCGTTGTGGTTTTGATGCGTAGGTGAGATTGGTTCTTGCTTAAGCCCGTAGCAGCCACGTAAAATTTGCAACAACAAAGTAGAGGACGTCTAACTTGTTTTTGCAGGGCATGTTGTGATGTGATATGGCCAAGACATGATGCTATATTTTATTGTATGAGATGATCATGTTTTGTAACCGAAGTTATCGGCAACTGGCAGGAGCCATATGGTTGTCGCTTTATTGTATGAAATGCAAACGCCCTGTAATTGCTTTACTTTATCACTAAGCGGTAGCGATAGTCGTAGAAGCAATAGATGGCGTAACGACAACGATGCTACGATGGAGATCAAGGTGTCGCGCCGGTGACGATGGTGATCACGACGGTGCTTCGAAGATGAAGATCACAAGCACAAGATGATGATGGCCATATCATATCACTTATATTGATTGCATGTGATGTTTATCCTTTATGCATCTTATCTTGCTTTGTTTGATGGTAGCATTTTAAGATGATCTCTCACTAATTATCAAGAAGTGTTCTCCCTGAGTATACACCGTTGCAAAAGTTCTTCGTGCTGAGACACCACGTGATGATCGGGTGTGATAGGCTCTACGTTCAAATACAACGGGTGCAAAACAGTTGCACACGCGGAATACTCAGGTTATACTTGACGAGCCTAGCATATACAGATATGGCCTCGGAACACGGGGACCGAAAGGTCGAGCGTGAATCATATAGTAGATATGATCAACATAGAGATGTTCACCATTGAAACTACTCCATCTCACGTGATGATCGGACATGGTTTAGTTGATTTGGATCACGTAATCACTTAGATGACTAGAGAGATGTCTGTCTAAGTGGGAGTTCTTTAGTAATATGATTAATTGAACTTAAATTTATCATGAACTTAGTACCTGATAGTATTTTGCTTGTCTATGTTTGTATGTAGATAGATGGCTTGTGCTATTGTTCCGTTGAATTTTAATGCGTTCCTTGAGAAAGCAAAGTTGAAAGATGATGGTAGCAATTACACGGACTGGGTCCGTAACCTGAGGATTATCCTCATTGCTGCACAGAAGAGTTACGTCCTGGAAGCACCGCTGGGTGCCAGGCCTGCTGCTGATGCAACTGACGATGTTAAGAACGTCTAGCAGAGCAAAGCTGATGACTACTCTATAGTTCAGTGTGCCATGCTTTACGGCTTAGAACCGGGTCTTCAACGACGTTTTGAACGTCATGGGGCATATGAGATGTTCCAGGAGTTGAAGTTAATATTTCAAGCAAATGCCCGGATTGAGAGATATGAAGTCTCCAATAAGTTCTACAGCTGCAAGATGGAGGAGAACAGTTTTGTCAGTGAGCATATACTCAAAATGTCTGGGTATAATAATCACTTGATTCAACTGGGAGTTAATCTTCCGGATGATAGCGTCATTGACAGAATTCTCCCATCACTGCCACCAAGCTACAAGAGCTTTGTGATGAACTATAATATGCAAGGGATGAACAAGACTATTCCCGAGCTCTTCGCGATGCTGAAAGCCGCGGAGGTAGAAATCAAAAAGGAGCATCAAGTGTTGATGGTCAACAAGACCACTGGTTTCAAGAAAAGGGGCAAAGGGAAGAAGAAGGGGAACTTCAAAAGGAACGGCAAACAAGTTGCTGCTCAAGTGAAGAAACCCAAGTCTGGACCTAAGCCTAAAACTGAGTGCTTCTACTGCAAGCAGACTGGACACTGGAAGCGGAACTGCCCCAAGTATTTGGCGGATAAGAAGGATGGCAAAGTGAACAAAGGTATATGTGATATACATGTTATTGATGTGTACCTTACTAATGCTCGCAGTAGCACCTGGGAATTTGATACTGGTTCTGTTGCTAACATTTGCAACTCGAAACAGGGACTACGGATTAAGCGAAGATTAGCTAAGAACGAGGTGACGATGCGCGTGGGAAATGGTTCCAAAGTCGATGTGATCGCGGTCGGCACGCTACCTCTACATCTACCATCGGGATTAGTTTTAGACCTGAATAATTGTTATTTGGTGCCTGCGTTGAGCATGAACATTATATCTGGATCTTGTTTGATGCGAGACGGTTATTCATTTAAATCAGAGAATAATGGTTGTTCTATTTATATGAGTAATATCTTTTATGGTCATGCACCCTTGAAGAGTGGTCTATTTTTATTAAATCTCGATAGTAGTGATACACATATTCATAATGTTGAAGCCAAAAGATGCAGAGTTGATAATGATAGTGCAACATATTTGTGGCACTGCCGTTTAGGTCATATCGGTGTAAAACGCATGAAGAAACTCCATACTGATGGACTTCTGGAATCACTTGATTATGAATCACTTGGTACTTGCGAACCGTGCCTCATGGGCAAGATGACCAAAACACCGTTCTCCGGATCTATGGAGAGAGCAACAGATTTGTTGGAAATCATACATACAGATGTATGTGGTCCGATGAATGTTGAGGCTCGTGGCGGATATCGTTATTTCCTCACCTTCACAGATGATTTGAGCAGATATGGGTATATCTACTTGATGAAGCACAAGTCTGAAACATTTGAAAAGTTCAAAGAATTTCAGAGTGAAGTAGAAAATCATCGTAACAAGAAAATAAAGTTTCTACGACCTGATCGTGGAGGAGAATATTTGAGTTACGAGTTTGGTTTACATTTGAAACAATGTGGAATAGTTTCGCAACTCACGCCACCTGGAACACCACAGCGAAATGGTGTGTCCGAACGTCGTAATCATACTTTACTTGATATGGTGTGATCTATGATGTCTCTTACCAATTTACCGCTATCGTTTTGGGGTTATGCTTTAGAGACGGCCGCATTCACGTTAAATAGGGCACCATCAAAATCCGTTGAGACGACGCCTTATGAACTGTGGTTTGGCAAGAAACCAAAGTTGTCGTTTCTCAAAGTTTGGGGCTGCGATGCTTATGTGAAGAAACTTCAACCAGATAAGCTCGAACCCAAATCGGAGAAATGTGTCTTCATAGGATACCCAAAGGAGACAATTGGGTACACCTTCTATCACAGGTCTGAAGGCAAGATTTTTGTTGCTAAAATCGGATCCTTTCTAGAGAAGGAGTTTCTCTCGAAAGAGGTGAGTGGGAGGAAAGTAGAACTTGATGATATAACTGTATCTACTCCCTTATTGGAAAGTAGTTCATCACAAGAACCGGTTCCTGTGACAACTACACCAATTAGTGAGGAAGCTAATGATATTGATCATGAAACTTCAGATCAAGTTTCTACTGAACCTCGCAGGTCTACCAGAGTAAGATCCACACCAGAGTGGTACGGAAATCCTATTCTGGAAGTCATGTTACTAGACCATGATGAACCTACGAACTATGAGGAAGCAATGATGAGCCCAGATTCCGCAAAATGGCTAGAGGCCATGAAATCTGAGATAGGATCCATGTATGAAAACAAAGTATGGACTTTGGTTGACTTGCCCGATGATCAGCAAGCCATTGAGAATAAATGGATCTTTAAGAAGAAGACTGACGCTGATGGTAATGTTACTATCTACAAAGCTCGACTTGTTACAAAAGGTTTTCGACAAGTTCAAGGGGTTGACTACGATGAGACTTTCTCACTCGTAGCGATGCTTAAGTCTGTCCGAATCATGTTGGCTATTGCTGCATTTCATGATTATGAAATTTGGCAAATGGATGTCAAGACTGCATTCTTGAATGGATTTCTAGAAGAAGAGTTGTATATGATGCAACCTGAAGGTTTTGTTGATCCAAAAAGTGCTGACAAAGTGTGCAAGCTCCAACGTTCCATTTATGGACTGGTGCAAGCATCTCGGAGTTGGAATAAACGTTTTGATAGTGTGATCAAAGCATATGGTTTTATACAGACTTTTGGAGAAGCCTGTATTTACAAGAAAGTGAGCGGGAGCTCTGTGGCATTTCTAGTTTTATATGTTGATGACATATTATTAATTGGAAATGATATAGAATTTCTGGATAGCATAAAGGGATACTTGAATAAAAAAATTTCTATGAAAGACCTCGGTGAAGCTGCTTACATATTGGGCATCAAGATCTATAGAGATAGATCAAGACGCTTAATAGGACTTTCACAAAGTACATACCTTGACAAAATTTTGAAAAAGTTCAAAATGGATCAGGCAAAGAAAGGATTCTTGCCTGTGCTACAAGGTGTAAAGTTGAGTCAAACTCAATGCCCGACCACAGCAGAAGATAGAGAGAAAATGAAAGATGTTCCCTATGCTTCAGCCATAGGCTCTATCATGTATGCAATGCTGTGTACCAGACCTGACGTATGCTTAGCAATAAGCTTGGCAGGTAGGTACCAAAGTAATCCAGGAGTGGATCACTGGACAGCGGTCAAGAACATCCTGAAATACCTGAAAAGGACTAAGGATATGTTTCTCGTATATGGAGGTGACAAAGAGCTAGTCGTAAATGGTTACGTCGATGCAAGCTTTGACACTGATCCGGACGATTCTAAATCGCAGACCGGATACGTGTTTTTATTAAACGGTGGAGCTGTAAGTTGGTGCAGTTCTAAACAAAGCGTCATGGCGGGATCTACATGTGAAGCGGAGTACATAGCTGCTTCTGAAGCAGCAAATGAAGGAGTCTGGATGAAGGAGTTCATTTCCGATCTAGGTGTCATACCTAGTGCATCGGGACCAATGAAGATCTTCTGTGACAATACTGGTGCAATTGCCTTGGCAAAGGAATCCAGATTTCACAAGAGGACCAAGCACATCAAGAGACGCTTCAATTCCATTCGGGATCAAGTCCAAGTGGGAGACATAGAGATTTGCAAGATACATACGGATCTGAATGTTGCAGACCTGTTGACTAAGCCTCTCTCAGGAGCAAAACATGATCAGCACCAAGACTCCATGGGTGTTAGAATCATTACTATGTAATCTAGATTATTGACTCTAGTGCAAGTGGGAGACTGAAGGAAATATGCCCTAGAGGCAATAATAAAGTTATTATTTATTTCCTCATATCATGATAAATGTTTATTATTCATGCTAGAATAGTATTAACCGGAAACATGATACATGTGTGAATACATAGACAAACATATAGTCACTAGTATAGCTCATTAATCAAAGATGGTTATGTTTCCTAACCATTGACATGTGTTGTCATTTGATTAATGGGATCACATCATTAGGAGAATGAGGTGATTGACATGACCCATACCGTTAGCTTAGCACTTGATCGTTTAGTTTTCTGCTATTGCTTCCTTCATGACTTATACATGTTCCTGTAACTATGAGAATTGTGTAACTCCCGTTTACCGGAGGAACACTTTGGATAGTACCAAACGTCACAACGTAACTGGGTGATTATAAAGGAGTACTACAGGTGTCTCCGAAGGTACATGTTGAGTTAGCATAATTCGAGATTAGGTTTTGTCACTCCGATTGTCGGAGAGGTATCTCTGGGCCCTCTCGGCAATGCTCATCACCTAAGCCTTGCAAGCATGTAACTAATGAGTTAGTTATAAGATGAAGTATTACAGAACGAGTAAAGAGACTTGTCGATAACGAGATTGAACTAGGTATTGGATACCGACGATCGAATCTCGGACAAGTAACATACCGATGACAAAGGGAACAACGTATGTTGTTATGCGGTTTGACCGATAAAGATCTTTGTAGAATATGTAGGAACCAATATGGGCATCCAGGTCCCGCTATTGGTTATTGACCAGAGATGTGTCTCAGTCATGTCTACATCGTTCTCGAACCGTAGGGTCCGCACGCTTAAGGTTTCGATGACAGTTATATTATGAGTTTATGTATTTTGATGTACCGAAGGTTGTTCGGAGTCCCAGATATGATTGCGGACATGACGAGGAGTCTCGAAATGGTCGAGACATAAAGATTGATATATTGGACGGATATATTTAGACACCGGAAAGGTTCCGGAGAAGTTTGGAGCCCCGGGAGGTTACCGGAACCCCCCGGGAGGTATATGGGCCTTATTGGGCCCATGTAGGAAGAAGAGAGAAGGAGCAAGGGAGGGGGGCGCGCCCCCCAAGCCCAATCCGAATTGGGGAGGGGGGCCGGCCCCCCCTTTCCTTTCTCCTTCCCCCTCTTCCTATTACTACTACTAGTACTACTTCCTAATACTAGTACTCTTTCCTTCCCCCTCCAAATAAGATAAGGAAAAGAGAGGGAAACCTACTTGGAGTAGGTTTCCCCCTCCTCATGGCGCGCCCCCCCTAGGGCCGGCCACCTCCTCCCTCCCTCCTTTATATACGGGGGTAGGGGGCACCCTAGGACACACAAGTTGATCGTTGATCGTTCCTTAGCCGTGTGCGGTGCCCCCCTCCACGATATTACACCTCGGTCATATTGTAGCGGTGCTTAGGCGAAGCCCTACAACCGAAGAACATCAAGATCGTCACCACGCCGTCGTGCTGACGGAACTCCCCCTCGGCGCCTCTGCTGGATCGGAGATCGAGGGTGCGTCATCGAGCTGTACGCGTGTCAAGAACTCGGAGGTGCCGGAGTAACGGTAGTTGGATCGGTTGAACCGGAGGACGTACGACTACTTCCTCTACGTTGCGTCAACGCTTCCGCTTCGGTCTACGAGGGTACGTAGACAACACTCTCCCCTCGTTGCTATATCATCACCATGATCTTGCATGTGCGTAGGAAATTTTTTGAAATTACTACGTTCCCCAACACATACGGGAATAGAGGAGAGAGGCCAAAAGGAAGGAGGCCTGCGGCCCCCCTCTGGTCTGAATTGGACAAGGGGCGCAGCCCCCTTTTCCTTCTTCCTCTCCCCCTCTTTCCCCTTCTCCTACTCCAACAAGGAAGGAGGGAGTCCTACTCCCGGTGGGAGTAGGACTCCCCTTGGCGCGCCCCCTCCTAGGTCGGTCGCCCCCTTCCCCTTTGCTCCTTTATATACGGGGGCAGGGAGCACCTCTAGGCACAACAACAACAACAACAATTGATCCCTTGGATCTCTTAGCCGTGTGCGGTGCCCCCCTCCACCATAGTCCACCTCGATAATATCATAGCGGTGCTTAGGCGAAGTCCTGCGACGGTAGAACATCAAGATCGTCACCACGCCGTCGTGCTGACGGAACTCTCCCTTGACACTCGGCTGGATCGGAGTTCGAGGGACGTCATCGAGCTGAACGTGTGCTAGAACTCGGAGGTGCCGTAGTTTCGGTGCTTGATCGGTCGGGCCATGAAGACGTACGACTACATCAACCGCGTTGTGCTAACGCTTCCGCTTTCTGTCTACGAGGGTACGTGGACAACACTCTCCCCTCTCGTTGCTATGCATCACCATGATCTTGCGTGTGCGTAGGAATTTTTTTGAAATTACTACGTTCCCCAACAGAATCTTATTGTGATGAACATGAAAGTGGATTTGGAAGAGTGTCAACTTTATTTAGTGATGATTCCACTATTTCGGAAGAGGTTCCAATTGATTATGAGAACAAAGTTGCAATCTATGATGATTATTGTGATGACTTGTATGCTATTAGGAATAATGATAACCATGAAACTTGTCATCATGATTTTAGTTTTCAATTGGATTTTGCCTCACATGATAATTATTTTGTTGAGTTTGCTCCCACTACTATTCATGAGAAGAAATTTGCTTATGTGGAGAGTAGTTAATTTTCTATGCTTGTAGATCATGAAAAGAATGCTTTAGGTGCTGGTTATATTGTTGAATTCATTCATGATGCTACTGAAAATTATTATGAAGGAGGAACTTATGCTTGTGGGAATTGCAATAATATCAAGTTTCCTCTCTATGTGCTTACAATCTTGAAGCTATTGTCGTTGTACCTTCCTATGCTAGTTGATTATTGTTCCCATAAGTTGTTTGCTCACAAAATACCTATGCATAGGAAGTGAGTTAGACTTAAATGTTCTAGTCATATTCTTCATGATGCTCTCTTTATGTTTCAATTCTTATCTTTTATGTGAGCATCATTTCATCGTGCCTAGCTAGGGGCGTTAAACGATAGCGCTTGTTGGGAGGCAACCCAACTTTATTTTTGTTTCTTACTTTTTGTTCCTGTTTACTAATAAATAATTCATCTAGCCTCTGGTTAGATGTGATTTTGTGTTTTAATTAGTGTTTGTGCCAAGTAGAACCTTTGGGAAGACTTGGGTGAAGTTTATGTGATCTTGCTGTAAAACACAGAAACTTTAGCGCTCACGAGATTAGCTGCAATATTTTACTGGAGAGTGATTTTAGGTTTATTATTTTTGCAGATGATTAATAGACAAACTACTCAGGTCCAGAAATTTATTTCAGAATTATTTGAGTTCCAGAAGTATACGTTTGATACAGATTACTACTGACTGTTCTGTTTTTGACAGATTCTGTTTTCTATGTGTTGTTTGCTTATTTTGATGAATCTATGAGTAGTATCGGAGGGTATGAACCATAGAAAAGTTAGAATACAGTAGATATTACAAAAATATGAATTTAGAATGAGTTCATTACAGTACCTAAGTGGTGGTTTTATTTTCTTATACTAACGGAGCTTACGAGTTTTGTTTTGAGTTTTGTGTGGTTGAAGTTTTCAAGTTTTGGGTAAAGATTCGATGGACTATGGAATAAGGAGTGGCAAGAGACTTAGCTTGGGGATTCCCAAGGCACCCCAAGGTAATATTCAAGGACAACCAAGAGCCTAAGCTTGGGGATGCCCCGGAAGGCATCCCCTCCTTCGTCTTCGTTCATCGGTAACTTTACTTGGAGCTATATTTTTATTCACTACATGATATGTGTTTTGCTTGGAGCGTCATTTTCTTTTGTTAGTATTTACTTGCTGTTATTTAGAATAATGTTTTGCATCTTTAGTTTCAATAAAAATGTCAACGATAGCCTTTGCCATGCTTATTTTGCTAGTATACATGTTGCTGTTTGAAAACAGAAAGTTTACCGCTGTTGCAAAAATTCCCTAGAAAAGTCAGAGAATGGTATAATCTTGAAACTTTTTTCATATTAAGATCTGATAAATTTATTACAGTGGTAATTTTCTCTAATAATTTTTGGAGTTAGGGAAGTATTGATGCTCTTGTATTCTTTACAGACTGTACTGTTTTGGCAGATTGCTGTTATGGTTGCATTGTTTGTATATGTTTGATTGTTTAATGACTCTATTTGAGGATCGGAGTGTTAAATATGCAGATGCATTTAGTATGCAATGTTGAATAATAATTTTAGTGATTTTTTACTGTAGAAAAAGATAAGGTTTTGCATTGGTTTATACTAACCTATCTCACGAGTACTTATTGAGTTTGTTGTGGATGAAGCTTTTTGATAAAAAGAGAAACCATGATATGAGAGGAATTAAGGAGACATAAAAGCTCAAGTTTGGGGATGCCCAAGGCACCCCAAGATAATATTTCAAGAAGTCTCAAGCATCTAAGCTTGGGGATGCCCCGGTAGGCATCCCACCTTTCTTCTTCAATGACTATCGGTTAGTATCGGTTGACCCTAAGTTTTTGCTTCTTCACATGAGTTGTGCTATCCTTACAATGTCATTTTATTTTGCTTTGCTTGCTGTTTGAATAAAATACCAAAATCTGAAATTCTTTAATGAGAGAGAGTCTTCACATAGTTACATAATTATTTAGCTACTCATTGATCTTCACTTATATCTTTTTGGAGTAGTTCTTCAGTCAGTCGTGTGCTTCACTTATATCCTATGAGTAAATTGTTGAATGATTTCATTGTCATAAATCTGAAATTATATATGTCTCGTTTGCTTATCCCATGGGGAGTAATGACTTCACATCTAAGAAGTAGAGGTTTATTGATGGTTAGCAAGCATTGTATTGGTCATTTGAACAATTCATGAAAGAATATTACTATCCTAGACATCTTTTATAATTGTGAGCACTCATTATGTATGACATGCTAAAGAGTTGATGTTGGACAAGGAAGACAACGTAGTGGGTTATGTTTTCTCACATCTCAGTTAAAGTATATTGTCATGGATAATTCAAACATGTTGAGCTTGCATTTCCCCCTCATGCTAGCCAAAATTCCTTGCACCAAGTAGAGATACTACTTGTGCTTCCAAATATCCTTAAACCCAGCTTTTTCCATGAGAGTCCACCATACCTACCTATGAATTGAGTAAGATCCTTCAAGTAAGTTGTCATCGGTGCAAGCAATAAAAGTTGCTCTCTAAATATGCATGACTTATTAGTGCGGAGAAAATAAGTTTTGTACGATCTTGTTATGGACGCAATAAAAGCGACGGACTGTATAATAAAGGTCCATATACAAGGGGCAATATAAAGTGACGTTCTTCTGCATTAAGATATTGTGTATCCAACCCTAAAAGTGCATGACAACCTCTGTTTCCCTCTGCGAAGGGCCTATCTTTTACTTTATGTCTTTTACTTTATGCAAGAGTCAAGGTGATCTTCACCTTTCCCTTTTTCATTTTATCCTTTGGCAAGCACTTTGTGTTGCGGTGATCCTGATATATATATCTAATTGGATGTAAGTTAGCATGAACTATTATTGTTGACATCACCCAAATGTGAATACGTTTGGAGGCAACACTATAAGCCCCTATCTTTCTCAGGGTCTGATTAAAACTTCAT
Organism: Triticum dicoccoides; assembly: GCF_002162155.2. NCBI lineage: Eukaryota > Viridiplantae > Streptophyta > Magnoliopsida > Poales > Poaceae > Triticum > Triticum dicoccoides. The sequence goes on from NC_041385.1 coordinate 16,757,948, forward strand.
AACCACAAGTAATGCGTGAGTGTTAGCAATTATGGAAGACTATATGATAATTGAGTATGTGCAGTTTGCTATTCCTGAAAATAAGATGAATTGCAATTGTTTGATGACTAAGAATGAAGTTTGCTAGGTTTAAAGAAAGTTTATGATCTATGCTTTAACATGTGAATAGGTTGTTACTTGTTCGTGAGAAGTTTTATGAGATGAACTACTGTTATGACATATAATCGTGCTAGAAAAGGTGATTGAAATTATCATTGATCAAAGTTGTGCACCTTCTAGAATTCACACTTCATAAATTATTTATTTATCATTTACCCACTCGAGGACGAGTAGGAATTAAGCTAGGGGATGTTGATACGTCTCCAATGTATCTATAATTTATGAAGCATTCATGCTATTTTATTATCTGTTTTGAATGATTATGGGCTTTATTATACACTTTTATATTATTTTTGGGACTAACCTATTAATCGGAGGCCCAACCCATATTGCTGTTTTATTGCCTGTTTCAGTATTTCGAAGAAAAGGAATATCAAACGGAGTCCAAACGGAATGAAACCTTCGGGAGCGTGATTTTTAGGAAGAATATGATCCGGGAGACTTGGAGTTCACGTCAGAAGAGCATCGAGGAGGCCACGAGATAAGGGGGCGCGCCCACCCCCTGGGCGCGCCCTACCCTCTCGTGGGCCCCTTAAGGCTCCCTCGACCGACTTCTTTCGCCTATATAAGCCTACGTACCCTAAAAACATCAGAACAGAAGATAGATCGGGAGTTCCGCCGCCGCAAGCCTATGTAGCCACCAAAAACCTCTCGGGAGCCTGTTCCGGCACCCTGCCGGAGGGGGAACCCATCATCGGTGGCCATCTTCATCATCCCGACGCTCTCCATGACGAGGAGGGAATAGTTCACCCTCGGGGCTGAGGGTATGTACCAGTAGGTATGTGTTTGATCTCTCTCTCTCTCTCTCTCTCTCTCTCGTGTTCTCTCTATAACACGATCTTGATGTATCGCGAGCTTTGGTATTATAGTTGGATCTTATGATGTTTCTCCCCCTCTACTCTCTTGTGATGAATTGAGTTTTACCTCTTGAAGTTATCTTATCGGATTGAGTCTTTAAGGATTTGAGAACACTTGATGTATGTCTTGCCGTGATTATCTGTGGTGACAATGGGATATCATGTGTCACTTGATGTATGTTTTGGTGATCAACTTGCGGGTTCCGCCCATGAACATATGCATAGGGGTTGACACATGTTTTCGTCTTGACTCTCTGGTAGAAACTTTGGGGCACTCTTTGAAGTACTTTGTGTTGGTTGAATAGATGAATCTGAGATTGTGTGATGCATATCTTATAATCATGCTCACGGATAATTGAGGTGACAATGGAGTATTTAGGTGACATTAGGGTTTTGGTTGATTTGTGTCTTAAGGTGTTATTTTAGTACGAACTCTTGAATAGATTGATCCAAAAGAATAACTTTGAGGTGGTTTCGTACCCTACCATAATCTCTTTGTTTGTTCTCCGCTATTAGTGGCTCTGGAGTGACTCTTTGTTGCATGTCGAGGGATTGTTATATGATCTATCTATGTTATTATTGTTGGGAGAACTTGCACTAGTGAAAGTATGAACCGTAGGCCTTGTTTCCTACCATTGCAATACCGTTTACACTCACTTTTATCATTAGTTACCTTGGTGTTTTTATAATTCATATTACAAATATCTTTATCTACTATCCGTATTGCACTTGTATCACAATCTCTTCGCCGAACTAGTTCACCTATACAATTTACCATTGTATTGGGTGTGCTGGGGACACAAGAGACTCTTTGTCATTTTGTTGCAGGGTTGTTTGAGAGAGACCATCTTCATACTACGCCTTCCACAGATTGATAAACCTTAGGTCATCCACATGAGGGAAATTTGCTACTGTCCTACAAACCTGTGTACTTGCAGGCCCAACAACGTCTATAAGAAAAAGCTTGTGTAGTAGACATCAGAACTCCGCCTCCGCCTCCGCCGCATTGTCGGGCCGCATGTGGATCACCGACATGGACGTGCCGTCGTCATCAGCGTGCGCTCTCCGCACGCGGCTGAGGTCAAGGTGAAACAGCTCACTGTCGAGAGCGCGGAGGAGGGCGAGCCGGTCCGGGTTAACGTCCACCGCGACCGCCTCCCCGTAGGTGAGGTGGTGGAGGTCCCACCCATGGCGCCCGGGGAGGTGCTCCTGGAGCGCGTCGGCATCGGCACCAGGGACGAAGGCACGTTGGCATCGGCGCCGGGGATGAAGGTGCGTTTGCAGACCGGGAAGAAGAAGGGCTCGTACCGGCAGGAGCGCTCGTGGTCCTCCACGCCGAGCCGCGGCAGGGACGCGGCGCAGCCGTGCTCGCGGTTGCGGCACGCGAAGCAGACCGACCGGACCATCCTGGCGGCAGCACGGCTGCGGGTGTAGTCCTTGGAGTCGCAGCGGATGCACGGCATGAGGTCCAGATCGTGGCAACGGTGGCAAGTCAGGTGCCCGTCGCCGCACTGCGACATGAACGATATGATCAGGACAGGAGACAAGAAAAAGAGTACGCAGTAGATGGAGGCTCCGCTCGATTGATGGACGTACCTCGTAGACGGGAGAGGAGACAAGGCCGTGGCACAAGGCGCAGTTGAAGAGCTCGTCGTAGTTGTCGATCCGCACGGTGAACTCGTTGTCAGCTGCGGCACCATGGCTTCGGCTCCGGCTCCTGCTTCGGCTTCTGCTACGGCCGCGTCTCGGACTCTGGCTCCTGCTCCTGCTCCGGTAGCTTCTTCGCGAACGCCGACGGCTGTCGCTGCTACGGCTGCTGCTATTATCCCTACTGCTGCTGCTACGGCTGATGCTGGAGCTGCTGCTGCGGCCGCTGCTACTATCGCTGCTACTGCTGCTGCTACGGCGACGATGTGGTTCTTCCTCGTCTTCTCTGAGATCGCTCCGCCACCGACGGCGGTGGCGCCTCATCGCCGGATAATCGCGGTCGCTGCTCATCTGCCGTAAAATCCTTCTGCAACTTTTCTTCGCGATGGATCAATCTGGGACTTGGTCTCATCGGCACAACCGATTTTATAAGCTGATCCTTAGGGCATCTCCAGCCGCGCCCCCACGAAGGCTTTCCCAGGCGATTTTTTCGCGCCGGCGCCGAAAAAACGGCCCAGTCGTGCCCCCAGGAGCCCGATTTTTGCCGGCTTGGGCCTAAAACAGCGCCGGCGGACCCAGCCCGAACCCGACGCGCTGGGGGGCACCCGGGGGCGCCGGGGCGAGCTGTTTTGGCACGAAAAAGATGCGGGCCAGCCGCGTCAGCGACTCGGCGCCTCGTCTTCCCCCAACGGCCTCGGTTCCCGCGGGGAATCAATGACAAGGCTGCCGCCGGTCAGCCTTGCCATTGATTCCTCACGGGCGGCGCTTCACGGGACGGCGCGCCGACGCCTCCCCTTCCTCGCACGCGTACACACGAGCGCGGCCCGGCTATAAAAGCCGGCGCCCTCCACTCGCCTGTGCCCACACCAGCCCCACCCCTCGCCGCTGTCCAGCCCCTCCCTCTCCCTACCTCTCCCGAGCACCGCCGCCCAGCCCCACCCAGCCCCGCCGTCGTCATGGCAGAACGCTTCCCCGGAGACGAGGTGGCGGCCAACGGCTTCGGCCGCCGTTCGCTCCGCGAACAGGAGTCCTGGCTCCTGTTCCAGGCGAACATCCCGGCGTCGCCGGACATGCGCGCCGGGCCGACGGGGTGGAGACTCAGCGCCGGGGGAGTGCCCATTCCCCCGTTGCCCGACGCCGTGGCGAAGACGAAGTACTTCGCCGAGGAGGTCGAGATCGTGCGCGCGTCCCTCACCGACGCCCAACTCTCCCTCCCCCAGTACGCCGCCGACAACCACGTGGTCTGGGTGGTGTATTTCGAGCGCCGCCAGTAGCAGCGATTGGCGTCCACCAACGGCGCGTCGGAGGTCGGCGCCCGGCAGAACAGCGAGGGGCGCCACCTCTGGTGGGGCGTCCCCGGCCGCACACTCGAGGGCATGCTCACGTACCTCGAGGGCGGCAACGACCCGCCGTTGGCGTACCCCCCGGTGCAGCAACGACGCGTCGGGCCATGGGCGCCAAGGAGGTTCAGGTCCTCCTCCTCCTCTTCCTCCTCCCGATTCTCATCGCACTCCTCCGGCACTCCGACCCTGCTCGGCGTCAAGGCCGAGCCCGCGGCGGAATCGCCGCTCGGCCAGCGCACTCGCAACGCCGGCATCGTCATCAACGAGGGCGGCCATTGCGCCTCCTCCTCGTCGGCTCCTCCGCGCTTCGTCAAGCCCAAGAAGGAGCCGGGGCTGGCGCCGGCGAAGATGGAGCTGGGGCTGGCGCCGGTGAAGGCGGAGTTCGACGACGACGACGCGACCCTAGAATGGGCGCGCCAAGACTCCATTGCGATGGAGAAGGCGCGCCAGGAGAAGGTGAAGGAGCGCCAGCGCGCCGCCCTGCGCCACTTCGAGGAGCGCCGACGCGGCCGCGATGAAGACAGGGTCGTCGTCCTACGCGACAGCGACGACGACGCGCCGCCGCCAGCCCGCCATGGCGACGCCGGGTCCAGCAGGGGCGCCCGCGTCAAGGAGGAGAAGGCCTACGACGACGATGGCGGCGACGACTTCAGCCCCTTTCTTTTTTAGATTAGGTTAATGTAATGAAAATGCGCGAATTTCGCCGAAATTTGCCATGTTTAGCCGAAATTTAACTACTTTCTATCATAACTTCGCAGAACGGCCGTTTTTTTAATACGCGCCTGGGGGCGGCGCCTGAGGGCCGAGGTTGGGGACCGACTCGCCCCCATGACCATTTTTTGCGCCGGCTCACCCCCAGGCGGCGCTTTTAGACACCCCCTGGGGGGCCAACGGCTGGAGATGCCCTTAGAGATAGGTGAGGTCGGTCGGTTGATTGGATCCGATCTGGTTTCTTCAAAATTTCTTAAACTATTTTGTCTTCGGATCGGACTCATCCTTTGGGTGGGCGTTGACTAATTCTTTTTTTTTACTATAATACGGAAAAATCCCTGATTTTTTTTAGCATCAGTACAGACACAAGCGTTCATATACACGCGCATACACTCACCCCTATGAATGCACACACGCACACCTTACGCCTATGAGCACCTCCGAAAGACTGAGCCGGCATATCATCTTGAGATTTACGAAGCCACTGTAGGCGCCTCGCCGTCGACGGGAACGTCTCCTCCCACTGAAAGCACATCGCCGGAAATCCTGAAATAAATTCAGGAATTATGCGAGCACCAGGATTTGAACCCTGGTGGGTTGGGGATACCACGGTCCACCTAACCATCTCAACCACAGGTTGGTTCCCAAAATCCCTGATTTCTGTACACCAGGAAGGCAGGTACTAATAAATTGTAAAAAAACACAAGGAAGACATATACTCTCAGTAGTGATCCTTTTTTTTTCCTACGAACTTGGGAGCTTTATTGCTTCAGTAATATATGATTACAACCCTCTGGCTACTGATAAGAAATGATGGGCATTCTTCTAGCCAACAATCGGACACCAACAAGGAACAGGCTTTAGCGCAGAGGTCCCCCATCGCATTAGCATCCTTTGGGACATGCCTAACTGAGAAAGAAATAAAACATGACGATTTCTCCTCCATTTCATCTAAGATAGACGTACGCGACAAGTGATCTCGAATTGTCACGTGAAGAGGTTGACAACCTCTAAACAATCCACTTCCATCACAGCGTGCGAGAAGCCAGGAAACTGCACAAAGATAACCCCTTCCCGTAGAGCCATGACTTCATTAATTAGAGGATCCGTCACCCCCCGGAATGGTTTACTCCATGCTCCCATGAACGCAAGATGAGATCGAGCAACACCACCTCCCCCCGCATATAGAGCTTCACTGTTCGTTGCACCGTCCGTGTTGATATTGATCCACCCCACGTTAGGAGGATGTCACTGCACTCCCGTTAATCCACGCCGAAACTTTGGTAATTCAAGCATCAGTAGATCATCACGTATAGTTTTCACCGCATGGACCAGATCAAAAGAGATTTGATCATGAGTCCAACGATTTTGCTTAGACCAGATTGCATGCATCACTGTTATAATTTTGCACCTGTCATGGTCCGCAATCAACTCATCCACTAGCACATCCTTCGCCTAGGAGGTTGGATGTAACCTTGGTAATTTGAGACCTAAGTAGTCTCTCGCCACTGTCCAATATTGTTGAGCATGTGAGCAGCTTTATTAACGCATGCATGCTCCAGGTCCTCATCTACAACCTTGCATAAGTCACATGTCGCCGTCGTCCTAATATGACGATACTGTAGATTAGCATAGTCAGGGGGAATGCCACGAAGCACTCGCCACCAGAATACATGAACTCTAGGAATGACCTTCAGTTTCCACAAGGCAATCCATAAGTGTTTATCTGGCAATGAAGTTTCCGCTATCGTTTCTTACTCTGGAGCCGAACGCTCGTGATGGATCACTAGAGCATGATAGGCCGTTTTAACAGAATAGACACCTGACTTCTCCAAGTCCCAAGCAAGGAATCCTCTCCACCGGAAGCTCTCCAGGGTATATTCAAAATGGCGTCCGCATCTGGTGCTAGAAAATTCCTCCGTACCAACTCAACATCCCAAGTGCCACTGTCATGATCGAACAATTCAGAAACTCGGACTATTGGATGATTGCCAATGCGTCCCATGGGTTTGAGAGTATCAGTATTAGGTATCCACTGGTCCGTCCAAATGGAGATGGACTCGCCGTTCCCAACTCTTTTGATCAATCCTCTTTCCGGCGCAGCTTGGCCGGCAATGATTGTTTTCCATGTCGCTGAAGCCGAACGAGGAGCATGCACGTCCATAAATTCACAGTTGTGAAAATACTTTCCCTTCAACAATCTGGAGCACGGTGAGTTAGGATGTGTCATAAGCTGCCACCCATGCTTACCTAGCAGGGTTAAGTTAACCAAGACACGTAAATAAGAACAGGAGAAATCACCACACA
>NC_041385.1:16765526-16768856 GCF_002162155.2 Triticum dicoccoides
TCAAATACATGTTTTGAACATTATTTCTAATATGTGTTAAATACTTTTCAAATAAACGTTGAATTTTTTAAACTACACGACTATTTTTAATAATTTATAATTTATTCGAATAAATGTTACAGACATTTTTTAAAACGTGATCATCTTTTAGATTGACATGGAATTATTTTTAAAACTACATGCAAAATTATTTACATTGTATAAGCATTTTTGTACAAATGTGTGAAGATATTTTTGGAACCCATATTTATCTTTTGAAATTTTTACATCTATTTTCGAATGAATTGAAACTTTAAAAAGTATATGGACATTATTTTTTATGTTACATAAGCAAATTTTGATAATTTTATGAACATATTTGTCGAATGCGTGTAAATTTCTTAATATTTCATGTACATTTTTTTTAAATGCATGAATATCTTTTAGCTTTATGCCATAACATTATTTTAAAATTTTGTTAACATTTTTTTACACATGCTAACCTTTTCCCAATTCCAGGTGAAGTTTTTAAAGAAATATTAAGTGAATGCAGTTTTTGAAATATAAGTGTTTTTTTAAATGAGGAAAGTAAATAAAAGAGAAAAATGCTGAACGAAGAAAGAAGAATAGAAGAAGCTACTTGGGTCTGCCCAATAAGAAGTGACGGGAGAGGCAGTGCAGGCGAAAGGAAAAGCAGCGCAATGTGCACGACAGGTATGTGTCGTCCGTACCAATTCTTAATAGGAACCACTCGTCTAGGGCGACGACTAGCGGCCGGCCCATTTTGACGACGAGTTCATGTATGTTTGTATGTTCTCTTCAATATTATTTTCTTTATATAAGTTCCTAGAATTTTCCTATACTTTTGATGCTTTCCTGTACATTATATATATTTTTAGAGGTACATTATATATTTTTATTCTATGTAAGCCTACTTCCATTTTATTTACATATTTCGTGATTTTATGATTTATTGTAGTATGTTATTAAATTTTCTAGATTTTATATCTCAAGGCTGGACAATCAAGATGTATGCAAATTCCAAGCAACTAATGAAACAAGCAAACTATTTTTTCGTTTCATTTTTACATTGCTTTTTCAGTTTTATTTCTATTTTTGGAGTCTCGAAATAAGTTTTCATACCATTTTGTAAAATTATCTTTCATGGTTTGGCTGAGTTCTAAAGGTGCTATTTTCCTATTTTCCTATATGATTTCATTTCTATGGCACGGCTATGTTTCATTATTTTCTCATGCATTCTCTTTCGCATGCTTTTCGTCATTGTTTCATTCTATACATAATTAATGTTTCATCTCTGATTTTGATATAAGTATTAATATGGTCTGTTATTTATTTTTCATGTTTTCATTATTGGTTCACTCCGGTTTCTGTGATGTACCATCCGGTATACTCCCTCCATCCACATATATAGGACCCTCCATATACTATGGGTTAGCAAAATATTATATGACGTGCATTTCACATAAAGCATATCCTCGAATTTGTATGTGAAGCAAGTTTGTGATGATATAATTTTTAATATCATACTCACATCTCATATATTAATAATTTTATCATTGGTCAAAAACTATCTCGAAAGATATATTAGGCTCTATATATGTGGATGGAGGGAGTATCATATAAGTTTAATTATTGTATCAACATTCGAATTTGAACTTGTTCAAACCATGTCCAAAATTGATCTTGTTTTAAAGATTTAAATGTCATGAACCCAAATCTGTAAATGGATTAAAAAATGGATCATTGTTCAAAGTTAAAAGTGTTACGGAGTGTGAAATCAAACTAAAAGTATGGGTGGATGATCCTGGGCTAAAAGAAGAAAATATGTCTAGTGCTATATATAAATTCCTGCTGTCAAACAGTGATTGGGGCCCAGAAAAAAATCACATGTGTTAAAAGCATAATGAATGGAATACTTTGTATCTGCATTGTGTACGCACACATCCCCAAACAAAATCTGCGGCATCCCACTATCCGGTAGAAACCTGGACCACTAGTTTTTCGTTTCGCCAGAACACATGGAATGATACAAGTTTGGGGTATCGATAAAGGGAAATTTAGAGGAATCGTTGATGGTGGTTCCTAACAGAAGAAGAACAAGAGTCTAAACTTTTGAATGACAAGGTCTAACAAGAGCTTTGGTACCTCTAGAGAGATCTTATATTAGCTCCGTGCGGGCAGCCTCCAAGCGCACACGTGGACGAGGTGCCGGTGCCGCCCGGCCTCCGGCACGGTGACAAAAGATCCGATTCGCGTCCTCCATCCCTCGCCGCAGCGAGGAGCTCCAGACCGAAGCCTGCATCCGCCACGCCGCGTCCGGTGGCTTCACCTCATATGAGAACTCCACCTCCGCCGTCCTCGCGTAGTAGGGACGCATGCGGATCACCGACATGGATGTGCCATCGTCAGCAGGTGCGCACTCCGCACACAGCTGAGGTCAAGGTGAAACAGCTCGTCGTCGGGGGCGTGGAGGAGGGCGAGCTGGTCCGGGTCAACGTACACCGCGACCGCCTCGCCATAGGTGAGGTGGTGGAGGTCCCACGCATGGCGCTCGGTGAGGTGGTGGAGGTCCCACGCATGGCGCTCGGTGAGGTGCTCCTCGAGTGCGCCGGGGATGAAGGTGCGTTTGCAGATCGGGCAGAAGCAAGGCTCGTACTGGCAGGAGCGCTCGTGGTCCTCCACGCCGAGCCGCGGCACGTACGCAGCGCAGCCGTGCTCGTGGTTGCGGCATGCGAAGCGGACCGACCGGACTATCCTGGCGGCGGCGCGGCTGCAGCTTTGATGCCAAAAGTTGGCATAACAAATTTTGACAACTGTCAAATATTGGCTAGAGATTGGTTGCATACCAATTTTCGTTGGCAACCTCACAAAAGATTATCAACTGTTGGCAACTTTTAATTTTGCCAAATGTTGGCTTGCCAAATTTTGAGTATTTAACCAAAAACTACCGCAATTCATGGAACCGTGCCTACAAACTACCACTTTATGATTTTGTCCCGAAAACTAACATTTTTTTTGCTAATATGTGACTAAAAACTACCATGTGTGTAAATCAACCAATTCATCCATTTTAAACGCGTTTATGATAGACCTGGCCCACATGTAAGTATTGCTCGCCGGCGCAGGGAGTGTGCGGAGGAGCTGCTGCTCGCCGGCATAGGGGGTGAGCGGCGGAGCTGCTGCTGCTCACCGGCGCTGGGAGTGCGCGGAGGAGCTGCTGCTCGCCGGCGCAGGGGGTGCGCGGCAGAGCTGCTGCTTCTCGCAGGCGCGGGGGAGGGGGGTGTGCCTGCTGCTCGCCGGCGCAGGGGGTGCGCGGCGGAGCTGCTGCTG
>NC_041385.1:16769297-16774780 GCF_002162155.2 Triticum dicoccoides
AGTGCGAGACGGAGCTGCTGCTGCTCGCCGGTGCAGGGGAGGAAGCGGGGCGTTGACTTACGATGCCATGTCAGCACTTACATGCGGGCCAGGTCTATTAAACGCGTTTAAAATGGATGAATCGGCTAATTTACACACATGGTAGTTTTTAGTCACAGATTAGAAAAATAAGTGGTAGTTTTCGAAACAAAATCGTAAAGTGATAATTTGTAGGCACGATTTCATGAATTGTGGTAGTTTTTGGTTAAATACTCCCAAATTTTGGTAGCAAACCAATCAGGCTCGGAGCCGCAGCGGGTGCATGCCACGAGGTCGGAGTCGTGGCAGCAGTGGCATGTTATGTGGCCGTCGCCGCAATGCGACATGAAACAATATATTATCAGGACACGAGAAATCAAGGAAAAGAGTACGAACTACGTAGTAGATGGATGGATTGGTGTTATGCTCGATGGATGAAGGTACGTACCTCGTAGAAGGGAGAGGAGAGAAGACCGTGGCAGAAGGCGCAGTTGTAGAGCTCGTCGTAGTTGTCGATCGCATGGTGAACTCGTTGTCAGCGGCGGCAGCATGGCTCAGGCCGCGTCTCGGACTCCGGCTCCTGCCCCGGTAGCCTCTTGGCGAACGCCGACGTCTGCCGCTGCTACTGTCGCTACCTGCTACGGCTGATGCTGGAGGTGCTGCTGCTGCTGTGACGGCGGCGACGATTTGGTTCTTCCTCGTCTTTGCTGTCATCGCGCCACCACCGAAGGCAGTGGTGTGTCGGCGACAAGACGCGCCTCATCACCGGGTAGTCGTTGTCGCACTAGCCATTAGCATCCGAGAACACTTTGCTAACAAGCCAAAGTCGTGCGGAGACAGATCAAACAATATACAAGGCAGAGCTACAGTCTGAGGAGGAAAAGGAGCTGACGCCCATGACCATGCAGCGCATTAGGGAGATCGAACAGAAGTTGCATGAAGTATATTTACGGGAGGAAATAATGCAGAGACAGCGGTCCAGAGTGGACAGGCTAATGTATGAAGATCAAATTACTCAATACTTCCAAAACCATTGTCCGTTATCTTCTCAGGCAAGACGGGTCCCAAGTGCGAGGATGATGTGGGGATGAGAGCGATGGCTAGGGATTTTTACTCTCTTCTTTTTGCATCACAGGGTGCAAACAATATGGATCAGATTATTCAGCACATTCCCACGTGTATTTCACCATATATGAATGATAGGCTCGTTGCTGCGGTCACTAATGAGGAGATTGAGAAAGCTTTGTTCCAGATGGGTCTTACCAAAGCCCCGGGGCCGGATGGGCTGCCGGCGTTGTTTTATCAAAGGCACTGGTCTTTGTTAAAGGAGGAGGTCTGCAAAGCAGCGAGGGATTTCCTCGGTGGTGGTGAGATATTCCAGAGGTTTTAACAACACTATCTTGGTGCTGATCCCAAAAACAAAATCACCGGAATCACTCCCATAATTTCGGCCTATTAGTCTTTGTAAAGTGTCGTACAAGATAGTGGCCGAGGTCCTTGCGAACAGGCTAAAAAGTGTGCTTCCTATCATTATCTTGGAGGAGCAAAGTGCTTTTGTTCCGGGCAGGTTAATCACGGACAATGTTTTGGTGGCATATGAATGTGTGCATGCAATAAGGAAAAGGAGGAAGAAACCATTGTGTGCGGTAAAATTGGATATGACGAAAGCCTATGATAGGGTTGAATTGGTATTTCTGGAGAATATGATGGCCAGTTTTGGCTTCTCTCATGCATGGATGGCCATGGTCATGAGATGTGTGATGACAACGAGGTTCAAGGTGAAGCTCAAGTGGGGTGTCTCCGAGGGCTTTCTCCCATCAAGGGGGTTACGCCAAGGCGACCCCTTGTCTCCATACCTCTTTTTGTTCTGTGTAGAACGTTTCTCAGCTCTGTTAAAACGGGCTCAACAGGCTAATGAGCTTCAAGGAGTGTCCTTCGGGCCCACGGGGCCCAAATGTCACCCACTTACTCTTTGCCGATGATAGTATAGTTTTGTTGGAGGCCTCTACAGCAAATATGAATTGTTTAAGATAGATTTTACAGATCTATGAAGAGGCTTCTAGACAGAGAGTGAACATGCAAAAGGCATCCGTCTTCTTTGGCAAAGGATGCACGGAGGATACAAAGGTTGAGCTTAAAGAGGTGATAGGCATTCAGGAGGAGGCCCTCGGTGAGAGATATTTGGGACTGCCTACGATGGTGGGTAGGTTAAAGGATGGTAGATTCAAACATGTGCGAGAATTGTCAAGGTCAAAGGTATTAGGATGGAAAGGCCAAGAGTTATCTAAAGCTGCTAGGGAGGTGCTCTTGAAGTCGGGGTTGCAAGCAACACCAACTTTTGCAATGAGCTGCTTCCAACTCTCAAAGAAAATGTGCGGAAGTCTGAAATCTATCTCATCAAAAATTTGGCTGGGGGCAGCTGAAGGTGAAAGAAAGGTCCATTGGGTCGCGTGGGACAAGATGTGCACAAGAAAGAAAGAGGGTGGAATGGGGTTTCGAGATTATTTCATTTTCAATCAAGCTCCTCTTGTAAAACAAGTTTGGCGAATAATCATGGTCCCGGAGTCTCTATGTGCTAGAGTTCTAAAAGCTCGGTAGTTTCCTGAGATGGATATAATGTCTGCATCTTTGTCCTAATGGATGCTCTTAGACATGGCGGAGCTTGATGCATGGCAGTGATCTTTTGGCACATGGACTCATATGGAGGGTTGGGGACGACGCAAGGATAAACTTGCACCATGATCACTGGATCCCCAGATCGAACAGCATGGTGCCGCTAGGCGCTAGGTATGTTCCAGGAATTATGAAAGTAGCACACTTGCTAAATAGCAGTGGGATGGACTGGGATCATGTCAAACTTCAGCAGGTCTTGACAGATTGTGACGCGGCTGATGTGCAACATATTGTCGTGGGCGGGCCAGGTTCTGAGGACTATAGAGCATGGAATTTTACCAAAGATGGCAGGTTTACAGTGAGGTCGGCATACCACCTGGGAGTGGCGGTCAAGTCTGCGAAAAGGGCTACAGCCTCTAGTTCAAACCTGGTTGCTGATCATAAAAGTTGGCTCGAACTGCGGGATACAGAAGTGCCAAACAAGGTGAAAATTCATGCATGGAGGGTCATTAGGAATGGATTAGCTGTTGGAATGGAGCTGCACAAGCGTAGAATTAAACCGGGGTTTTTCTGTGTTGAATATTATACACATATTTTGGAAGTGCCCACATGCAGCCGAACTATGGTGCTTGCTATCTGAAAAAGTGGCCGCTCCCTTGCCGGTATTGCCAGTATACGTGGATGGTGCAGAGGCGCTTGGTGCCTGGATACTGCAGTGGCTAGCCAAGACAAGTGGAGAAGAGAAGGTAATTGTGTTCCAAGCCTGGTATGAGATGTGGATGGCTCGTAATGGAGCCAGGGAAAGTAACCGTATTGAGTGTCCAACAACTATTTGTGACCGGGTTATTAGACTTATAGAAGAATGGAAATCTATACACGAAGTAAAGCACGATCACCCGGGCCCCGTTCAGATTGAGAAGTGTCAAGGTGAACGCCGATGGTGCACTAGCTAAGCAATTACAGACGGGAGGGGGAGAGGAGCTGTCATTAGGGGCAACAATGGCAAATTCATTGCTGGATCGTGTCATTTTTTCCTTCAACTCACGACGCGGATGTAGCTGAGCTGAAGGCGTGCCGAAGGGCTCTAGCCCTTGCAAAAGAAATGCAGGTACAGAAGGTCATCCTCGAGATGGACTCTCAAGTGTCGGTGCGGAAGATTATGAACACACAAAAGGATCTCTCAGCTAATGGGCAACTAGTCGAGGAGATCAAGGACTTACTTAACTCCTTTAGGGAGTTCAGGCTTGCTTGGGTGCGACGCTCGGCAAATAAGGTCGCACACATTTTAGCTAGGGAAGGTTGCATTAAATCTCTTTGTAAAACTTGGCTTCATGTGTCTCCGGAGTGTGTGAGCTCGGAGATTGCTCTCGAAGGAGCTATGAACATTGAATAAAGTGGAACCGTTTCCCCTAAAAAAACAAGACCACTGGTACAAATGTTTCTGCAACACGAAGTTTATTGCAATGATGAGGACGATGTCTAGCCACTGGATGACACCTAATCTAATGGCCGCGGAGGCGACAGATCTATTAAAAAGATCCGCCGGACGCATAGCAGGCCCCTGACATATAAGCCTCGCGGCTCAATTGATAACTACCAGGATTAATCTAGGAATAGATATATATAGAAGAGGCTCCTGAGTTCTAGCCTTTTACGGATGAGACTTTTGTTCCTTATACAAAAGCAACACAATTTTTTTCTTTTTCAAAAAGGACAAATATAGGCGTCTCGCAAGCGTGTCTCCTCGTCCCCCGATCGAAAATTCCCACAGCCTCTTGCGACGTGCAGTGCCGTCCCATGGCAATGTAGATGGAGAGAAGGAAGTACACACTTTCCGGAGATGCAGAACCCATCTCAATAGTTTCTTCCCCGGACCTTAGGCGGTCAAAGCAAACTCTCACTCCAGACTTTACCGGTGACCTCATGGATTCGCCTTCCCTCTGCCTTCCGCTCCGGTGAGCGGTGGTGGGGAGGAGAATCCCAATGCCTCTGTTCCGATTAGTATTTTATAGATTACGGTTGTTTAGTCCTTGTCGGTTATAGATGAACAAATTCATGATTACTTCCAGTAAGTACTTTATGACTCTAATAGAAAATAGCATGCAATAATCTAGCATACTAGATGAATAGAAAAACATGCACAACAACATTGCACATGTAACAACAACTATAGGTAGACACATGAACATATCATGATGGACGTACGGTTCATTCGTTGCTGCGGGACCTACGTTGTTGGTGACGATCTATTGCTGATGACGATGATAAGTAGCACCACGATTTGGACGGAAGATGACCCATGATGATGAACTTAGGTAGTCGCGCAGAGCACTTCCCAAAAAACCTAATTCATGCTCACCTGATGCAGGATTGCAAGAACGAATGGTTTCGAACACCTGCTCTCCCGCACGCCGGTGTTCGGGATAGAGTAGACTACCATGACGGCGCCAGGTGCAAGATGAGGCAAAACCCTAGGTGTTTTCGATGTATCTTTGGCTGCGGCCCGGTGGCAGTACATATAACACTAGTAGAAAAAGGACCTAATATGGGACACATTAGTGCCGGTTGGGTTTTGAGTCGGCACTAATGTATCCATTAGTGCCGGTTCCAACGGCTAGCCGGCCGTTCTCATTAGTACCGGTTCGTGGCGAACCTATAGTACCGGTTCGTGCCACGAACCGGTACTAAAGAGGGTGGTGGCAGGGTGTTGTCAGTCTGGGGCCCGTCCAGCACCTTTAGTACCGGTTCGTGGCACGAACCGGTACTAAAGGTCGACGTACATAAACCCTTCGTCCCCCCGAGCCACTCTGTTCTTCCCCTTTCCCCTCACTTCCTCTGTTCTTCCCCCTCTC
>NC_041385.1:16775022-16780616 GCF_002162155.2 Triticum dicoccoides
TCTTCCCCTTTCCCCCCACTTCCTCTGTTCTTCCCCCTCTCTCCTCGAGCTCCTCACAAATTTTGCCCAAAATTTGTCAAGATTTGAAGGCCCCCATCCATTCAAATGATCACAAAGGTTAGCAACTTTGTCCTTTCAACTCTCATTGCTAGATTAGCTCTTGCAATGCTATGTATAGTGATTAATTTGGGAGGAATAATTATATTTGCTAGTATTTGATTTATATGCAATTTGAGCACAAAAATAACACTTAGTTTGCATATGTAGGTGTGGTTTACTTAGTGCCTTCTAAATCTCCGTCGTAACCACCGTCGATCGCCCGCACCGTCCCGTCGCCGGCACCACCTTCTGGTGAGGCTCTTGTTCATGAATGTTTTACATTACCAAATTGATGTTTATGTGATTTGGATATATAGTTACTCGTATAATTATCTTATCCGTATGTTGTTTGTTATACATAGTGCCATGGTTTTGATATCCGTCCCCGTCGGCCCTCGTCCTTGTTATGATTCGGATGTGGTATATTCTCTTTTAAAACTAGTTGTTGCATTTCGTGTTTATGACAAATTATGCCCATCAAGTTGACATAGATATTTTTATCTAGGAGGTATGTGAACCGGAAATTCCAACCGACCCTATTGTCGAGAGGTTAAATTTAGTTGAAAGAGAAAACGAGTATTTGACAGAAAAATTGAAAAGAATTGAGGGGGAGAAGATGGAATTGGAGTTGCATGTTGCCGATGTCGTCGATGATCACAAGATCAAGATGGAGAAAATGAGGTTGAAGATTAGAAAGATTAGAAAATATGCCATTATAGTGTGGCTTGGTATCATTATGCTGTTGGATCAATTGTTACCTTAATTGCGATCTTCATCGCATTTGTTGTTGCATTTAAATTCTTTAGCTAGAGAGTTATTTGTATGTTGCATTTAATTAAGTGTTGTCTATGAACTTCATGTATGAACTTGTATTAATTTGGTCTATTCGGTGTTGTGTAATGAAGATGAGCCGACAATGGATGTATGATGACAGATGCTCTCCCGAGTTCATTAATGGCGTGCATACTTTTCTGCTTGCCGCTGAGGCAAACAAGCGGGCGGATGGTTTTATGCCTTGTTCATGTGCTGGCTGTAAGAATGGTCACAGTTACTCTACATCAAGAACCATTCACGTCCACCTATTTGAGTCCGGTTTCATGCCCCACTATAATGTTTGGACCAAGCACGGAGAAATAGGGGTTATGATGGAAGACAATGAAGAAGAAGAGGACGATGATGGCTATCCTGGCCATGGGTTCCCTGAATACGATGATACAACAATGGGGGAAGAAGCTGAGCCGGCAATGCAGAAAGAAGCTGAAGAAGAGGCATCAGATGAGCCCGCTGATGATCTAGATCGGGTCATTGCCGATGCAAAGAGAAACTGCGCAAGTGATCTGGAGAGGACGAAGTTGCAGCGCATGTTAGAGGATCACAAGAAATTGTTGTACCCGAATTGCGAAGCTGACAAAAAAAGTTGGGCACCACACTTGAATTGCTGCAATGGAAGACGGAGAATGGTGTATCTGACAAGGGATTTGGAAAGTTGCTGGTAATGATAAAGAATATGCTTCCAAAGGACAACGAATTGCCCGAGAGTACGTATGAAGCAAAGAAGGCTGTCTGCCCTCTAGGGTTAGAGGTGCAAAAGATACATGCATGCCCTAATGACTGCATCCTCTACCGTGGTGAGTACGAGGATTTGAATGCTTGCCCGGTATGCGGTGCATTGCGTTATAAGATCAGTCGCGATGACCCTGGTGATGTCGAGGGTGAGCGCCCCAGGAAGAAGATTCCCGCCAAGGTGATGTGGCATGCTCCTATAATACCACGGTTGAAACGTTTGTTCCAAAACAAAGAGCATGCGAAGGCGATGCGGTGGCACGCAGAAGACCGTAAGAAAGACGGAAAGTTGAGAGTACCCGCTGACAGTTCGCAGTGGAGAAAAATCGAGAGAAACTACTGGGAGGAGTTTGCAGGTGACCCAAGGAACGTATGGTTTGGTCTAAACGTAGATGGCATTAATCCTTTTGGGGAGCAAAGCAGCAACCATAGCATGTGGCCTGTGACTCTATGTTTGTGTAACCTTCCTCCTTGGTTGTGCATGAAGCGGAAGTTCATTATGATGCCAGTGCTCATCCAAGGCCCTAAGCAACCCGGCAAGGACATTGATGTGTACCTAAGGCCATTAGTTGAAGAACTCTTACAACTGTGGAATGGAACAGGTGTACGTGCGTGGGATGATCACATGGGGGAAGAATTTGACCTAAAGGCGTTGCTGTTCGTGACCATCAATGATTGGCCTGCTCTCAGTAACCTTTCAGGACAGACAAACAAGGAATACTGCGGATGCACGCACTGTTTGGATGATACCGACAGTATATATTTGAATAGTTGTAAGAAGAATGTGTACCTGGGACATCGCCAATTTCTTCCGAGCAGGCATCCCGTAAGAAAGAAAGGCAAGCATTTCAAAGGTGAGGCGGATCACCGGACGAAGCCTCGCCACCGTACTGGTGCTGATGTACATGATATGGTCAAGGATTTGAAGGTAATCTTTGGAAAGGGTCCTGGCGGACAACCTGTTCCGAAGGACGCTGACGGGCGGGCACCCATGTGGAAGAAGAAATCTATATTTTGGGACCTGCCATATTGGAAAGACCTAGAGGTCCGCTCCGCAATCGACGTGATGCACGTGACGAAGAATCTTTGCGTGACCCTGCTTGGCTTTTTGGGCGTGTATGGGAAGACAAAAGATACACCAGAGGCACGGGAGGACCAGCAATGTATGCACGGAAAAGATGACATACATCAGGGTTAGGCCAGCTACGCTCTTACCAAAGAAGAGAAGGAAATCTTCTTCGAATGCCTGCTCAGCATGAAGGTACCATATGGCTTCTCGTCGAATATAAAGGGAATAATAAGTATGGCAGAGAAAAAGTTCCAGAACCTAAAGTCTCATGACTGCCACGTGATTATGACGCAACTCCTTCCGGTTGCATTGAGGGGGCTTCTACCGGAAAAGGTTCGATTGGCCATTGTGAAGCTATGTGCATTCCTCAATGCAATATCTCAGAAGGTAATCGATCGAGAAATCATACCAAGGTTACAGAATGATTTGGTGCAATGTCTTGTCAGTTTCGAGTTGGTGTTCCCACCATCCTTCTTCAACATCATGACGCACGTCCTAGTTCACCTTTGCGAAGAGATTAACGTTTTGGGTCCTGTATTTCTTCACAATATGTTCCCCTTTGAAAGGTTCATGGGAGTCTTGAAGAAATATGTTCATAACCGTGCTAGGCCATAAGGAAGCATCTCGAAGGGCCATGAAAATGAGGAGGTAATTGAGTTTTGTATTGACTTTATTCCTGACCTTAAGCCGATTGGTGTTCCTGAATCGCGGCATAAGGGCAGACTGGAAGGAAAAGGCACGCTAGGAGGGCATCAAATAATATGTATGGACGGGCATTCTCTCACTGAAGCACACTACACAGTTCTACAGAATTCCGCCTTCGTGGCTCCGTATATGGAGGAACACAAGAATTTTCTACAGTCCAAACACCCGGAGAAGTCTGACGACTGGATTACACGCGAACAAACGAGGACTTACACCGGTTGGTTGCAGAAACGTGCCCTGAATGATGGCGATATTCAAAATGACCTGTACTCGCTGTCCCAGTTACCATCTTCGAATATAATGACTTTCAAAGGGTACCAGATAAATGGGAATACATTTTACACGATCGCCCAAGATAAGAAGAGCACCAACCAAAACAGTGGTGTCCACTTTGATGCAACAACCAACACGGGAAAGGAAACATATTATGGTTACATAGAGGACATATGGGAACTTAACTATGGATCAGGTGATTTGAAGGTCCCTTTGTTTCGGTGCAAATGGATCAATATGACACGAGGCGGGGTAATGGAAGACCCGCAGTACGGAATGACAACAGTGGATCTCAACAATCTTGCGTATGCAGACGAACCATTCGTCCTAGCCAATGATGTGGCGCAGGTTTTTTATGTGAAAGACATGTCTACCAGGCTGAGAAAAAGAAAAGATAAGGAAGCGAATGGATCATACGACGAGCCAAAGCGCCACATAGTTCTTTCAGGAAAAAGAAACATCGTGGGAGTGGATGACAAGACAGACATGTCAGAAGATTATGAAAAGTTTGATGAAATTGCTCCATTCACAGTGAATATTGACCCGAGCATCCAGTTAAATGATGAAGATTTTTCCTGGCTACAGCGCAAAGGGACACACGAGAAGAAAAAGTTTCACACCCAAAGATCTGGGATGTGATCGGCTTCACTATCATCACTTTCTTCTGTATTTCACACCCAGGAGGGAATGTCTGTAATAGTTAGGGTAGTTAATTATGTGTTTTGGCATTTGAAACGCGAAGAAATTTTATGTGCAAACAAATTCTTTTTCATGCATTTACTGATTTTTTTCCAGCTAAATGACCCTGAAATTGAAAAGCATTTGAAATGAACTCAGAATAGGTTGAAAGTTGGCATGGTATCATAATTTCATACAAATAGCATGTGCAAAAAAGTAGAGAGGGTTACGGCAAAAACTGGATACACTTCGTGTACAAAATGAACAATCTTTTTCGAAGTATCAGGGTTTCCGACGAAAACTGAAATGTTACAAAGGCATTTCATTTTTTAAATAACCTAAGCATTACCAAATTAAATATAATGATAAAACACACTAATATTAAACATAAGAAAAAAGAATCATTGAAAAATCTTTTTCCAATGTTAAGTTATTCAAAAACTAGTGATTCACACAAATTTCAAATAATTCAAAATTTAAACTATTCAAATTTAAAAACTACCGGCACTAACAGATCAAAGTTTGTAAATTTTTGTACCTAAAGCAAAAATATTCACAAAGAAAATCTAAATACAGCAAAAAACAACTCAAAAATAAATAAAACAAATAAAAAAGCAAAAAAATTAAGAAAATAAAAAAAGCCCGCCTACTGGGCCAAAGCGGCCTGCATACGACTAGAAACTCAACATTTTGTTGGGCCAGGATGCAGGCCCGCAAAGGCCCAGTAGGCCCACATGGCAGCGATGAATTGGTAGGCCCAGTAGGCCTCCTTAGGAGAGGAGCTCGAGAGAGCTACCGCACTGGGGCTTATAAACCAGTGCGGTAGCCCTTCGACTAGCGAGGTGGGACTAAACTTGCCGCACCGCACTGCGCCAGCGCACCCTCTTTAGTACCGGGTGGTGGCACCAACCGGTACTAAAGGGGGGGCCTTTAGTACCGGTTGGAGCCACCACTCGATACTAAAGGGGGGGCGCTTCCCGCCGCTTGACCTGGCCAAAACAGACCTTTAGTACCGGTTGGTGGCTCCAACCGGTACTAAAGGTCCATCCTATATATACAACACTTGAAAAAAAATTCAGTTTCCCTCTGTTCTTCCTTCTGTTTCCTTCCTCCGTCGCGCCGCCCTGCCCCGATCGTCGCCGCCCCCGCCCCTCGTAGCCGACCCGGCCGTCCCTGCCCCTCGTCGCCGCCCCCGTCGATGTCGCCG
>NC_041385.1:16781080-16790375 GCF_002162155.2 Triticum dicoccoides
CCGCCCCGTCCCGTCGCCTCGTCATCGCCGCCGCGTCCCGTCGCCCCTTCGTCGCCGCCCCGTCGTCGCCTCGCCGGTGAGCTCGCCCCGGCTACCAATGTCCACACACACACAGTACTACACACACACACAGTACTACACACACACACACACACACACTACACACACACACACTACACACATTAGTTTGTTTGTTATAATTTTTTTCTGTTTTTTAGTTATAGAAATGTTAGAAATTATTCTGTTTTTAGTTATATAAATATTAGAAATGTTAGTTTTATAGAAATGTTATAAATGTTTTCTTTTTTTTGTTATAGAAATATTTATAAAAATGTTAGCAATTTTTTTGTTTTTTAGTTACATAAATATTAGACTTGTTATGGAAATGTTAGTTATATAATCATGAAATTTTAGAATTAGTTTTAGTTAGATGAATTAGATTAATGTCAAATTGTTAGAATTTGCATATATATAGAATTTTAGTTATCACAATCCAATCATTTAAAAAATGTTACTTTTTGCGGGCATATAGTATTTGTTCTCGACGATATGCCCGACCCGCATCCTTGCCGTTGACCCATTCGCGACGACTTCATGCTTCAGGGGACCCATGTACGGGACTGGGCTCCGCCGGGCTGGCACTGGGAGGTGCTACCTGGAGGGGCGCGCCGCTTGGTGAGGAACCCGACCTCGGGTCCTGTCGTCGACCCTGATCTTCTTTGGTGGCGTTCGTGTGGACCACATTCGGTGCAGAGGCAGCCGGCCCCGCTGGAGGTGGTGCGTCGCCGTGTCAGGGAGGAAGATGAGCACGTCCATCGCTACATGGCTGCTATGGACGACGTCAGGTTCTCCACTACTTGGCGGGTTCTTTGGGCAGATGACTGGAGATATGATCCTGTGATGGTTCCTTCTCTTTGGGTGTGCACCGCCCGCGCCCCAGGAACCGCGAGTGGCGCCCTAGATTCTTCTGTAGTACTCGATCTTTATTAGGTACCTAGCCAGTGATGTATTCGATATATAGTATTCGAGACGATGTATTCGAGATTATATATATTAAGACGATGATGTATTCGAGATTATATATTCGAGAGGATGTATTCGAGATTCAGATTTTCCTTATTGATTAATTGCATCCATGCATTGTAATTTGAATACTAAATTGTTTTATATTTCTTCTGTATTATTAGTAAAGTAAAAGCTATGGCTAACAATACCGGCAGAGAGAGAGAAGAGGAATTGTTCGACATCATACGCAGCCCTCACAGGCTAGAAGATCTGAATGAAGCAGATGACGGCTCCCAATATCTTAACAATACCGGAGAGGGTGATGAAAAGATATTCGATCTCGACGACCGGGCTGATGAAGTCATGAACTATGATTATGATTATGACACAGACAATGTTTGTGATGACACAGACAATACTGATCTTCAAATAACAAACACTACCGGCGAGGTATATTTATATAAGCACGCATCATGGTGATCATCACATGTTTTTTTATTGAAGATATATTAACGAATCGATCTTTCTTCTTTCAGCCCTCCGGATCGAGCAAATCTGCTTCTACAGACAGCAAGACAAAGCGAGGCCCGGGAAGATTGTTGAAGGATGGTGTAAAGTACCACATCGAATCCATCAAACCTAGTGGCGAACCCCTCACGCCTAAGAACATTGTGAACAAGTGGACTCGTCAGTGCGGAGTTCTTGTGAAGGACAAACTCCCGATCTCCATTCAAGAATGGAAAGAGCCAAAGACTAAACGTCCAGGTGTTACTTGGGTCAATGGCAGAGCCAAAGAAGACCTGGTGAAATCTCTGATGGAACATTTCACCCTACCAGATCATTTCACTAAAGCAGATGTGGACAAAGTCAAGGCCGCTGCTCTTAAGAAGATGGCAATTGCATTCAACACCCACAAGAAAACTGTATGGGCCAACTACCTCGCTAATGAAAGGAAGACTCCAGATTTCAAGGGAACACTGGAGAAGCAAAGAGAACATTGGGACGATTTCGTGACCTTCAAGGATTCAGAAATATCTAAGGAACGGTCGATGAAAAACAAGGCAAATGCCGCAAGAAAGACGCAGTTCCATAGGCTGGGTCCAGGTGGCTATGCGGTGGCATTGCCTAAGTGGGATAAGTCTAAGCAAGAGATGGAGGATGCAAGGGTCACTCCGGTTACCCGGCACTAGCCCCTCAGGTGCAGAACTTGGTTCTATGCGCATGGGGGAGCGTTGGACCCGAAGATAGGCGGAGTTTCGCGGAAGGCAAGTCTAAAAGGAGCCGAACAAAAGATAATTGACGCAATAGATGAAGCTCGAAGGGGGGTGTTCACGCCCAACAGAGAGAACGACGAGCTTACGCGCGCCCTGGGAAATCCTGAACACCCGGGAAGAACACAAGGCATGGGCGTTATTCCCTGGTATGAGGGCTTTTCAGAATGGAACGAGGACTACAGGAGCCGTGCAAGAAGGAAGATGGAGGAGGAGAAGAAAAGGAAGGTGGAGGAGGAGCAGAGGAAGCAGGACGCAGAACGCCTTCAAGGCCTAGAAGCAAGGCACGCGGACCTGGCACTCAAATTCCAGCAGCAGCAACAGCAGATCGACTCACTTAGCCAGAAAAGGGGGTCTCAGCAGCGGCAGCAGCAAGCGGATGATCGTCCAGCATTGGATAGCACCGTCCCATCCATGCCGAGAAGCAACGTTGGTTCTGCCTCGGGCGACACACTGCTGGATAAATACCCTATGGATGACATCATAGAGAACACTAACTGCGAGCTACACTCCAAAATGAAGAACATATCCATGAAGGTGGCGGACGGCGTTGCTTTTCCAGTTACCCCCGAAGCAACCTACCATTGCATCCCGATTCCAGAGGGCTATGCTCGTGTCATGGTTGATGAAGTGGTGGACCCATATTCGGGGCTAACGCTTGACATTCCTGGAGGTGAAGACGAGCGCACACTCGGAGAGGCCATACATCGTATCATCCTATGGAGAAAGGATTGCATAATCTTTTGAAGTCCACCGACACCGCGTCGTCTGCCGACTCCTCGAAGTCCACCACCGAGTCAGCAGACTCCCGCTTCTCCAAGTCCACGAACGCGTGAGACGACTCCTCCTCGAAGTCTGCCACCTCCTCCAAGTCCACGAACGCGTGATCTGACTCCTCCGGTTTCAAGCCCGGCACAGCGTCATGCCACTTCTCCGGTTGCAAGTACGGCACCGTGTCAGGCCACACCTCCTGCTTCAAGCCCGGCACATCGTCAGGCCACTTCTCCTAGTCCAACTCCACATCAGCCGTCTCCGCCGTCTCAGCAATCGCAGAAGAGACATCCCGCAGCTTTGGTGCATAGCGGTACGAGTCGAGGTAGTTCAGGAAGTACAGGCGAAGGCAAGCGATATAAATATGGTCCAAGCCTCGCTCCTCTTCCTCAGAGGCCTTATGACATGACTAAGGAGCAAAACACAGCCATAGTGCAAGCCCAAGTGGACGCCAATTTTGGACCGAAACCGGCACCGCCGCCAAAGGAGAAAGTGCCTGAGAAAGTAATTGACCACTTCATTCGTATGGCTAGAGAACCAGCTCCCAAGCCTGTTGACTCGGACTATGAGCGCCAAATCAGGATGGCACATCGAGCACGACTATAGAAGGAAGCGAGCTCAAGCTTGAGCCAACAAGCAGCTGGCAAAAAATGCGGGAGAACCATTCCCCAGTTGGGAGAACAGGCGGCGCAAGCGATCCCCCCGCTTGTTGTGCCAATAACACATGAGAGGAGTAGTACGCGCGCCAAATATTATTGTGGGCAAACCATTAGCGTTCCCCAGCATGGCGATGTGGTAATAACAGAGGATCATATAATGCAGGCTCAAATGCTCAATATCTCTGTTGGACAACTCCTCGAAATCGAGCCCATGCCTACGCTTCAAGAATCGGAAATAGCATGGCAATATGTCCGGGGCAAACCTTTGGTCCATCCAGACAAGGTCAAGGACCTCCCAACGAGAATGTATCAATTGCATCAATGGTACATGAACATTACCAAGATTTCCAATCGAGAGTCCCTCATGGTGAATGTCAAGCATGAGCATTATTACAATGAGAAAGCTCTGGCCATTGAGTATCCAAAACTATTTCAGTTATTTAATCAAGACGCACTCGACAAGTCTATCGTCAGTTGCTATTGTCTGTAAGTGATTTCTTTCTGTAATTTAAGTCTCAAGCTAGTTATGTAGTGATAATTTTGATCAATCATTACATGTAATTATCCTCACTATATTCTTTTTCTGTGGTATTATATGCAGGATGAAGATGTATGAAATGAAAAAAGCTGGACGCTATGGCGTAGGGTTCATTGACCCAAATACCATTAATCAGGACATATGGGAGATTGACCATTGTAAAGCTGCTGTAGAGGAAAGCATGCTAGAGTTCTTGAAGCGCCTCAATACCTTCGAAGATATACTACTTCCTTACAACTTCCCGTGAGTCACACTGTCTTGTACTATAAATTGTATTTTTGCTTACTAGCTAGCTAGATGTTAATAATTAAGTGTATACGGTTTACGGTAGTTGATTAATTTTATGCACATGCCCGCTTAATTAAGACATGCAAACGTGTGCGTATGCAGTTGGCACTGGGTCTTGATAGACATTAAAGTTGAGGAAGAAAAAGTTGAATTACTGGACTCACTAACTAAAGAAGATAAAGACTACACCATCGTGAAGGGGATAGTCAACAGGTAATTTCAATCATTATTAACTATTAGTTCCTGATATGAACTATTTAGTAACACCTTTATTAATTTTCTTTGCCGGCGGGCATGGCATGGGCAAAGTTCATCGCTGTGACTCCAGGAGAATGGCCAAAAAAATTGTTTTGGCATCGACCCAAGGTAAGTAATTAAGTTGTACTAGCTCGCTACCATCTCTTTAATTCTTGTTTCAATATCATTAATTAATTATTATGCTTGATTAATCATTATCTGATTCAATTCCATTCTCGTAAAGGCCCTGAGGCAGGCGAAAGGGAATAATCTGTGTGCATACTACGTTTGCGAGAACATTCGCATGATGACGTGCGAAAGGAGCAAATCTGATAGACAGGACTGGGTACATTTTTGTCAGAACACTATTCACACCATTATCGATATCTAGTCACACAATTAACACACATGCATATTGATCTCCTTCTTAACAGTTCAGATCGGTGCGGGATAAGCTCCTACCATCGGACCGCATACAAGCACTTCAAGAGGAAACAGCCGGATTTTTGCTCGACCAGGTCATAGATCCGAAAGGAGAATACTATTACCCGCTACCGCCCCCATGAACCACTTGTCATCGTGCTCCGAAGTCACCAAGGCAACATGTAGTAGAAATTGTATATGTATATACATGTGTATATGTGTGAATAGTTAACGGTGTTGGCTGTGAGACATTCGATGATATATTATATATATGCGGTTCTACGTACGAGAAAATCTATTTAATATATATGCATAACGTGTACAATTTGTAGTATCGTGAAATACCAGCAAACAAAAAAGAATTAAATGGAAAATAAAGCCAAATTGAAAATACAAAATTAAAGAAAAAATAAAAAAACACCCAAACATTTAGTACCGGTTGGTGTCACTACAAGAAATATGTCAACTTATGACCTTCTGTCAGTAACCCTCGAAGAATTGGTCATAAATTTCTGACCATTTCAGACCAATTGGTCAAAAGCTGTTCGGAGGGCTCCAAACCCTAACCAATTGTGACCATTTTAGTCAGAAAGGTCGTAATTTCCTCACACGAAAAGGTCATAAAGCAAACAGCGCTAGTCTACTGCCTTATTTCTAGTTGTTAACGACCAATATAGATGGTCATAGCCTTGTAAATTGTGGTGGGTTGCTATGACTAGGCGCCACCTCATCAGTTTTGCCTATGTGTCATGTCCATGTGGCAGTTTTTGCCCTAGGTTGTGAAGCAACCTATATTTCTGTCATATTCCCAAAATTCCCAAAAAAATCTCATAAATTATTTGGGTCATATCTTCGTCAAATATGTAAAAACCTTCCTTGCCTAGTTCAAAACTAATTCAAAAATATTCATTTTCCTATTCTGTTCAGAGCAGCACTTTGTGAAGGAAGTACCACTTTGGCATGTCCAGATGGTATCCATTTTCTACAGTGCTTTCCTATGCCCAAATAACCATCCTCCACCAAATGCCAGCTCAATCCATTCATTATTTTGAGCCGAGCTTCAACATTCGTATTTATGTCCAGTGTGGTGGTTTGCAAACCAAGTACCACCTAGGCTCCTCCTTTTGAGCTGAAAATTTGTGAAGACGGTCTTCTTAGTAACTGATCATCCTCAGCCAAAACTCACGCCCATTAGCCATGTACATTTCCCGTACCGCTAATCAAACACTTGGCTGCTAATTCATGTTTGAGCATCGATTGGTCTCCTCCTGAGAATCTTATGTTGTAATTTTCTTCCTAGCACCAACCTGGGGAGTGACCAACCCACTAGACATGCCTAGGCCGCCCAGAACACATGGCAATGCCACGGTCACGCGGTGACCACGCGGCGGGCATGCGAGTTTACGCGCTCTAGAGTTGGGGCCCTCGGCCACCGCCCAAACCTCGACGTATCGCCACCAAACCATGTATTTATGATTAAATAGGTCCTTATGTAACTAGAAATGATTTTTGGAAAAAATAAATAGCAAACTATGAGGCGGCTGCAGTTCAAATTTGACCCGCTTCCAACTGAATCGGCAGAAATTTGTCTTGTTCACGAGAGGTGGATCAAAATTTTTTACACCAGACCATTTTGTCAATTGTGCATTAAATATGCCCTAGTATTTTATAAAAATAATTTGGTCCAATTTTGCAACAATTATTTGGTAGTTCCTTCACAAAAAAACCTCCTTTCGGGCACTCAAAAAATGGAAAATGGTTTTTCCGTCCAACGAAAATGAAAACTTCCTTAGGCAACATTGTTTGCCATTCCAATATGCACCCTTGTGCACAATATGAGATCATTTGAACAAACCATGCCATGAATGTGGCCATAAGATTGATCATTTGGCTTGAAAGCCATGAATCTTCACGCATGATAGCTCATTTCTGAGAACACTTTTTTAAAATAATTACCGTATTACAAGTTTGTTATTTTTCTTGGGAACTTGGCCACATATAATGACACAATGTGAAGGTTTCCCAATTTTCTGATTTTTTTTGAATTTTTTATGCCCGTTTTAAAATGCGGTCAAAACGGCGGGCTTGACCGTTCCTAGCTAGTGGTTGAATCTTGGAATTTTTTTGGTGTTTCTCTGATTAAATAGATACTTATGTACCTAGAAATGATTTTTGGAAAAAATAAATAGCAAACTATGAGGCAGCTGCAGTTCAAATTTGACCCGCTTCCAACTGAATCGGCGAAAATTTGTCTTTTTCACGAGAGGTGGATAAAAACTTTTTGCACCCAACCATTTTGTCAATTATGCATTAAATATGTCCTAGTATTTTATAAAATTGATTTCGTCCAATTTTGTAACAATTATTTGGTAGTTCCTTCACAAAAAAACCTCCGTTTGGGCACTCGAAAAATGAAAAATGGTTTTTTCGTCCAAAAAAAATGAAAACTTCCTTAGGCAACATTGTTTGCCATTCCAATATGCACCCTTGTGCACAATATGAGATCATTTGAACAAACTATTCCACGAATGTGGCCACAAGATTGATCATTTGGCTTGAAAGCCATGAATCTTCAGAGATGATAGCTCATTTCTGAGAACACTTTTTTAAAATAATTACCGTATTGCAAGTTTATTATTTTTCCTGGGAACTTGGTCACATATAATGACATAATGCGAAGGTTTTCCAATTTTTTGATTTTTTTGAATTTTTTATGCCTGTTTCAAAATGCGGTCAAAACGGCGGGCTTGACCGTTCCTAGCTAGTGGTTGAATCTTGGAATTTTTTTGGTGTTTCTCTGATTAAATAGATACTTATGTACCTAGAAATGATTTTTGGAAAAAATAAATAGCAAACTATGAGGCAGCTGCAGTTCAAATTTGACCCGCTTCAAACTGAATCAGCGGAAATTTGCCTTTTTCACGAGAGGTGGATAAAAACTTTTTGCACCCAACCATTTTGTCAATTATGCATTAAATATGTCCTAGTATTTTAGAAAATTGATTTGGTCCAATTTTGTAACAATTATTTGGTAGTTCCTTCACAAAAAAACCTCCTTTTGGGCACTCGAAAAATGAAAAATGGTTTTTTCGTCCAAAAAAATGAAAACTTCCTTAGGCAACATTATTTGCCATTCCAATATGCACCCTTGTGCACAATATGAGATCATTTAAACAAACTATGCCATGAATGTGGCCATAAGATTGATCATTTGGCTTGAAAGCCATTGATCTCCACACGTGATAGCTCGTTTCCGAGAACACTTTTTTAAAATAATTGCCGTATTACAAGTTTGTTATTTTTCCTGGGAACTTGGCCACATATAATGACACAATGCGAAGGTTTCCCAATTTTTTGATGTCTTTTGAATTTTTTATGCCCGTTTTCAAAATGCGGTCAAAACGGCGGGAATGACCGTTCCTAGCTAGTGGTTGAATCTTGGAATTTTATTGGTGTTTCTCTGATTAAATAGGTACTTATGTATCTAGAAATGATTTTTGGAAAAAATAAAGAGCAAACTAGAAGGCAGCTACAGTTCAAATTTGACCCGCTTCCTACTAAATCGACGGAAATTTGTCTTTTTCACCAGAGGTGGATCAAAGCTTCTCACACCCAACCATTTGGTCAATTGTGCATTAAATATGTCCTAGTATTTTAGAAAATTGAGTTGGTACAATTTTGCAATAAATATTTGGTAGGTCCTTCACAAAAAAGCTCATTTCGAACACTCAAAAAATGAAAAAATAATTTAAAAGAACTCATTTCTCATAACTCTTTGAAAAAATATTTATCTTATTTCAATTTATGATTATTCCTGAAAACAATAGTCAAATTTGCTGACGCAATAAAACGTTTTTTTTTAATTTTCAGGTCATAATAAAATAGCTAACACGATTTAGCACATAATTTTAGCCGATTATGACCAATTTAAATGGTCAAAATATCATACCTGTATACTGCATTCTGATTGGTCCAGGGGCCTCTCACGCGGATCATGGGTAAATCACCGTCGGATCCCCTGGATCCAACGGCCGGCACCAAACATGGATGTGTCCCCGAAACCCTAGCTCTGTCCCGTGGTCATTTTCCATCCACCCCCCCCC
>NC_041385.1:16790943-16807373 GCF_002162155.2 Triticum dicoccoides
CCGTCCACCGTCCCCTTCCTCCGCCGTCGACGTTCGCGCTCAAGGCCTCTGCCTCACCCGCCCTCGCCATTGCCTCCTCGGCGGGGTTGCCCTTCTTGGCATCCGCTTTCGCAGCGTCGAGGGCCGCGCCGCCGCGGCCAGGAGGGTCTTCCTCCGCGGGGCCGCACCCGCGACCTGCTACCCCGCGCCCGCACCAACTCCGGCGCGGCTCCACCCGCCGCTCCCGCCCCGGCACCGGCGCCAAGGCCGTCCCCGCCCACCAGGTCTGGGATCCTGCCGCGGGGTTCGTCGTCAAGGTCCCCGCCGTCTCCGAGTTCTTCGTCAAGGTCCCCGCCGTCTCCGAGGCATGGGGCCGGGGGCGTGTGCCAGATCTGCGCCGACGGCCTAGGCACCATGGTGGAAGGCGAGGTCTTCACCACGGTGGAAGGAGGGCATCCAGGCCTGCCTCCTATGCAAACCGCGTACAAGCATCACCTGGGCGTGAGCAGACCAGTTCCACGCGAACAAGATGAACCTGGGCGATGCTGACGCAGTACGACATCGAGGAGGTGCAGGAGCACTACAACTACCTATGTGAGCACTCGATTCTTCTTCCTGATTCGATTTGGTGTTGATTTGATTGATTCCCGATGCATGATTCTTCTTCTTAGGTACTCTTCTATTGATGAACTTCCTCCACACCTGCAGTGACAAGAAAACGCTAAAGAAGTGGTTGTTCAGCGACCAGACTGTGGGCTAAGAAAATCCAGCTGAAAGAGAGACGACCACCGTACCTTCCTGAGAAAGATCCTGCCTACAGTGCATGGATGGTAAGATTTGTTTCATGATTCAGTTTTGGGTTAAGTAGTAAGCAGTAGTCTAGTTACAATGCCTCTTCTGAAGAAAGACTTGCAGATATCCATCTTGTGCTGCATGCCCATTGATGCATACCTGTTGTCAGTGCTATCCGTCTTGGCCTTGCATTTGGTATGGTTGCTAGTTCCTTCTACTGGCATCTCCATCTCTCACCACCGTTGCATAGATAGATTAGCAGGATCGGCTCACTGGAGACTAGTAGAGAGCATACCGATCTCACATTCTCAGATTTGCTGTGTGCACAAACAGATTTTACTTAAAAGCTCCCTGTAACCTTTTGTTTCATTGGTCAAACACGATAGCTGCGATGCCGAGGGAGCTCCCCTACACACGTATGCGTTCTAATGGTCACATACTCCATAAAATATTTGCATGCATGACAATGCTTACTTAGATTAGAAGCATTCTGTACAAGACAAACTACTATATGCTAGTCTTACTTGCAGTAAACCATCATAATTTAATTTAATTTGGAGGTTACTGGACTGATATTTTGTTTGACAACTACTGCAACTGAAGTTTCAGAAATTTCTTGCAGTACTGAATGTCTTGGTGTTATTCTGAACCATTTGCATTTGCTGTATCTCCTTACCAGTGTTCATTCTTCATTGGTCCATGTCCAGGTCCACCGCCATGCTACAGCCACTCCACCCAACACACATCGAACTACCGCTGCTCCTCCTCGTCTCGTCTGTCTTCTTGCCCGGGAAGAAAGGAAGCGCCGGAGACCAGCCACCAATGGTGGTGCCGCTGGAGTTCCTAGCGGAAGCTCCGGCATCAGCACCAACACACCCTCAACCTCCTCGCCCTCGGATTCGGGCTCTACGATCTTGGATTCCCAAGTGTAAGCCTTCTACTTGTGCATACACAAATGACAAATCTCTGCACTTCTGAATTCTGTCAGTGGGGATAACAATAACATAACAGTATGAATGTGCTATGTAGGTTGCGAAATGCATCGAGATCGGTCTTCAAGTGATCATACTGCTGGTGGCTCTTTCCTAGGTAGTACATGCATCATCAGTCCTATATAGCTGTTGCTCATGTACTCATTTTGTTCTAGGAAAGTGGGAGGGCAGGGCCCCTTGATTTTCTTTTACTGATTCATATCCCCAATCAGGAATCAGACTAGACTAGAGTTCAGAGATTGATAAAATTGAATTCTCCGACCTCGGCATCCACAAGGAGGAGCGGCGACAACCCCGGACCCGTCCACTGGTGCTGCTGATCCTGCTTGGATGGACATGCTGCCTCTTCCACGTCGGCTACATGACAGCCATGGTGAGCTCTCTGCTCCCTGCATCTTACAATAGTTGGCCTGAGATTATAGTTGGGCTAGAAATGAACTTCTTCAGTTCGATTTGTAAGATATAATACCAGTTGAAATCAGTGGATCATGGGTGATATGAGATTCTAACTAAATCCTTAAGGTTGTTTCTTTAACCATATGTGTAACTAAAATCCTGGTTCATTGCATTTTAACAATGCAAGCTGTACCACGAGTCATTCAACAATTACAGGATATTGTGACTTTCATCGGTACCTACTTGGACACACAAAATATGAGTAGCTACAATTGACTACTGGTTATATTATGTTGTCAGCCTCATCTGTTCTGGTTCTATGATATCTATGGAGACATTGGTTCAGTTAGTTTTTTCTAGTACAACTACCATGAATATCCATGTCTCTTTATACCAGTAAGTTAGTCTGATGCTAGACTAGACTCCTCTTTATGCAAGTTTATTGTCATGTATATTTATATGTATAAAGTCGAATCAAGTAGTAACATGTGAAAAACACTTGCACTGGTGTATGTAAGGAGTCAAGTACATGTTTGTTACAGCAGGGCAGAGTAGATGTTTGTGTTACCATCCATTCCACTGACAACATGTTTCTGTTATAGTGGTGCTTGCTTAACTCACTGCCATCTACATTCTGTTCTTTTTTATCATCTGTCGAGAAACTATTGTGATGATTTGATGCCCATCTGGTGACTATTTATGTCTTTAGTGTCAATCGATGTTGCATAATCTGATTTGGACACCTAGGTTCTTGCATGGTTCTTAGATTAATTGTTCTATTTTGTTGTTAGCAAATATTGCTTATATTAAGACTATAAACATGTGACTATTCCTCTCATTTACAGGAGTTCTGGGCTGAAGACATTTGAAGAAGCCCGAAGCCCCAGTCAACAACTTGCTTTATATATTACTGAATTTGTAATGCTAATATTCTTGAGAAATTTGATGTACTGCTGAACATGTTGGGAATTTGATGTATATTTGCTCGCTGAACTTGATGTATACTTGCTCGTTGAACTCGGAATATTACTTTTTATTCACTTGAAATTCATTTCTTGACTAAAAGTGGCCAGAAAAAGAAATATATAGCCCAAAATAAAAATGGCCGAAATGCCTATTGGACCAAATCTATTCGGGCTTTGAAAAAAGGCCTAAAATATATTGGTTGGAACAAAGGCTGAAATTTGAAAAGAAATGGACCATTGAAAGGCCAGGGCCTAGAAAATATGGTCCAGGCCCCAAAAAGAAATGTACAACAAAAGGCATCAGTCTAGAGAATCGAATTGTTGGGCCAGGCCCATGTAGCTAGCGAAAATTAACAGAAAAAATAAATATTAAAAAGGCCGAATTGTTGGGCTAGGCCCATGTAAAACACCTAATCGGACTGGGCTGAATCTTGTGCCACGTCAGATTGCCACGCTGGATGCCTACGTGGCCTCGGGAGGTTGCCAGTGACCAAAACACCACAGTAGATGTATTTTGGTCATAAACGTCTTCGACCATTCCAGAAGAAAGGTCGCTATAGTCAGTTTACGACGGCCAGCTTTTGACCTTCTGTTTTTGGTCACAAAAAGGTCGTAAATGGAAATTTGTGACCTTTCAGTGACCAATAGTGGTGGTCACAAGTTGACATATTTCTTGTAGTGTGTTACCAACCGGTACTAATGTCCTACACGCACACGGGCCGGGCTCGTGCCACGTGTTTGCACTTTAGCGCCAGTTCGTGACGAACCGGTACTAAAGGGGGGGCTTTTAGTCCCCACTCTTTAGTGCCGGTTCGCCAACCGGCACTAAAGGCCGTCACGAACCGGCACTAAAGCCCGATTTTGCACTAGTGTAAGAGGACCGGAGGTGGTATCGTGTCGCGATCATGATCTCAAACCAACTTGGATTCTAAGTCGTATACTTACCAAACACGAAATAATTAACTTTTCTACCAAGACATCAAAAAATAAAATGGAGAGGCGAGCGTGCACGCATGCGGTCTCCTTCACACCTCAATAAGTGTGGTGTAGAGAACCGACTATATAAAGAGGTCTCTCACTTCCTCAACGTTCAGGGTGGTACTAAACTTTAGAATCATGACTTGCTATTTTATACATGAGCCACTTTGAGATTTCAGAAATTGTTAATGGCTCAAGCCCATTCATTTCTGACAGGATAGGCTACGGGGTAGGAGAAAACATCAGGGCGGACGAAGAAGAAAGAAAAGAAGAACAGTGCGCACTTGATGGTTGTTGGAAGTTGATCATAGTGTTAAAAGAAAAAGTGACTGACGGAAGTGAGGATCCTTTCCCCAGCTGATCGACTATAATTATACTGTGATCAAATGTAATCCTTTATCAGAGGATTCCAAGCCAAAAAAATCGATCCATCTTTATTATCTTTGCCATCTTTTTTCTTTGAAACAAGGCAAAAGATTTGCCATTTCATTGACTAAGAAGGAGGTTTAGACAGGCCACGAAGTGGCTAGATATAAAATCTACTCTCGTGGCGTTACAATATTTAAATGCTTGGCATCCGCCAACACGCAAAGCGAACACTCCTCTTTTATCTTACTAATGACGACCGTCGTAGGTGCGGCCGTGTTGCAGAAAAACTCTAGCATTGCGCTCTGTCCAAATTTCCCAGGAGATTAGCATCATGAGTGAGGCAAGCGCCTTGGGGGATTCGGAACGAAGATATACGTATCCATTCCACCATTCCCGCATCAAGTCCCTTGCTGACCAAGTAGTAGTATGAATGTGATTCATGCCAAGCCGATGAAGAATATTGTTCCACACATGAAGGGTGAAACGACATTGGAAAAATAAGTGTGTTGTTGTGTCTGGACTTTGCTTGCAGAGAGGGCATAACCCGTAGTTGGGCCACCCATGTCGAGCAAGGCGATCCGATGTCTAGATTCTATCTTGAAGAACAAGCTAGGCAAAAAATTTGCACCACGGAGGAGCCCACACCTTCCACACCGATAGGACCATTGCCGACATAGTTAGGCCCTCAAACTGTGCCTTGTAAGCCGAGGAAGCAGAGTATGATCCAAGAGGCGATCCGATGTCTAGATTCTATCTTGAAGAACAAGCTAGGCGAAAAATTTGCACCGCGAAGGAGCCCACACCTTCCACACCGATAGGACCATTGCCGACATAGTTAGGCCCTCAAACTACGCCTTGTAAACCGAGGAAGCAGAGTATGATCCATCCTTGGTGAACATCCAAATAATGGAATCGCCACACTTTGGGAAAAGATTGACTCCACCTTTTTTGTATCTCGTTTTGTTTTCAGTACTCAGAAACTGAACGGATGTGACTGAGACATCTGATGATCACCATTGGATGGCCTATACCCGGCCAGCTGTCCATGAATACGTTTGAACCCATGTTTGAATGTGTTTGTGGATTTTTTTTAAACTCATGCCAAGATTTATTAAGGTTTCCCACATGGGGATTTCGTTTGAGACAACAACATGAAAAATAAAATCTGGGGGCACATGCAGCCACAACTTGCAAACATTATTCGATGCGGCTTCCTTTGCTAATAGATGAGCAGCACCATTAGCTTCTCACCTTACCCAAGCAATCCTCCAGCTTTCCGTCGAGGCCAACAGCTGCCTCACTCTTTCGATTATTGGCCCTAGCGGTGAGAGGTCCTTCTGCTCGCTCTGGAGCTTGCACACTATCGACTTGAAATCCATCTCAATGTTTAGCTTTGTAATATGCATGTCGTTCGCCATCTGGACAGCTCACCTACATGCCAGGAGCTCGCACCGCTCTGGATCCCTCCCCGGTGGGAGGGCGTGGCATGCACCACCCATATATGCTCCTTCATGGTTCGCTCCACCGATTTCGCCCCCCTTGGTTGTTGCACCATCCACATTGAGCTTGATCCAGCCCTCATCGGGAGGTCTCCATTTTTCCTTCACAGCCGGTCTATTCTGCTTACTCTTCCGTCCATGGATCGACTGCCATTCTGCCATCAAGTTAAAAAACCTTTGCGCAATTGGTTCCGCATCTTCAATCCTCTATCCATCACATGCATTGTTCCTGGCAAGCCAAAGTGTGTATGTACCTTGCACCATAACAGCCCGCTCATCATCCGAGGCCTCCGCAAGCCACGATAGCAGCCACCTTGACAACGCACTCTGGGAACAGATTGATTCCGGTGGGATCGCCACCAGTACTCCCAACTCCGAATGCATTATCGTCCAAAATTTCTTCGAGTGATAGCAGCCCCAGAATCTATGGAGGTTCGTTTCCTCACGTCCGCGCGCCGTACAGAAGACACTCGCTTTTATGTTCCTTCTGAGGAGCTCTGCTCCCACTGCCAAGCCATTTCGTATCAGACGCCACATGTGAATTTTCACTTTTCCCGGCGCAACCGTGTCCCATAGGCTCAACCAGGACTTGTGATCCGCCACAGAAGATGAAGATTCCGGCCGTCCGGCTCTCACCCGTTTCTGGCTCATGCGAAGATGATATGCTGACCGGACTGAAAACATCCCGTTTTTGGTATAGTTCCAGGCCTAGTAATCATGTATGTCAGGACCACCAACAGGGATTTGCAGAATTTCAAGAGCTTCTCAGGTGCAAACATGTCCATCACCAAGATTTTGTTCGATGAGCGGCCATCGCTTTCAAGTAGGTCCCCCACGTGTGTATAACCCGCGATATAACATTGGCCCAGTGGCTTTAGACTTCCATTTCTCGGCAACCAATTGTCATGGTGGATCTTTATATGAGATCCATCCCCAATCCGCCAAATCAGTCCATCATTGAGCAGGTCATGACCGTGTAAAATGCTCCGGAACGTGTATGACCCCCCATATGGGCAAGTGGCATTTAAGATCGATCCGTCAGGGAAATACCTCGCCTTTAAAACCCTTCCACACAAAGATTCCGACACCTGTAGCAGTCGCCAAGCTTGTTTAGCCAGCATAGCTTGATTGAAAGCTTCTGGGTCTCGAAAGCCAAGACCTCCATCATGTTTTCTCATACACATCTTATCCCATCCGATCTAGTGCACTTTCTTGTTACCATCTGTTTCACCCCACCAGAAGTTTGAAGAAATTGAAGACAGATTCCTGCACATTTTTTTCGTGAGTTGGAAACAGCTCATGGTAAAGGTTGTTGTTGACTGAAGATCGGACTTGACGAGCACCTCCCTCACCATCTTAGATAAACCTTGACCCTTCCATCCAGAAACTTTTCCTTTCGCACTATCCTTGACGTATTCGAAAGTATCGTCCTTAGATCTCCCCACCACCGTGGGTAGTCCCAAGTACCGCTCGCTCAGCGCCTCCTCCGAAATTTGCAACACATGTTTAAGCTCATCTTTGTCACCATCCGAAGTACCCTTGCCAAAGAACACCGAAGATTTTTGGAGGTTTACCTTTTGACCCGAGGCCACCTCATAATCTAGCAAAATCTAGCGCAGAGCCTCAAAGTTCTCTCTAGAACCCTCCACAAACACAACACTATCATCGGCAAAGAGTAAACAAGTGACAGTTGGTCCACCCCTCCCAAACGAGACCCCTTTGATGTTCTGCTCCCTTTGGGCATTTTTCAGCAACGCAGAAAAGCCTTCTACGCAAAACAG
Source organism: Triticum dicoccoides (assembly GCF_002162155.2). NCBI lineage: Eukaryota > Viridiplantae > Streptophyta > Magnoliopsida > Poales > Poaceae > Triticum > Triticum dicoccoides. Next base: position 16,798,695 of record NC_041385.1, read on the forward strand.
GAACAGGTAAGGGGAGAGAGGGTCGCCTTGCCGGAGTCCTTTGGTGGGTCTAAACCTCTCCGATAGACCTCCCTTCAGCTTTACTGAAAACGTAGCTGATTTCACACACCTCATAATCATCTCTGTCCAGTGATCAAAGAAACCAAATTTCAGCATCATTTTTTCTAAAAAATCCCACTCAACCCGGTCGTACGCCTTCATCATATCCAGCTTGACCGCACACAGCGGTTTTCTCCTCTTCCTTTTCCTGATGGCATGCACACATTCATACGCCACTAGAACATTGTCTGTTATCAGTCTACCAGGCACGAATGCACTTTGCTCCTCTGAAATTATGAACGGTAGAACCACCTTGAGGCGATTGGCCAGTGCCTTCGCCGCAATCTTGTAGAGTACGTTGCACAGACTGATGGGGCGGAACTGAGCCAGTAGCTGCGGCGCCTTTACTTTTGGGATCAACACAAGGATCGTGTCATTAAAACCATTCGGAGCAGCCTTGCCCGCAAGAAACTCACGAACAGCGGCACACACATCCTCTTTAACCAGCGCCCAGTGGCGTTGGTAAAACATGGCCGGGAGGCCGTCCGGTCCCGGTGCATTCGTTGGAGCCATTTGAAATAGGGCCTGCTCGATCTCTTCATCAGTGAATGGAGCCCCGAGCTTTGCATTCATCTCGTCAGTAAAAGCTCCTTGAATATGATGCAGAACCCGTTCCCCATTTACCGCACCTTCGGATGCGAAAAGATTAGCATAGAACTGAGCAGCCATCCTCCTCATCCCTTCATCATCCGTGCACAACGTCCCATCTTCTCTCCTTAGTGCCTTCACTATGTTTTTCCTCTTACGATGTGACGCACGGTTTTGAAAATATTTTCTATTTTGGTCTCCCTCCGATAACCAATCAACCCTCGAACGTTGCTTGTAATACACCTCCTCCCTCTCATAGAGCTCATGCAACTGATCTTCAATCTCCTTAATCTCCGGTCTATACCCCGTGCGAGCCGCCCTCTCTTCGCATCCACAAGCTGAGCCTTTAGATGAGCTATTTGCCTTTTTATAAAGCCAAAAACCCTTCGGCTCTACCCTTGCATGGCCCTTGTCGCGTCCCTCAACATATTAAAAGTTGTTGCTAGCCGCCCCTCCTGCTGATTGGTTGCAGGAGCATCTTCCCATGCAGCAGCTACCATGGCATCGTACTCCTCATGCCTCGCCCAAGCTGCCTCATAGATGAAGGGCCTCTGTCCACGTGCGCTAGCTTCCCCTGCCAAGATGAAGGCCTTAATGACCAGCGCTTGATGATCTGATTCCTCCATCATCACGTGTTGCACCTCCGTCGCCGGTAATAATTGAGCAAAATCTCCATTGCATGTCGCTCGGTCCAGACGTATCTGTATGTTGTCACCATGCTCCCTCTTATTATCCCATGTAAACAGGTACCCGGAGAAACCGAGATCCGCCAGCCCACAGTCGGACAGACAGTCTTCAAAGATCTCCATTTGTCTTCGAGATCTAGGGTTGCCACCCTGCTGTTCATCCTGTCGAAGTGCTTCGTTAAAATCTCCTGCACACAGCCAAGGGAGGTTGTCTTGATCTCGAAGGTATCGCAGAATCTCCCAATTTTTCGTTCACTTTTCGACACAAGGCTCCCCATAGATTCCAGTGAATCTAAAGGAAGCCCCTTCAAACACGATCGCCGCATCAATGTAATACTGACACCACGGTCACACTGTTACCTCCACATGGTCCCTCCACCATAGCGCTAGACCTCCACTCTTGCCCTTACAATCCACCGCAACACCTTCGTTGAATCCCAAACTCCACTTTAGCCTATCCATAGCCCCCGCTCTATTCTTAGTTTCAGATAAAAAGACCACCGCTGGGTTGTACGACCTAACCAGGTCCCGAAGTTCGCCCACTGCCGAGTCCAACCCCAATCCTCGGCAGTTCCAGGCCAAGATTATCAGCGTTCCCGGCGGCCCTGCTCCCTGGCAGGGTCTGCCGATATATTAGCATGCTCTTCAATGCGATCAAACACGGATGACGTCTTTTGTCTTGTATCTCTGATAAAGGATTCTTCACCATCTTGCTTATCCCCCTCCCCTTTGGGCACCCACATCTGCCTCGGCCTCCTCTTCCTTGAACTGGGGGTGCCATGGGGGCTGTCATCCCTCCTCCTTCTCTCCTCAAGATCATTCCTATATTTCCTGACATAGTGCCCTCTCCTCCTCTCTGTAGGGTAATGTGGGTGGTATCCATATTTATCATCTCCACCTCTACTAGATGAACCCCTCTCCCAATGGCCTCGCACGCCAAACTGTACACGTTCAAAACCTCTCTGTCTTTGCTGTTCCTTGAGTTGCTCCCTCAAGTCTCTCTCTTTCTTCCTTTCTATCTCATGTCTGAGGTCTCGTTCATTTGGCCACTGTCTTCTATACCTGTCTTTCTTAGGGGAGTCAACTACCCCTTTGTCGACCTGGTTCTACCCGCCAGTGCGTGCATTCGCCGGTCGGTCAAAGTCTGTGTTCAGGTTATGCTTTACAGGTGCATCCCGACCGTGAGCATGGCTGTCCTGCTCTCTATTATTGTCGTCCGATTGTGAGCTCATGAAACTGCTGCTCGTATTAAGGTTGTTCTTTCCCCCCTTAGTCTCATTCTTCGAGCCCGTGCTCCTACCTGGTGAGGCTCTCAGCCACCCCCCCCCCATTGCTCCGCCTAATTGACGGGAGGATCACATCGTCCATTCACATGCACCAATCACTAGTAGAAAAAGGGTCAAACGTGAAGCACATTAGTGCCGGTTTGTATTTGAGCCGGCACAAATGTATACATTAGTGCCGGTTAAAACGGCTAGCCGGGCCGCTCTCATTAGTACCGGTTCGTGGCTAACCTTTAGCACCGGTTCGTGCCACAAACCGGTACTAATGAGAGTGGTGGCAGGATGTTGTCAGTCCGGGCCCCCTCCAGCACCTTTAGTACCGGTTCTTGGCACGAACCGGTACTAAAGGTCATCCTACATAAACCCTTCGTCCACCCGAGCTCGCTCTGTTCTTCCCCTTTCCCCTCTCCTCTCTGTTCTTCCCCTCTTCCTCTCGAGCTCATCACACATTTTGCCAAAATTTGTCAAGATTTGAAGGCCCCCATCCATTCAAATGATCACAAAGGTTAGCAACTTTGTCCTTTCATCTCTCATTGCTAGATTAGCTCTTGCAATGCTTTATATAGTTATTAATTTGTGAGTTTAGTAATTTGGGAGGAAATATATATATGTGCTAGTATTTGATTTATATGCAATTTGAGGTTAAAATAACACTTAGTTTGCATATGTAGGTGTGGTTTACTTAGTGCCTTCTAAATCTCCGTCGTAACCACCGTCGATCGCCCGCACCGTCCCGTCGCCGGCACCACCTTGTGGTGAGCCTCTTGTTCATGAAATTTTATATAAGAAATTGATGTTTGTGTGATTTGGATATATAGTTACTCGTATAATAATTATCTTACCCGTACGTTATTTGTTATACATAGTGCCATGGTTTTGATATCCATCCCCGTCGGCCCTCGTCCTTGTTATGATTCGGATGTGGTATATTCTCTTTTAAAACTATTTGTTGCATTTCGTGTTTATGACAAATTAAGCCCATCAAGTTGGCATAGATATTTTTATCTAGGACGTATGTGAACCGGAAATTCCAACCGACCCTATTGTCGAGAGGTTAAATTTAGTTGAAAGAGAAAACGAGTACTTGAAAGAAAAATTGAAAAGAATTGAGGGGGAGAAGATGGAATTGGAGTTGCATGTTGCCGATGTCGTCGATGATCACAAGATCAAGAAGGAGAAAATGCGCTTGAAGATTAGAAAGATTAGAAAATATGCCATCGATAGTGAGGCTTGGTATCATTATGCTGTTGGATCAATTGTTACCTTAGTTGCGATCTTGATCGCATTTGTTGTTGCATTTAAATGCTTTAGCTAGAGAGTTATTTGTTTGTTGCATTTAAGTGTTGTATGAACTTTATGTATTAACTAGTATTAATTTGGTCTATTCGGTGTTGTGTAATGAAGATGAGCCGGCAATGGATGTACCATGAACGATGCTCTCCCCAGTTCGTTGAGGGCGTGCATACTTTTCTGCTTGCGGCTGAGGCAAACAAGCGGGCGGATGGTTTTATGCCTTGTGCATGTGCTGGCTGTAAGAATGGTCGCAATTACTCTATGTCAAGAACCATTCACGTCCACCTGTTTGAGTTCGGTTTCATGCCCCACTATAGTGTTTGGACCAAGCACGGAGAAAGAGGGGTTATGATGGAAGACAATGAAGAAGAAGAGGACGACGACAGCTATCCTGGCCATGGGTTCCCTGAATACGATGATACAACAATGGGGGAAGAAGCTGAGCCGGTAATGCGGGAAGAAGCTGAGCTGGCAATGCGGGAAGAAGCTGAAGAAGAGGCATCAGATGAGCCCGTTGATGATCTAGGTCGGGCCATTGCCGATGCAAAGAGAAACTGCGCAAGTGATTTGGAGAAGAAGAAGTTGCAGCGCATGTTACAGGATCACAAAAAATTGTTGTACCCGAATTGCGTAGGTGACAAGAAAAAGCTGGGCACCACACTAGAATTGCTGCAATGGAAGGCAGAGAATGGTGTATCTGACAAGGGATTTGGAAAGTTGCTGGTAATGATAAAGGATATGCTTCCAAAGGACAACGAATTGCCCAAGAGTACGTACGAAGCAAAGAAGGTTGTCTGCCCTCTAGGGTTAGAGGTGCAGAAGATACATGCATGCCCTAATGATTGCATCCTCTACCACGGTGAGTACGAGGATTTGAACGCTTGCCCGGTATGTGGTGCATTGCGCTATAAGATCAGCCGCGATGAGCATGCTGATGTCGAGGGCGAGCGCCCCAGGAAGAAGATTCCTGCCAAGGTGATGTGGTATTCTCCTATAATACCACAGTTGAAACGTTTGTTCCAAAACAAAGAGCATGCCAAGGCGATGCGATGGCACAGAGAAGACCGTAAGAAAGACGAAAAGTTGAGAGTACCCGCTGACGGGTCGCAGTGGAGAAAAATCGAAAGAAAGTACGGGAAGGAGTTTGCAGATGACGCAAGGAGCATATGGTTTGGTCTAAGCGCAGATGGCATTAATCCTTTTGGGGAGCAGAGCAGCAACCATAGCACCTGGCCTGTGACTCTATGTTTGTATAACCTTCCTCCTTGGTTGTGCATGAAGCGGAAGTTCATTATGATGCCAGTGCTCATCCAAGGCCCTAAACAACCCGGCAACGACATTGATGTGTACCTAAGGCCATTAGTTGAAGAACTCTTACAAATGTGGAATGGAACAGGTGTACGTGCATGGGATGAGCACAAACAGGAAGAATTTGACCTAAAGGCATTGCTGTTCGTGACCATCAATGATTGGCCTGCTCTTAGTAACCTTTCAAGACAGACAAACAAGGGATACCACGGATGCACGCACTGTTTGGATGATACCGACAGTATATATTTGAATAGTTGTAAGAAGAATGTGTACCTGGGACATCGTCGATTTCTTCCGAGCAGGCATCCCGTAAGAAAGAAAGGCAAGCATTTCAAAGGTGAGGCGGATCACCGGACGAAGCCTCGCCACCGTACTGGTGCTGATGTACATGATATGGTTAAGGATTTGAAGGTGATATTTGGAAAGGGTCCTGGCGGACAACCTGTTCCAAAGGACGCTGACGGACGCGCACCCATGTGGAAGAAGAAATCTATATTTTGGGACCTGCCATATTGGAAAGACCTAGAGGTCCGCTCCTCAATCGACGTGATGCACGCGATGAAGAATCTTTGCGTGACCCTGCTTGGCTTCTTGGGCATGTATGGGAAGACAAAAGATACACCTGAGGCACGGGAGGACCAGCAACGTATGCACGGAGAAGACGGCATACATCAGGGTCATGCAAGCTACGCTCTTACCAAAGAAGAGAAGGAAATCTTCTTTGAATGTCTGCTCAGTATTAAGGTACCGTCTGGCTTCTCGTCGAATATAAAGGGAATAATAAACACGGCAGAGAAAAAGTTCCAGAACCTAAAGTCTCATGACTGCCACGTGATTATGACGCAACTGCTTTCGGTTGCATTGAGGGGGCTTCTACCGGAAAACGTTCGATTAGCCATTGTGAAGCTATGTGCATTTCTCAATGCAATCTCTCAGAAGGTAATCGATCCAGAAATCATACCAAGGTTACAGAATGATTTGGTGCAATGTCTTGTCAGTTTCGAGTTGGTGTTCCCACCATCCTTCTTCAACATCATGACACACGTCCTAGTTCACTTGTGCAAAGAGATTAACATTTTGGGTCCTGTATTTCTACACAATATGTTCCCCTTTGAGAGGTTCATGGGAGTCTTAAAGAAATATGTTCATAACCGTGCTAGGCCAGAAGGAAGCATCTCCAAGGGCCATCAAAATGATGAGGTCATTGAGTTTCGTATTGACTTTATTCCTGACCTTAAGCCAATTGGTGTTCCTGAATCGCGGCATAAGGGCAGACTGGATGGAAAACGCACGCTAGGAGGGGAACAAATAATATGTATGGACGGACATTCTCTCACTGAAGCACACTACACAGTTCTACAGAATTCCGCCTTGGTGGCTCCGTATATGGATGAACACAAGAATTTGCTACGCTCCAAACACCCGGAGCGGTCTGATGACTGGATTACACGTGAACAAACCAGGAGTTTCGCCAGCTGGTTGCAGACACGTACCATGCATGACACCTCTATTGAAGATGACATGTACTTGCTGTCCCAGTTACCATCTTCGAATATAATGACTTTCAAAGGGTACGAGAGAAATGGTAATACATTTTACACGATCGCCCAAGATAAGAAGAGCACCAACCAAAACAGTGGTGTCCGCTTTGATGCAGAAACCAAGACGGGAAAGGAAACATATTATGGTTATATACAGGACATATGGGAACTTGACTATCGACGTGGTTTAAAGGTCCCTTTGTTTCGGTGCAAATGGGTCAATATGACACGAGGCGGGGTAACGGAAGACCCGCAGTATGGAATGACAATAGTGGATCTCAACAATCTTGCGTATGCAGACGAACCATTCGTCCTAGCTAATGATGTGGCACAGGTTTTCTATGTGAAGGACATGTCTACCAAGCCAAGTAAAAGAAAAGATAAGGAAGCGAATGCATCATACGATGAGCCAAAGCGGCACATAGTTCTTTCTGGGAAAAGAAACATCGTGGGAGTGGATGACAAGACAGACAAGTCAGAAGATTATGAAAAGTTTGATGAAATTGCTCCATTCATAGTGAATATTGACCCGAGCATCCCGTTAAATGATGAAGATTTTCCATGGTTACGGCGCAAAGGGACACACGCGAAGAAAAAGTTTCACACCCAAAGATCTGGGATGTGATCGGCTTCACTAGCTATCATCACTTTCTTCTGTGTTTCGCACCGAGAGGGGAATCTCTGTAATTATTAGGGTAGTTATGTGTTTTGGCATTTGAAACGCGAAGAAATTTTATGTGCAAACAAATTCACACTAATTTCAAATAATTCAAAATTTAAACTATTCAAATTTGAAAACTACGGGCACTAACAGAAAAAATAGCAGAAAAGAAAGAAAAACTATAGCTGAAAAGAAAAAAATTATATAAAAAAACTACTCAAAAATAAATAAAAGAAAATAAATATAGCAGAAAAGAAAAAACTACTCAGAAATAAATAGAAGAAAAAATAAAGCAGAAAAGCAAAAAATTATATTTGCTATTTTTCAATCGTTTACAAAATGACCGTGAAATTGAAAATCACTACAAAATGAACTCTGAAAATGTTGAATTTTGGCAAACTAGATGAAAAACTACTCACAAATAAATAGAAGAAAATAAATATAACAGAAAAGAAAAAACTATACAAAAAACTACGCAAAAATAAATAGAAGAAAATAAAGAAGAAAAGAAAAAAACTATAAAAAAATTGGGGCGCTACCCTGTGGGCCTGATAGGCCACAGGTGTGTAATTACAGGCCTTAAAGGCCCAGCAGACTCACAGGGCAGCGCGCAGAGTTTAGGCCCACAAGCCTGCTAGCTATATAGAGGAGTTCGAAGTGGTAGCCGTGGCTGGGTTTATAAACCAGTGCGGCTGCCCTTCGCCCGGCGAGGTGGGACTAAACTTTGGGGTGGCAGCGCGACCCCTTTAGTACCGGGTCGTGGCACAAACCGGTACTAAAGGGGGGGCCTTTAGTACCGGTTTGTGCCACCACCCGGTACTAAAGGGGGTCGCTTCCCGCCGCTTGGCCTGGCCAAAACAGGCCTTTAGTACCGGTTGGTGGCTCCAACCGGTACTAAAGGTGCCTTCTATATATACAACAGCTACGAAAATTTCAGTTTCCCTCTCTGTTTGTTCCTCTGTTTTCGTCTCCGTCGCCGTCGCCGCCGCCCTCGATCGTCTCCGTCGCCGCTCGTCTCCATCGCCGCCCCCGTCCCCGTCGCCGCCCCCGTCCCCGTTGCCGCCCTCGTCTCCGTCGCCGCCCCGGGCCCGTCCCCGTCGCGCTGTCCCCGTCCACGTCGCGCCGTCGCCGCCCCGGCCGTCGCCTCGCCGTCGCCGTCGCCCGTTGTGAGCTCTCCCCCTCTAACCCCTCTCCCTCGCCCCCGGCGGCCACCATGG
>NC_041385.1:16807383-16825909 GCF_002162155.2 Triticum dicoccoides
ACACACACACACACGTACATATGTATTTTGTATGTTTAATTAGTTTAGATTATTTAGTGTTTAATTAGTATATACGTATTTTGTATGTTTAATTAGTTTAGATTATTTAGATTATTATTTTTTCACTATTATATATGTATGAATGCATGTTAGATGGATATAATTAGTGTTTAATTAGTATGGAAATTTTTTATATAATGTTGTTTTTCAGTTTTTTAATGGATGTATAGAAGTTGTGTTTTCTGTTTTTAGTGTTAGATGCTTAATTAGTATGAAATAGTATATAGATTTTTGAAATAGTAGAAATGTTAGAAATTTTAGTTATCAAAATCCAATCATTAAAAAATATTACTTTTTGCGGGCATATAGCTAGTATTTGTTCTCGACGATGCCCGGCCCGCATCCTCGCCGTCGACCCGTCCGCGACGACGTCCAGCCGACCCATGTCCGGGACTGGGCTTCGTCGGGCTGGCACTGGGAGGTGCTGCCTGGAGGGGCGCGCCGCTTGATGAGGAACCCGGCCCCGGGTCCCGTCGTCGACCCTGATCTCGTTTGGTGGCGTTCGCGTGGGCCAGTTTCAGTGCGAAGGGACCCGGCCCCGCCGGAGGTGGTACGTCGCCGTGTCAGGGAGGAGGATGAGCACGTCCATCGCTACATGGTTGCGTTAGAGGGCGGCAGGTTCTCCAATACCTGGCAGTATCTTCGGGGATCTCACTTCAGCTATGATCCTGTGAGGGTTCCTTCTCTTTGGGTGTCCACCGCCCGCGCCGCAGGAACCGCGAGTGTCCTAGATTCTTCTGTAGTATTCGATCTTTAATTAGCTAGCCAGTGATGTACTATTCAATATTATATATTATTCGAGACGATGTATTCGAGATTATATCTATTATTCTAGACGAAGTATTCGAGATTATATCGATTATTCGAGATGATGTAATTTGAATACTAAATTGTTTTATATTTCTTTTGAATTAGTTAAATAAAAGCTATGGCAGACAATACCGACAGAGAGGGAGAACAGACCATGTTCGATATGATACGCGGGCCAGATGATGATCAGAATGAAGAAGATTATGACGGCTCCGAATTTCTAAACAACACCGGAGAGGGTGATATGATATTCGATCGCGACGACCGAATTGATGAAGTCATGAACTACGATTATGACGATGACGAAGAACATGTTGATCCTGAAACAACAAAGACCGGCGAGGTATATATATTTATATAAGCAGGTATCTGGTGATCATCACATGTTTTAAATGACTTGAAGATATATTAACAAATCGATCTTTGTTCTTTCAGCCATCCGGATCGAGCAAATCTTCAGGCAAAAGGACGAAACGAGGCCCGAACAAAAAGTTGAAGGAGGGCGTAAAGTACAATATCGAGGTAGTCAGACCTAATGGCGAACCATTAGCGCCTAAGAAGATTGCGGACAAGTTCATTCGTCCGTGCGGAGTTCTTGTGAAGGACCAACTCCCGATCTCCCTTCAAGAATGGAGAGAGCCAGCAAAAGACAAAAGACAAAAAGGCAAAGAGGACGCTGCTCCACGTCTAGATGTTACTTTTGTCGACAAGAATCAAAAAGATCTGCTTTGGGATACTCTCATGGAACATTTCACCCTACTAGATCATTTCACACAAGCAGATGTGCAGAAAGTCAAGGACGCTGCTCTTAGGAAGATGGCGGTTGCATTCAAGAACCACAAGAATCGTGAATGGGACGAGTACGTCAAGGGAGGAAGGAAGACTCCAGTATTCGAGGAAACGCTAGAGAACCAACGTGCTCATTGGGACGATTTCGTGAAATTCAAGGATTCGGAATTAGCTAAGGAACGGTCGAGAATAAACAAGAAGAATGCCGAAAAAAAGGATAAGTTCCATAAGCTGGGGCCAGGTGGCTATGCGGTGGCAATGCCTAAGTGGGATAAGTCTGAGAAAGAGATGGAGGATGCAGGTGCCACTCCGGTTACTAAGAGCTGGCCCCCCAGGGTCAGGACTTGGTTCTATGCGCATGGGGGGGAGTTGGACCCGAAGACAAGCAATGTTTCGACGAGGGCAAGTCTGAAGGGAGCCGATGATGCGATACTTGTTGCAATAGAAGAGGCATGATCGGGGGTGTTCCATCCCAACAGAGAGAACGATGAGCTTACGCGTGCCCTGCAAAATCCTGAACACCTGGGAAGAACACGAGGCAAGGGCGCTATTCCGTGGTATGAGGGGTTCTCAGACTGGAACACCGACTACAGAACCCGTGCGAGAAAGAAGATTGCGGAGGAGAAGAAGAGGAAGATGGAGGAGGAGCACAGGAAGCGGGACTATGAACGCCTTCAAGGCCTAGAAGCAAGTCAAGCGGAATTGGTAGTCAAATTCCAGCGGCAGCAGGAGCAGATCGACTCACTTACCCAGCAAAGGGGGTCTCAGCAGCTGCAGCAGCTAGCGAATGATCCAGCATTGGATAGCACCGCCCCATCCATGCCGAGAAGCAGCGTGGGTTCCGCCCCAGACGACGCAATGCTGGGTAGATACCCCGTGGATGACATCACGGAGAACACTAGTTGCGAGCTACACGTCAAAATGAAGAACATATCCATGAAGGTGGCGAACGCCGTTGCTTTTACAAATCCCCCTGAGGCAACCTTTCATTGCAACCCGATTCCAGCGGGCTATGCTCGTGTCTTGGTTGATGAGGTGGTGGACCCATATTCGGAGCTAGAGCTTGACTATCCTGGAGGTGACGACGAGCGCTTTCTCGGAGACGCCAAACATCGTATCATCCTATGGAAAAAGGATTGCATCATTTTTCGAAGGCCACCGACACCACGTCAGCCGACTCCTCGTCGAAGTCCGCCACCGAGTCAGCAGTCTCCCGCTCCTGCAAGTCCACCAAGTCCGGCAAAGTGTCAGGCCACTCCTCCTCCAAGTCCGGCAAAGTGTCAGGCCACTCCTCCTCCTCCAAGTCCGCCACAGCGTCAGACATCCACTCCTCCTCCAAGTCCGGCACAACCTCAGGCCACTCCTCCTCCAAGTCTGGCACAGCTTCAGGCGGCCACTCCTCCTCGTCCAACTCAGCCCCGTCAGCCGTCTCCGCCGCCTTAGCAATCACAGAAGAGACACCCCGCAGCTGTGGTGCGTAGCGGTACGAGTCGAGGTAGTACAGGAAGTATAGGCGGAGGCAAGCGATATAAATATGGTCCAAGCCTCACGCCTCTTCCGCAGAGGGCTTATGACAGGTCCGAGGAGGAAATCGCAGCCATATCGAAGTCCGAGGTGGAAGCCCATTTTGCACCGAAACCGCCAACGCCGCCAAGGGAGAAAGTGCCTGAGGAAACGATTGACCACTTCATTCGTATGGCTAAACCACCAGCTCCCAAGCCTGTTGACACAGACTATGAGCGCTACATCAGGAAGTTAAATCGAGCACGTGTACGTAAGGAGGTGAGCTCGGGATCGAGCAAACAAGAAGCAGCTGTCAAAAAATGCGGAAAAACCATTCCCCAGCTGGGAGAACAGGCGGCGCAATCGATCCCCTCGCTTGTTGTGCCAACAACACGTGACAGTACGCGCGCCCAATATTATTGTAGGCAAACAGTTTACGTTCGTGATGTGGGCAATGTGGTAATAACGGAGAAGCATATAATGCAGGCTGAAGTTCTCAAAATCACTGTTGGACAACTCCTCGAGATCGAGCCCATGCCTGTGCTTAGAGAGGATGAAATAAAACGGAAATATGTCCGGGGCCAAACTTTGGTCGAGCCAGACAAGGTCAAGAACCTCCCAACGAGAATGTATGAATTGCATCAATGGTACATGAACATTACCAAGATTTCCGATCGATTGTCCCTCATGGTGAATGTCAAGGAGGAGCATTACTACCATGAGAAAGCTGTGTCCGTTGAGTATTCTGAACTGTTTCAGTTATACAATCAAGACGCACTCGACAAATCTATCGTCAGTTGCTATTTTCTGTAAGTGATTTCTTTCTGTAATTTAAGTCTCAAGCTAGCTATAGTGATCCTTTTGATCAATCATTACCTGTAATTATCCTCACTATATTCTTTTCTGTGGTATTATATGCAGGATGAAGATGTATGAAATGAGAAAAGGTGGACGCTATGGCATTGGGTTCATTGACCCAAACACCGTTAATGAATACACATGGAAAATAGATGAACGTCATCAAAAGGCTATAGGGACAGCATGCTAGAGTTCATGAAGCGCCTCAAATACAATGAAGATATACTACTTCCTTACAACTTCCAGTGAGTCACACTGTCTTGTACTACAAATTCTCTGTTTTTGCCTACTAGCTAGCTACATGTTTTTGCTTACATATGCCCGCTTAATTAAGACATGCAAACATGTGTGCATGCAGATTTCATTGGATCTTGTGTATCATTAAAGTTGACGCCGGAACAGTTGAAATACTGGACTCACTACTCAAAGAAAAAACTGACTATAACATCTTGTTTGGGATAGTCAACAGGTAATTTCAATCATTATTAATTATATATCTCGGCCTATTTAGTTCGTCATTTCATGATATGAACTATTTAATAACCCCTTTATTCATTTTCTTTGTCAGCGGGCAGGGCTTGGGCAAGGTTCATCAGGGTCACGGACGGCGAATGGAAAGAAAAACTTAAATGGGGAAGACCCAAGGTAAGTAATTAAGTAGTACTAGCTAGCTAGCTAGCTGCCATTTCTTTAATTATCATGCTTGATTAATTATTATCTGATCAAATTCCATTCTCGTAAAGGCCCTGAAGCAGGCGCAGGGGACTGATCTGTGTGCATTTTGCGTTTGCAAGAACATTCGCATGATGGCGTCCGAAAGGAGCAGATCTCAAAGACAGGAATGGGTACGCTTGTCAAAACACTATTCACAATTTTTACACCATTATCGATATCTAGTCACACCACTAATACACATGCATATTGATCTCCTTCTTAACAGTTCAGAGAGGTGCGGGCGAAGCTCCTAGAAACGGAGCGCGTAGAAGCACGTCAAGAGGAAATAGCGGGATTTTTGCTCGACCAGGTCATAAATCCGAAGGGAGAATACTATTACCCGCTACCGCCCCCATGGAAACCACTTCCAATTGTCATCGTGCTTCGAAGGCACCAATTAGGCTATAATGCCACTGGCTCCGAACCGGTGCTATTGCCCGGTTCTGCACTAGTGAATCTTCCACACTCAAAGCAAAAATGCGGAATCTTTTCATAGTGAAAATCAAACCAGGTGCCCACTTTATCTTCCTGCGTGTTTGTGGATATTTGGTGGCATTTGTTTGATGATTTATTTTGAGATGCCCTAAACCGAGCAGGGTTTTTTTTTCTTTTGCGGTGAGACCGAGCAGGTTATACGCATAAAGGAAAGGTCGGTGGGTCTATGCTGGTCCGACGGCGCATCGAAGGAATACTTACTATTTTCTGCGTCTCCTCATGTGCCTAATCAGGTAAGGACTCCTCCACCTGTACGGTTGGTAGCTGTGACGGGTACGAGTTCGGATTGGACTTTCTATATATAAGCACAGTCAGCCTTGCTTTTGTTGTATATAAAAACCTCGCCAAGGACCCAGCAGAGTACGTATATCAGCAGGCGGCGAACACATCGATCGTTCTCGAGCATCTGCGCTCGTATGGGTGGATTGAAGGAGACTAGCAGCGGTGGGAACCGAGACGTCAGGTATGATCCTCACCTTTTTACATGGGTTGACATGATTTTTTTTCGGAGGAGCATTCTGAATTTCACGAATTGATCTTAGTAGTCCCGTCCTTCGTTATATTTTGAGCATCAATGCTGATTAAGAGTCTCTTTTTATATTGTGCAGCAAAAGCCATGGAAAGAAAAAATTCAAGATGCCAAGAAAAAGTTTTAGACTTTGCCGCAGCGACGAGTATGGTACCTTCCCATTTGTCAACCGGTGCCTTCAGCTCAGGACCACTTCGTTGTACCGTGAATCGTACAAACGCATCCTTTTTAGATCAGCGCTCAAGGACTACAATGAACGCGTGAGGGACGGCATGCTTACTTGGGAAGCTTACGAAAAGCATCGTCTCGCCATCGATAGCTCAATGCAAACTATCAGACATAGTATCCAAAGATACAAAGAGCGCCGCTTGCAGGGTGGGCTATTTTACTTGGCAAATAAAGTAGGCGGAAACGGGCTGACTAACCATACACACTTGTACAAAATGCCTCTCAGGGAAGCGTTAAGGAAACATCGACAAGAAAACAAAAGGAGGAAACAGCTACTGAATGCTTTCAACAATTCAAAGAAATCAAGCATCTTTGACACCATCGTGCAGAGACCGTGTGTGAAAAGGCTAGTCATGTATACAGTGTCTTCCCTCGTATTGGGTTGTGTTATAATTTTTCTATGAAAGGTCATGAATATTTTACGTGGAATATGTTTCTTTTCTAGGATTGTTGTTGAGTAAAAAAAATAGTGACATCTTCCCTTCTTTAGAGTCCTAGTAGAACACATCTTTCTTCAATGTAAGGGATGTGTTATAGTTAATGTAAGAAAATGTGTCGTGTAACACATTATTGTCTGCCCTAAATGAACTGTAGAGTTTTCCCTTTTGTGTTAGGCGGATTCGGAAAACAGTATGGCCGCAGGGAATTTTAGTCGAACACACTAAAATCGAGTGGATTTTCTGCCAACAGCTTTATTTCTGGGTCTACTTGTATGTACATTCCAAGTAATTTACCACCTTCACGCAGCGATATGGGATACACCATATTCTTTTTTGAACCTGAATCCTTGTTAGGCACGGGAATAATTTGAAAGTTGGCGGTGTTTGGTGTTGTTAGGGATTGTTTAAGAACATGAAGGTTCACTGTAATTAGCAAACCGACATTAACATTTGCAAATGCCATTAGGAGTTTAGGTTTTGTTGGGTACTGTAGACCACTATCACTCTCAACAGCAATTGAAGCTTGTATAAATACCCATCAACTAGTGATACTGATGTTAGTCGATTTTAATCACCTTTATTCCTCACACGTTATATGCATGCCACTACCAAGCAGCATAAAAGTGAAATAAGTAGAAAAGAAATGTCGCAAGAATTCAAAGGATGAATCCGCATGCTCTTGTCTTTACCTTTGTTTAATTTTTTTCAAGAGAGCCATTGATTTGGCTTTGCTAGTATCCGCCTTTTCGCTTCGTACCGATGTCGCGGAATTACCAACCAAGAGAACGCTCACTGTGGTGCTCAAATCTGTCGCCCTGCTTCACTGGCGCACCATGCAGGACAACGTACCCGATCGTCACCGCGGACCACGTCGAACCAACGGCTCTAAACTTCGCCACTCCTCCCATTGGGCAGGCTTGCCGGTCGGATGGAACCATTCCTAAGGATTGCATTCTACAAATGAAACAACACCCATAGGAAAAAAAATCGTGGATCACATTCCTATAAAGCTCCTTATGAATCAAAGCAGCCCTTAGAGCATCTACAGCCGGACATCTCAAACCCGTCTCATACACCTGGGCGGGCTGCCCGTTCACTATCCGGTCAGGTTTTTTCGACCCAAACGCCCCCCTCAAACGCCCGGCCTGACCGACACCCCCCATATCCAGCCCAAATATGAGGCGGATATGAGGGCGCCCGGGCACGCCAGCCACGTCGGCGCCAGGCCATGCCGGCCCAACTGACCCCACATAAACCCCCCTCCCCAGCCGCTAGCAGGACTAAACCCTAGCCACTTCACTCCGCTCCCCTCCGCTCCCCTCTGAAACCCAACTCGTCTTCGGCTCCTTCCGGCCATCTCCGGCATCGCGGGCAGCGGATTCAAGTCTTTCACCTTCAAATTCGTCGACTCCGAGCTCATCCCATGGGGCCCCGAGGAGGAAATGGTCATCCGGCTTGCGCTCCGCCGCTCATGGGAGGAGGCGCATGCGAGGCAGCGCTCAGGCTCCTTCCATCGGGAATCCATTGCGTCTTCCCAAATGGCGCATGGATCCGACAAGGCCAACCATACCTGCCTCATCGGAGGCCGTGCGGTCCGTCTGGCGTTCGAACACCCTGGCGAATGCGCAAACCCTCCGGTGGCGTGCGGAGCATGGGAATGCACCATGGGCCTTGAGCTCGTCCGACGAGGCCATGGCACGACGTGCCCGCCGTGCAAGGCACCGGGCACGGGAGACGGCGGTAACCGTCGCGGCGATGGATGTCGGCGAGGTGGAGTCGCATTCTCCAGCGCCCTGTATGGCGCATCAGTCCGGGCGCCGCAACCACATCGTGGTGGACGTCCCGGCTCGTCTCAGGACGGATCCGCCATCGATTCTGACGTCCACCGGCACCGTTCGGGTTTCGGGCTCCGACGAGGAAGAGTAGGGCATGGGAGACGGCGGCGCCTTGAGTCTCGTGAGTCGGCTCGTGTCCCATGCCCTACTCTACCTTGTCGGCGACCGGACCAACATTATGAGGAGCGCAGCCAGCCATCGGACATGGACATTGTGATGTCGGGCGAGCTCCGCTTAGATTAGGTTTCACGTTGCATGTAATAATATGGATTTGAGGTTTCTAATTTGAGGTATCCTTATATGGAATGCATTATTTGAGGCGTGACCGATCACTGTCCGCGGACGCGCCCGGACACGTCCGCGGGTGAGGGCTCAGATTTGCCAAGTCCGGCTGTAGATGATCTTAGGAGTAGTATGAGTATAATTATTTGCGGAGGAATATTTAGTTCTCCTTTCGAATAGACTCATTGGCACGTTAAAAGAAAAATCTATACCTACTATTAAAGCGAGTAGGTATTCTTGGTTTGGTTTCGCTTTCTTTCATCCCGTTTAGGTAATTTTTTTTCTTTTTGGTTTCGTCCGATTTAGATGATTTATATTATTTGAGGTGGTACTAAAATTCCGTCTGTCCTGGAACCTTAAAAACGAGTGCTCCTAGCTGACGCTCGCGTGCGTCAAAACGAGCAGCTTTTGCTGGTTTGTGCAAAACGGGCCGGCCCATTCCTACGAGCGAATGTAAAAGCTTTCGCTGGTACGCGCAAAACGGCCCGGCCCATTCCCACGAGCGCACGTAAAAGGGAAATGCGACGAAAAATGCAGCGTTCGCTGGAGTCTAACCCTCGATCCATCAATATATAGCCAGCTTGCTCATAATTACACTAGCGCCTGACTATGTGTTAGATTGCAGCCCTCAATGGTGGGTATTATGTGCAGCGTCTTTTAATCATTCCTTCAAGAAATGAATAACATTTTCTCGAAAAAATTAATACCTGATCTTTTACAAAAAACGTGAATAATTATTGACCACGATTTTTTTTGAAAATCCAAATATTTGTTGAATTTTATAAGTTTCAAATATACGTTGATTTTTTTGTGAAAATACGCTGAACAATTTTAAATTACACAGAGTACATTTTTGTCATATATGATGCAAAATATTTAAATATACATTGAACATTTTTGTAATATAAGTTTAACTATTTTTAACTACACGTTGAACAATTTTGTTGTATACACTAAACAAATATTAAATACATATTGAACATTTTCTGATAAACGCTGAACAATTTTGTTTAAAGGTGAACAAAATATTGAATCCATGAACAATTTTTCAAATCATGAACAACATTTGGGATTTCAAACCATTTTCTTGAAAACAAAGTATAAAAGTAAAACGAAAAAAGATAAAATGAAGAAAAGAAACAGAAACAGAAACAGAAAAAAGAAACAAAAGGTAAAAAACAGGAAAAAAACGGAAAAACTAGCGAAATAAAAAAAACCCGGTTCAGGTAACCTATTAAAAGGTTCTCAAAACCAGGTCTCGCTCGAATTGGGCTGGCCCGTGCGCCTCGTTCCCTCGCTTCGCTTCATCGAAGCAGCGACGAACGGACTCACACGGGCGTCATATAGGAATCTGCCCTTAAAAACGTTTTGCTGTGTCGTTGAGCTTTTCTGTCTGGGCCATAGCTCCTTTTCCCATCATGGGCCGAGCTGGGCTCCTGCAGCGAGAAGTGAAAAATATAGTTGCGCTCTTATGGGACATGCTATGCAGTTTTCTTTATCGCATCGGAGGATGCAAGCAGCCACAAAATTCACCGCATTCTATGATGTTTTTTTTAAGCTCGTTCTACGGTGTTCGAACACAGGACTTCCTTTCCTGTAGGCAAAGAGCGAGCATTCAACTGTGCTATAAAACAGGGTACATTACTTAATTGTCCCACCGCAATTCTTTACTTCTAATGCACAATTTCTTTTTCTCCACGCTTGGCAAAAAAAAAACAATTTGTCCCGTTCCGCCTCCCCCCTCTATGCACGACTCCACCCTGTGCCTCGGGCTTTACATATTATTATTAGCTTAAAAATAGATGATGTGTATTCTTTTGTTTTTTTTGCGGCTAATGTGTCTTCTTTTGTCAATAGTCCCACCTCGCTTAGTTAAACCGATTATCAGCTCAATTGCCACCAGCCGCCTTGGGAGAAAACAATGAGCTGATAAAAGAAGATTAGTGTATGTTGGATGATGTGTCAAATACATAACGACTCGAGGGCTCTAGATGCAAGCCTCTCTGCATGATGTCGGGCACCACATGCCCGGGGTCAAGGGTCCCGGGCTACTCGCGAGTCAAGACCAACGGCGGCTACCTGTAGTCTATTAATTTAATACAACATGAAACAAAGGAACATCACACTACTAGGGAAAAACCTATACACAGAATCTTACCAGCGGCACACTTTAAAATCAAGCGCTGCTGCTATGTAGCAGTAGCGCGCGCTTTCAAAACTCACTTCTGAAACAAGTTTATCAGTAGCGCGCACACTCTAGGATGCGCTACTGCTAAAATTCCCACGACGCCGCCGCGAGGCCAGTTATAGCAGCAGCGCGTTAACATAAAGAGCGCTACTGCTATGGATCGTAGCAGTAGAGCATTTACGCAATAATCGCTACTACTAAGGTTACTACAAAAATTTAGTCCCACCTCGCTCCGTGAAGAGAGTTTGTACCACCTTAAATATGTTATTTCTACAACTTTCACAAGCACTTGGTCTTCATTGAACTCTATGTGTAGGACCTGTGGCCGCAATAGGAATCCTTGACTGTTCTTAAACCAACCATCGAGGATTCCTATTGACAAATCAGATTGTACACAAAAAGACAATTGATGATCAATGTATTTTTTATGTCTATGTCTAACATAGCAGTAGCACGTTCTTGGGAAAAGGCGCTACTGATGGGTCGTTTAGCAGTAGCCCATTTTGCTATAGCGCGCTACTGCTAAGCCATTCCATCTCCCCCCGCTCACCTATCCGATCCAGATCACACTCACACACACACTCGATCTCCCCCTCAACCCCCGCGCCACCAGTCCTCCCCCGTCGCCCCTCCTCCGATCTGCGCCGCTGTCGCCTCATCCTCCTCGCTGGACTCGGTACCGGCCTCCTCCTCCGTCCTCCCTCCACTCGCCGCTGGCCGACCCCTCCTCGCTCCGCCTTCCTCCTCCATTCTCCCTCCACTCACCGCCGGCCAGCCCCTCCTCACTCCGCCTTCCTCCTCCGTCCTACTCTCTTCTCCCTCCTCGAGTCGCCCCTCCTTCTCCCTCCTCCCTGCTACATTTTGATTTAGTAGGCTAGTTCATATGCAACATTCTGATTTAGTTGATATGATTCAGTTGATTTAGTAGGCTAGTTGATTTAGTTGATTTAGAACATTTTGATTTAGTTGATTTAGTAGGCTAGTTGATTTAGTTGATTTAGTTGATATAGAACATTTTGATTTAGTTGATTTAGTATGCTAGTGGATTTAGTATGCTAGTTGATTTAGTTGATTTAGTATGCACCATTTTATTGTTATTTTTTCGGCAATAGATGTCACCGAAATGCTTTGGTACGTGGTACCTTGTCATCTAATATATTATTAGATCTTAGGATTATAATTGTCCATAAAATGGCGCCACCATCACTATGCTACTATTTTTCTTTCCTGTGAAGTGAATCATTAATCCTTTCCTGTGAAGTGAATCATTAATCCGTTGCTCATATTGCTTTAGGAAAATATCACATGCTACTGTTTTTCTTTCCTATGAAGTGAATCTAATCCTTTGCTCATATTGCTTTAGGAAAATGGCGCCACCACCACCACCACTATGTCGACTGTGCAAGTTAAGGTGCGCCAGTAGCCTTGCAACTGGCAAGCTGTTTGGCATCTACTTCCAGCCGAGTTTTCGTTATGCGGCGGTAAGAAATTAGATGAAATGTAACAACTATTTTATTTTTAGTGTTGGCATTACTGCATTATGTCATTTTTCTTTTCTTACACAGACCGTCCCATGCAATGTGAGGTTGACATTCAACAAGCTGACAGGAGACACTATGACATTTGAGGCTCCTGGGGGGTCGTACACTATGGAGGTCGAGAAAGGACGCAATATGTCGCAGATTGGAGGAGATGGATGGGCCCGTTTCCTCGCCCGCATGCGTCTTAGTGGTGGTGAGTTGATCAGCTTCTCCTTTAGAGCAGAAAGACCCAAGCTGGCTGTCATTTATCTCAACCTGGTGGAAGATGATGAAGATGACGAAGATGATGAAGATGACGAAGATGATGAAGATATTGAGGACCCACTCGATGAAGATGATGAGAACCCACTTCATGAAGCCATCGTAGCTCAAAGAATGAGGCTGGGCGAGGAGGAGGTGTACAACCTATGGGACATAATTCCACCACATGCTGACTTTGTCGGGGTGCCATTCGTGACCCGCCTGACAAGCACCATGGTCGATCGACATGATATGGTATGTTATACTTACAAATGCAAATTATCTGATGATATGCTTAGTGTAGAGTCCAATGATATGTTTTGTGGAATCTAGTCGTTGATATGCTTTAGTGTAGAGTCTGATCACATGCTTATTAGTGTAGAATCCAAGGAACTATTAATAGTGTAGATAATCCATATATACTTATTAGTAGAATTCATGATTAATTAATACAAATGCGTAGTACTGTGTCTTTTGATAGTGTAGAAATCTAGACTTAATAGAAATATATTTGCAAGAGTATGTGTGAGGCTATTTATTAATTGATATGTTTTTCTTATTCAAAAATTGCCAAAGAACCTATCTGTGAGTTGTGGTATCGAGCCTGATGAAGAAGGCTTAGCTGGACTACACCTTACCGCAAGAGGCTCCGTCGCCACCTGTACTTACCGCATGGACACAGACGATCGCACACATTTAAACTCGGTTGGGTGGAAGAGATTCCTCGTTGGCAAGAATCTTCGTGTTGGACAGGCCATCCTAATTACTATCACGAACACCCACCGCCCAGGCTTGAGGATGATGATCATCGTCGATATCATCTAGAACTACATATGTATGTGTGGCTATATCATCTAGAACCACATATGATGATCGTCGTCGATATCATGTAGAACTACATATGATGATCGTCGTCGATATCATCTAGAACTAAATATGATGATCGTCGTCAATGTCACCTTGTACTGCTTGAGGATTCATGTTGAGTATATATGAAATTGTTATCTAGTACTCGCTCGAACTAAAACCACGACGAGTAATTTGGAACCAAGGGAGTACTACCTAGTACCTATAATGCTTTATGAAATTGATATCTAGTGGTACCTAGTATCTGGAAATAGCAGTTTATTGAAGCTGGAATGGGGAAATGGTGAAAGATATAACAGTAGCGCGGGCTCAGGAAATCGCTACAGCTAACTAATAGTAGCGTGTTCCGAAAATGCGCTGCTGATATAGTCAATAGTAGTAGGGCGGGTACAGACAACGCTACTACTAACAGTTAGCTGTAGCGTCTTATTGGTAGCGTGGGTGCCCGCGCTGCTGATAGCCTCAAAACCCGCGCTACTACTAGGGTTTTCCCTAGTAGTGTCACATGATGTGCCAAATATGTTTTTAGACAAATGTGTTAAATACGTAACTAGAGCATGCATGGTCGTGTGTTCGACGGCTCTGCACATGATGCATGTGTCAAAGACAAAACGAGACAAAGGGGTCCACAGTCCAGACTGGATGTATTCTTCGATAATTCAAATATTTTTTGAGAGTCCCTGGTTTGGCTCATGGAGGTGCAGGAAAGAGGATAAGCAGACATATGTTTTGAAATAGATGATGACATAGACATTTGAGAGTTTTGACCCAGACGGAGAAGAGGATAAGCAGCAATACGAGTTCCATTTTGTGTTCAAAAAGATGATGTGGACCTCTGTGAGTTTGAGCCATACTTACTGGAGTAGGAGTATGATATATTTTTTCCGTTGCAATGCACGAGCATGTGTGCTAGTGTAATTAAAAAAGCAAATAGACGAAACCAAAAAGGCCTGCAATAAATAAATAGAAGAACCCCGTGAAAGAAACACAAAGAAAAGAGGGAACCAAGATAGTTGACCATATCCAACAAAGACCCAAAGTTGAGAGGTAAAAGCACCCCAAGTATCCTAACTTGCATGAAATGTGATAATTTAGTCCCAAAATTACAAAATGCAACTCCACCATACCCCAACTTGCACTAGATGTGATGATTTAGTCCCCTGCCTATCACAGCTCGACAAGTGGCAGCCAGGTGGCTTGACTGGTCTTCGTCCACACTTTTGCAGAAAACACCTTGCCGTCTTCTCTAATTAACCTGCAGTACTGGATGTTAAGGTGCAGTTAACTGCAGGAAACACCCTGCCGCCAGCATTGCCTTCGCTCCCAGCGAGGCGCACGGCACGTTCGACGGACACGGCCAGCTCAGCTTAGAGCTCCCTGGTCGCACCCGGCGCACCCTGGTCGTTGTCCACCCGCTCCTCCAGCTCCCTCGCCATGGCCAGCATCCCGTACAGATCCGTCGCCAGTGTCGCCATCGTGCCCTCCATGCCCGGCACACCAAGTCTGTCTAGTCGACCAATGGCAAGCTTCTCATGAGACGAGAATGAGAGCGTGCTTGTGCTTGGCGTGGATTCGTTCTTGCGATGAACTGACACTACCAGAATTTACCCAATTGCCGACGGCCAAAGCTATGCCGACGGCCCCCGTCGGCATAGATGGATGTATCCCGACGATCCAGGTCAGGTCGTCGGCGTAGAAAAGCCGTCGGCATACACAAACCTATGCCGACGGGGGTCGTCGGCACAGATCAGCCGTCAGCATCCCAGTCAATATGCCTACGGCGACCGTCGGCATAGAGGCGATCATCGGTGTATCTGTGGGCCCGACTACCCGAGCAGCGACATCCTTTGACGGCATGAAGCGGGGCCTAACGGTGGCCGTCTGCATAGCTATGCCGACAGCAAGGCCGTCGGCATAGCTATGCCGACGTCATCGATCCGCGTGAGCCGCCATGTCAACGATCCGAAACGCTCGCCGGTCCGTGGGGTGGCATATCTATGTCGATAACCTTGCCGTCGGCATAGGTCTGGCCCATGGACGGTGCCACGTCATCGATCCGCGCCATACGCCATGGATCGATCCAGGGCTCTACCCTTCCGTGGCTGTAGCTATGCCGACGGCATAGCCGTAGGCATAGATTTCTAATATTTTTTCATATTTTGTTTATTTTCTCTTTTTCATTTTTATTTTTTCCAAAATAATTAGATTAACTTAAATGTGCCTTATGTACAGAAAACATATCTCGATTATATATTAGCAGAATAACTATTCTGCTAATATTAGCAGAATAACTATTCTGCACACCACTTCCGCACTGCACGCTGAACGCAAGTGCACGTCATTCTTTGAACCAAGTGTGCTGCAGTACTCACACGAGTGAACTTCTCGTCGGAAAAAACTGCACGCGTTATTTTTTCGGTACTGTTTTTGCTGTAATTTTTTAACTGTTTATCGGAATGAAGTGTGTAATATACCGTTGAAAAGCTATGGATTAGGGGCAATTTCGCTATGTTGAACACTTTTTGAGATTCCACACGGTTTAAGAGCAGTTTTGAAAATGGTGCGGCGGATGACGAGTGGCAGCGAGCGTGTTTTCCGTTATTTTCTAAACCGCTTCACGGAATCAAGCAAATGATATGCCATTGGATAGATATCGTTGAGGCGCATCTTTTCCATATATAAATCTTTCTCTAATTCGTTACGGTTTAAAAGCAGTTTCAAATTTACTAAATCGCGGAATTCTGTTTTTCAAGTTTTTTAAAATTTTCGGTACTGTTTTCGCTACAGTTTTTGAACCGTTTGTCGAAACGAGGCGCATGATACGCCGTTGGAAAGCTAGGAACGAGACGCAACTTTGATATTTTGAAATATGTTTAAGATTCCTTAAGGTTTTAAGTTAATTTTGAAAATCGTGCGGCGGACGACGAGTGGCAGCTGCCTTTTTGCGAATTTTTGCAAACCGCTTGTGGAAATGATTCAAATGTACGCCGTTGGAAAGATATCAACGAGACGCAACTTTTTCATGTAGAACACTCTCTCTAATTCGTTACGATTTAAGAGCAGTTTTAAATTATGGAAATACGGACACTCTGTTTTTCGCGACACCCAAATCGACGTGGGTACTTCATCCGACTGAAAACCGCACTGCAACAGACGAAAAATCGCACTGCATCAGACGGGTAAGAGAATTGCATGATTTCTTTTATCCAAACATAATTTTTTCAAGAACGAGAAAGTAGAGTGCACTTCACATCGAGTGTAAATGAACCACAATACTATCAAGAAGTGAACCGCATTATTTTTTTTGCTTCCATAACAATTTTTTTGCACTTACGGGATGAACAACATCATACGGCTGACCGCACTGCTTCAGAATGAAAACCGCATTGCATCGGATGAGCAAGCGAACTTCATGATTTCTTTTCTCAAACGTAAATTTTTCTCAGACGAGTTTTTGGTGTAGTTTTTTTCAAAAAAATTATGAACAAGAGTGCACCGCAAAGACGGGGTCAAGTGAACCACGACATATATCATAGTGAACCACAATACTATTTTGTTGTTTTGCTAATTTTTTGCGCTTTCATGTTCGGCGTAAGTGAACAACATCACTCTCAAAAGTGAACCACATCCGAGGTCCAAACACACTGCAGGTGTTGCATTCATATAGTGAACGCCTGAGGAGTTTTATAGTGAACCACGTGAGAAACAAAGTGAGCTTCAAAACATATATATACATTCATTATTTTTACACAGCCACACACACGTACATACACACAAAATCAACATTGTCACCAATCGATCCGCAATTTGAGGAGTAGCTGAGCTGCACTAGATGACACCCCAGCGGCGTGCTACACCTGCAAAGTGGACAATGCCACCGAAATGCATATTCGAAATAAAATAGGCTACTTGTGCCTGACAAGGTGAAACTTTTTTCTATACAAATAAGAGAAAAAAATGCCGCCCACACCACCGAACTGGTTTCTAGTGTGTAAAATAAAATACAAGATGAAGCCGAGACTTAAGCTGCCAATCCGAACCGCGTGATCGAGGAGAGTGCACTGCATGACTAGTACAAAACTAACGACCGGATACCCACATGCAAATTTTCTGAAAAATGAAAAAAAATAAACTTCACAGGGGCTCTGAACTGAACGGCGAGCTGCCTTTCGAGGCACCAGTGTGCGCTCACACACCCGCCAAAAGGTGCACGCGAGCGAACTGCACGCACGCGAACCTGTCGTCGCCCGAGACTGCACAGGGGCGAGTTGCAGAACTACAGCAGCATCAATGATGTAGCAGTTAGGAACTCCATTTGCGCTGGTGAAGATGAAGGGGGAAGTCAAGTATAATTTCATCACACTACACTGCAAGCAAAATATTAGTGGACCGCATCAAAACCTCACCTGCACTGGAACCGAAATGGTAGATGCTTGTCCAAAATCTGCAACAAAAAATAACTTTTTCTCAAACATGATGCTGAGATTGTGGACTGCTCTAGTGGGCTGCCAAACTGCATCAGGAGCAGCGCACTAATCACCCAGGAGTGCAGGAGATGCAGCAAGCGAGCAGTGCTCAGCAGGGGGAGCACAAGGATCTACGTGGAGCAAGCACACACGCCGGCGGCAGGAAGGTACAGGAGAGAGCCACCCCTGACGCTGAGGTGAGGTGAGGAGCACCCTACTGAAATCTACGTGCCGGGGATCGACGAATTCAGCCGCGATGGAGAGGCGGCAACCTTGCCCTGAGGAGCAAGAGAGGAGGACCCCGTCGTCGGCTGGTGCATTGTGGGATTGATTGATCCATCTACGATAGAGCAGGGGGCAACCTCACGCTGAGGGACACACAAGGAGGAGTCCGTCGCCGGCTGCGTGACTCCAAAGAAGTGCTATACCTTCACCCGGCTCTGACAGCCATGGAGTTTGTACAGTGGCGCCATCTGTTGGCCTTCTCGTCTGGTTTGGGGGTGGGAAGTTGTACGGGGAGCTATGGGAGAGGCGGCTCAACCGGCTGGCGGGTGCGGGATCCGGCGATTCTTGTCGGCGTGTCTCAGATCCGGTGGCGGGGGCAGCCGCGATGGGCCGATCCGGCACGGAAGAAAGCACTAGGGAGGGTGGTGGTGGCCAGCGGGATATGGTGGGGCGCGG
>NC_041385.1:16826379-16827443 GCF_002162155.2 Triticum dicoccoides
GGAGGAGGAAGTTGGGGAGGTGGGTGGGTCGGGGCGGTGGCTGTACGGGGCGAGGAAGAAGGTGGTTTTTCGTTCGAGGCGCAACTGCCCCTAGCGTTGGGCCACTAGCGGCAGAAGGTTGGTGGTGGGGGTGGGGGCGGGCGGCGGGGCAGGGAAGGTTGGCCGGCGGTGGGGGGTGGCATCTGCGAAGGAAGGTGTAGGGGGGCGTGTGTGTGGGTTGGTGGTAGGTGGTAGGTGGCCTGCTTTAGTTCGGGTGGGTGCGGGGTGAGTAGTTTTGTAGTGTTAGCAGAATAAGAAGGTTTTGATGTGCAGAATAAGACTCTAGAGGGTGTGATCATAATAGACCCACCCTATATATATATAGGGAAAATCCATCCTACCACCCGGTGGTAGTTACCCCACATATCTAATATACTACCATGTGGTACTATATATAGTATATATATATATATATCGATTGCCCCTTCTCGGGCGTCGCTTTCGTTGTGTTACGGAGAGGGGAGACGGGACGGGGTGCCTTGGGGGTAGCAATGCCGCCAGGTGTTGCGGTGGCCCCTCCTACCGTTGTGGAAGCGTGGTGGCAGGCGCAGGCACTCGGCACGCGGCTCCGGGGTGTGCCCCTCCCATCACGGGCGTCGCTGCCGCCGTGTCCCGGAGGTGGGAAACGGCAATGTCGGGCTGCAATGGAGGGAATCATGGGGTGGGTTGGGCCGGGAATGTGTTGGGGGTGTAGCTATGGGCTGGGCTATGACAACCAGGTGAAAAGGTCCACCGGTCAAACCCCGTCCGGCGAATGTCAAAGGGCTAGACCCGGCGGTCGTCTGTGTCAGGGTTAGACGCGACGGTGTACTTGGGAGGGTAGCAATGCCGCCAGGTGCCGCGGTGGGCCCTCCTACGGTTGTGGAAGCCTAGTGGCAGGCTCAAGCACCCGAGACGCAGCCTCGAGGTGTGCCCCCTCACGGGCATCGCTGCCACCGTGTCATGGAGGGGGGAAACGGCCACGTCGGGCCGACACAAATGGAATCTTGGGGTGGGTTTAGCCGGGACGGTGTTGGGGGTTCTAG
>NC_041385.1:16829604-16830628 GCF_002162155.2 Triticum dicoccoides
TTTCCCCCCTCCAGGTGCCGGCGGCGGCGCCGTCCGTGAGGGGGGCACACCCCGGAGACTCGTGCCGCCTCTTGAAACATGGCACCAAAACACACCGCATGTATGAGGTCCCGGTGCGACGCTCCGGTGGCATTGCTACCTCCAAGGGCCCCCGTCCCGCCTAACCCTGTGGCGTTTGACCACGGGATCTAGCCCTTTGAATTTGCACGGACGGGCTTTGACCAGTGGAACTCTCCACCCGGTTGTGTTAGGTCGGCCCATAGGAACACTTTGGAGAAACATCCGGGCCAGACCCACAGCAAGATCCCCTCCGTGTAGACCTGACGCGTCCGTTTCCCCCCTCACAACCGGCGTCGGCGCCGTCCGTGAGGGAGGCCACACTCCGGAGACGCATGCCGTGCTTTTGCAACCGCCACCACACTTCCAGACTTGTGAGAGGGCGCCTACGCAAGATTTGGCAGCATGTGAGCCCCCGGAGGCCGTCGGCCACAGTCGTAGACAGGCGAAGAGCAATCCGCGTAGAGGGGAGTGTTCAGATACTTCTCCATCACCAAAAATTATGAAAAATTACCATCTGTCTGATGGCACATGTGCCCATGTCATGTAAAAAACTCATGATTTTATTGCGCTCTAAGTATTCAATAATATTCAAGCCGCATCGTTACCACAGAACGTCTACTACCGTGTCATCGCCGTTCGTGAGGGGGCCACACCCCGGAGACGCGTGCCGCCTCTTCGGACATGCCACCACACTGTACGACATGTATGAGGTCCCGGTGCGACGCTTCGGTGGCATTGCTGCCCCCCCCCCCATGGCCCCCGTCCCGCCTAACCCGGTAGCGTTTGACCTCGTGATCTAGTCCTTTGACTTTGCACGGACAGGCTTTGACCAGTGGAACTCTCCACCCGGTCGTGTTAGGTCAGCCATTCGGAACATTTTGGACCAACATCCGGGTAAAAGCCACAGTAAGATCCCCTCCGTGTAGACCCGACGCGTCCGTTTCCCCCCTCCAGGTGCCGGCGG
>NC_041385.1:16832612-16849423 GCF_002162155.2 Triticum dicoccoides
CGCCCCGACCCCGCGCCTCCCCGCCCCAACTCCGGCCGGCCCTCTCGAAGGTGAAATGTTGATGTATTTTTTAGTGTTTTTTAAGTAATTTTGTAGCTAGATGGTTAGATAGGTATTTAGATAGTTAGATAGATAGTTATATAGATAGTTAGATAGTTTGATAGATAGCTAGATCGGTAGTAAACAAATTTGGTTAGATGAGATGCTATATGTTGCATATCTTGCAAAAAAAAATTGGTTCGATGAGATGAATCAATGATTATGACGAATAGGTGATAATGATGATGATGAATATGTGATGACGATGATGAATATATTGTTAATGTTGTTAGTTTTTTTGCCTACATGATGCAAAAATAAATGAATGCATGTTTAAATGTTTTAAATATGTTCTATGAGTTGTGATGTTCTAATTTTTTGTCGTGATGGAATTTGTAGGCTTTGTGGTGTCGCATTTCATCGGAGTGACCATTGTCGGATGCGTTGGTCCCCCTGAGTATCCCTCTGTTGTTCGACTACTTCCTCTATAGCCGAGGGTGAGCTACAAGTCCATCTCCTCCATTTCTTCATATCACTAGATTTCATTCTCAAGTCAACTAGCGTAACTTAGGCGTCTCCCGTCCGAAAGGGTTGCATCGATAAATATGCATTCAATTGCATATTTATCACCGCATCTCTTTCGGATTGTCCAGCGTTTTCCACGGACAGCCCGAGGATGTGTAGATTGGGGATGTTCTCCATGTTCTACCCCGTTCTGAGACAGGATTTCGGCGGCGCCTCCACATTGTTCTCCGGAGCACATTCTCTCAGCTATTTGTCGAGACGTGTATCTGGAGAACATCGAAACGTGCTACCGAAACTTTGTCTCGGAACGGGGTAGAATGGAGAACGTACTCAATCTACACATCCTCGGGTGGGATTAGGACCCATCTTTACCTATTAGAGATGTAGGTGGATTCAACGCGGTGTAAACTGAAAATTTGATGTGATTAATTTAAGTGAATCCTTAATTATGTTGTGTGGATTGCAAAAAAAGCAAAGGATGGCAGATAATCAGTGGATGTATAGTGATTTTATCCGTCGGAATCGAGTAACATCAGAGTGGATCACAAAAACTGATGTGTATTTGAAGGAGATATTCCGCCGTCCAATGAGAATTGTCCCACCATGCCCCTGTGCGAGATGTGCCAGACGTCACCGTAGAAATCAGACGAACATGAGTGAGCACCTTTGCACGCACGGATATATGCCAAACTTTGACATGCCGCCGATAAATGCTACATCTGGAGTTTGCGTTGGTTTTCCTTGAAGAGGAAAGGGTGATGCAGCACAGTAGCGTAAGTATTTCCCTCAGTTTTTGAGAACCAAGGTATCAATCCAGTAGGAGGCTTCTCAACAAGTCCCACGAACCTACACAAACAAACAAAGAACTCGCAACCAACATGACAAAGGGGTTGTCAATCCCTTCACGGCCACTTGCGAAAGTGAGATCTGATAGAGATAGTATGATAAGATCAATATATTTTTGGTATTTTATAATATAGATGCAGAAAATAAAGATGCAAATAAAAGTAAATTGAAGCAAATATGATAAGAGATAGACCTGGGGGCCATAGGTTTCACTAGAGGCTTCTCTCGAGAGCATAAGTATTACGGTGGGTGAACAAATTACTGTCGAGCAATTGATAGAAGAGCGAATAATTATGATGTTATCTAGGCATGATCATGTATATAGGCATCACGTCCATAACAAGTAGACCGACTCCTGCCTGCATCTACTACTATTACTCCACACATCGACCGCTATCCAACATGCATCTAGAGTATTAAGTTCATAAGAACAGAGTAACGCATTAAGCAAGATGACATGATGTAGAGGGATAAACTCAAGAAATATGATATAAACCCCATCTTTTTATCCTCGATGGCAACAATACAATACGTGTCTTGCAACCCTTTCTGTCACTGGGTAAGAACACCGCAAGATTGAGCCCAAAGCTAAGCACTTCTCCCATGGCAAGAAAGATCAATCTAGTAGGCCAAACCAAACCGATAATTCAAAGAGACTTGCAAAGATAACTCAATCATATAAAAGAATTCAGAGAAGATTCAATTATTATCCATAGATAAATCTGATCATAAACCCACAATTCATCGGATCTCAACAAACACACCGCAAAAAGAGATTACATCGAATAGATCTCCACAAGAGAGGGGGAGAACATTGTATTGAGATCCAAAAATAGAGAAGAAGCCATCTAGCTAATAACTATGGACCCGTAGGTCTGTGGTAAACTACTCACAACTCATTGGAGGGGCAAGGATGTAGATGTAGAAGCCCTCCGTGGATCCCCCCTCCGGCAGAACGCCGGCGACGGCTCCAAGATGGGATCTCGCGGATACAAAAGGTTACAGTGATGGAAATTGTGTTTCAGGTGGCTCCTGGATGTTTTTGGGGTATGTAGGTTTATATGGAGGATGAAGTACGTCACTGGACGCCCGAGGGGCCCACGAGATAGGGGTGCGATCCCTATAGGGGGAGCGCCCTCCTATCTCGTGGAGGCTCCGGCTGCTTCTTGACTTGCACTCCAAGTCCTTTGGATCACGTTCGTTCCAAAAATCACGCTCCCAAAGGTTTCATTCCGTTTGAACTCCGTTTGATATTCCTTTTCTTCGAAACACTGAAATAGGCAAAAAAACAGCAATACGGGCTGGGCCTCCGGTTAGTAGGTTAGTCCCAAAAATGATATAAATATGTAAAATAAAGCCCATAAACATCCAAAACAGGTAATATAATAGCATGGAACAATCAAAAATTATAGATATGTTGGAGACGTATCAAGCATCCCCAAGCTTAATTCCTGCTCGTCCTCGAGTAGGTAAATGATAAAAAAGAAATTTTTGATGTGGAATGCTACCTAGCATAATTCTCAATGTAATTTTCTTTAATGTGGCATGAATGTTCAGATCCAAATGACTCAAGATAAAAGCTTATAAAACATAAAAATTATGATGCTTCAAAGCATACTAACAAATAATCATGTCCTATCAAAATAACATAGCCAAAGAAAGCTTATCCCTATAAAATCATATAGTTAGGCCATGCTTCATTTCCGTTACACAAAATACTCCCATCATGCACAACCCTGATGACGAGCCGAGCAATTTTTCATACTTTTTAACGCGCTTCAGCTTTTCAACTCTTACGCAATACATGAGCGCAAGCCATGGACATAGCACTATGGTGGCCTATTATGGTGGTTGTGAGGACAAAAAGTGGGAGAAGAAAGTCTCACATCAACTAGGCGTATCAACGGGCTATGGAGATGCCCATCAATAGATATCAATATGAGTGAGTAGGGATTGCCATGCAAGAGATGCACTAGAGCTATAAATATATGAAAGCTCAACAAAAGAAACTAAGTGGGTGTGCATCCAACTTGCTTGCTCACGAAGACCTAGGGCATTTTGAGGAAGCCCATCATTGGAATATACAAGCCAAGTTCTATAATGAAAAATTCCCACTAGTATATGAAAGTGACAACATATGAGACTTTCTATTATGAAGATCATGGTGCTATTTTGAAGCACAAGTGTGGAAAAAGAGATAGTAGCAATTGTCATTTCTCTCTTTTTCTCTCTTTTTATTTTTTTTATTTTTCTTTTTTTTCTTTATCCTTTTTTTCTTCTTATTTTTTCTTTCTTTTTTTTCTTTTTTTTCTTTTGTCAGCTTCTTTGGCCTCTTTTATTTTTATAAAGTCCGAAGTCCCATCCCGACTTGTGGGGGATAGTATTCATCATCCTTTCCTCACTCGGACAATGCTCTAATAATGAAGATCATCACCCTTTTATGGATTTACAACTCAAAGCTAGAACAAAATATGACTCTATATGAATGCCTCCGGCGGTGTACCGGGATATGCAATGAATCAAGAGTGACATGTATGAAACTTATGAAGGTGGCCTTGCCACAAATACAATGTCAACTACATGATCATGCAAACAGCAATATGACAATGATGAAACATGTCATAATAAACGGAACGGTGGGAAGTTGCATGGCAATATATGTCAAAATGGCTATGGAAATGCCATAATAGGTAGGTATGGTGGCCGTTTTGAGGAAGGTAAATAATGGGTTTATGCTACCGGCGAAAATTGCGCGGTAAAATAGAGGCTAGCTAAGTGGAAGGATGAGTGTGCGTATATCCATGGACTCACATTAGTCATAAAGAACTCATATACTTATTGCAAAAATCTACTTCTCCCTTGAAGCAAAGTACTACTACGCATGCCCCAAGAGGGATAGATTGGTAGGAAAAAATTCCATCGCTCTTCCCCGACTGCCACTCATAAGGAAGACACTCAAAAGAGCACCTCATGCAACAAATTTGTCACACAACTTTTACCATACATGCATGCTACGGGACTTGCCAACTTCAACAACATTATTTCTTAATTTCATAATTATCCACTAGCATGATCCTAACATTACTACATTTATATCTCAAAACAATTATCAAGCATCAAATTGATCCTAGCATCCAATTCATTTTCTATGATAGTTTTTATTATACCCAACTTGGATGCTCATCATTCTAGGACCAAATTCATAACCAAAACAAATACCATGCTGTTCTAAGAGACTCTCAAAATAATATAAGTGAATCATGAGAGACTAGCAATTTCTCCAAAATTAAGACAGCACCGTGCTCTAAAAGATATAAGTGAAGCACTAGAGCAAAAACTATCAAGCTCAAAAGATATAAGTGAAGCACATAGAGTATTCTAGCAAATTCTAATCAAAAAGGCTTCTCCCAAAAGGTGTGTACAGAAAGGATGATTGTGGTAAACTAACAAGAAAATACTAATATAATACACGACGCTCCAAGCAAAACACATATCATGTGGCGAATAAAAATATAGCTCCAAGTAAAGTTACCAATGAACGAAGATGAAAGAGGGGATGCCTTCCCGGGGCATCCCCAAGCTTAGGATTTTGGCTATCCTTGAATATCTTGGGGTTCCTTGGGCATCCCCAAGCTTAGGCTCTTGCCACCCTTTTTTCCATAGACCATAAAAGCTTTACCCAAAACTTGAAAACTTCACAACACAAAACTCAACAGGAAATCTTATAAGCTCCGTTAGTGAAAGAAAACAAAACCACCACATAGGGTACTGTAATGAACTCATTCTTTATTTATTTTGGTGTTAAACCTACTGTATTCCAAGTTCTCTATGGTTCATACCCTTACATACTAGCCATAGATGCATCAAAATAAGCAAACAACACACGAAAAACAAAATCTGTCCAAAACAGAACAGTCTGTAGCAATCTATAACTAACGCAAACTTATGGAACCTTAAAAATCCTAAAAAAATAGGAAGTCCTAAAAAATTTGTTTATTGATCAGCAGAAAAAAGAATCAATGCAAAATCTCGTTCCTGTGATTTATTGATTTGTTTCTCGTGAGCGCAAAGTTTCTGTTTTTCAGCAGAATCAAATCAACTATCATCCTACTTTATCCTATAGGTTCTACTTGGCACAAACACTAATTAAAAGATAAAAACACATCTAAACAGAAATTAGAAACAAAATTTAACACTAAACAGGAACAAAAAAAAGAACATAAAGAAAATTGGGTTGCCTCCCAACTAGCGCTATCATTTAACGCCCCTAGCTAGGCATAAAAGTGAGGATAGATCTAAGTAGTGCCATCTTTGGCACTTGATTCATAAGTAGCCCGCATGATAGATTCATAAGGTAATTTGACTTTCTTTCTTGGAAAGTGCTCCATGCCTTTCTTTAATGGAAATTGGAATCTAATATTCCCTTCCTTCATATCCATAATCGCACTAATCGTTCTAAGGAAAGGTCTACCAAGAATAATAGGGCAAGAAAGATTGCAATCTATATCAAGAACGATAAAATCAACGGGCACCAAATTTCTATTTGCAACAATTAGAACATCATTTATACTACCTATTGGCTTTTTAATGGTGGAATCCGAAAGGTGCAAATTTAAAGAGCAATCATCAAGATCATGGAAACCTAGAATATCACATAAAGTTTTCGGAATCGTGGAAACACTAGCACCCAAATCACACAAAGCAAAACACTCATAATCTTTAATTCTAATATTTATAGTAGGTTCCCACTAATCATTAAGTTTTCTAGGTATAGAAACTTCCAAATTAAGTTTTTCATCAAAAGATTGCATCAAGGCATCAACGATATGTTTGGTAAAAGCTTTCTTTTGACTATAAGCATGTGGAGAATTAACAACGGATTGCAACAAGGAAATACAACTTTCTAAAGAACAATTATCATAATCAAATTCCTTGAAATCCGAGATAGTGGGTTTAATGCTATTTAAAGTCATGACCTCTCCAATCCCACTTTTATCAAATTTAGCATCAAGATCTAAAGACTCCAAATTCTTGGGACGCCTTCTAGGTAAAGTTGACTCATCCTCAGTCCCATAATTATAAAGATTCATATTGCAAAACAAAGATCTAATAGGGTACACATCAATAACTTTAAGATCTTCATCATTATTTCCATGGAAACTAGAAGAACATGCTTTTATAAAGCTTTCTTTCTTAGCATGCAATCTAGCGGTTCTTTCCTTACACTCATCAATGGAAATTCTCATTGCTTTGAGAGACTCATTGATATCATGCTTAGGAGAAGAAGATCTAATTTTGAGAGAATCAACATCAAGCGAAAGTCTATCCACGTTCCTAGCCAAATCATCAACTTTGAGCATTTTTTCTTCAAGCAAAGCATTAAAATTCTTTTGAGAAATCATAAATTCTTTCACACTATTCTCAAAATCAGAGGGCATCTTATTAAATTACCGTAAGAATTATTGTAGCAATTTCCATAATTATTAGAGGAATTACTAGGGAACGGTCTAGCATTAAAATTTCCTCTATAAGCATTGTTTCCAAAACTATTCCTACCAACAAAAATCACATCCATAGATTCATTATTATTCTCAATCAAAGTAGACAAAGGCATATCATTGGGATCAAGAGGAGTATTTTTAGTAGCAAACATTTTCATAAGTTCATCCATCTTTCCACTCAAAACATTGATTTCTTCTATAGCATGCACTTTTTTACTAGAAGATCTTTCGGTATGCCATTGAGAATAATTATCCATAATATTATCAAGAATTTTTGTGGCATCTCCTAAAGTGATTTCCATAAACGTGCCTCCGGCGGTCGAATCTAAAAGATTTCTAGAAGCAAAGTTCAAACCGGCATAAAATTTTTGTATGATCATCCATAAATTCAAACCATGAGTAGGGCAATTGTGAATCATGAATTTCATTCTTTCCCAAGATTGGGCAACATGCTCATGATCAAGTTGTTTAAAATTCATAATATCGTTCCTAAGAGTGATGATCTTAGCGGGAGGAAAATACTTAGAGATAAAAGCATCTTTGCACTTGTTCCAAGAATCAATACTATTTTTAGGCAAAGATGAAAACCAAACTTTAGCACGATCTCTAAGTGAAAACGGAAATAACTTCAATTTAACAATATCATTATCCATATCTTTCTTATTTTGCATATCACACAAATCAAAAAAATTGTTTAGATGAGTAGCGACATCTTCACTAGGAAGGTCGGCGAATTGATCTTTCGTAACAAGATTCAGCAAAGCAGTACTGATTTCACAAGACTCAACATCATTAAGAGGAGCAATTGGAGTACTAAGGAAATCATTATTATTGGTATTCGATAAATCACACAATTTGGTATTATCTTGTGCCATGACAACAAGTAATCCAACACACAAGCAAACAGAAAACGGCAACCAGAAAATAGAGGAGAAGATTGGGAAAGAGAGGGCGAATAAAACGGAAGGGTGAAGTGGGAGAGAGGAAAGCGAGAGACAAATGGCAAATAATGTAAATGCGAGGGAGTTGAGTTTGTGATGGGTACTTGGTATGTCTTGACTTGAGCGAAGACCTCCCCAGCAACGGCACCAGAAATCCTTCTTGCTACGTCTTGAGCTTGCGTTGGTTTTCCTTGAAGAGGAAAGGGTGATGCAGCATAGTAGCGTAAGTATTTCCCTCAGTTTTTGAAAACCAAGGTATCAATCCAGTAGGAGGCTTCTCAACAAGTCCCACGAACCTACACAAACAAACAAAGAACTCGCAACCAACGCGACAAAGGGGTTGTCAATCCCTTCACGGCCACTTGCGAAAGTGAGATCTGATAGAGATAGTATGATAAGATAAATATATTTCTGGTATTTTATAATATAGATGCAGAAAATAAAGATGCAAATAAAAGTAAATTGGAAGCAAATATGATAAAAGATAGACCCGGGGGCCATAGGTTTCACTAGAGGCTTCTCTCGAGAGCATAAGTATTACGGTGGGTGAACAAACTACTGTCCAGCAATTGATAGAAAAGCGAATAATTATGACGTTATCTAGGCATGATCATGTATATAGGCATCACGTCCATAACAAGTAGACCGACTCCTGCCTGCATCTACTACTATTACTCCACACATCGACCGCTATCCAGCATGCATCTAGAGTATTAAGTTCATAAGAACAGAGTAACGCATTAAGCAAGATGACATGATGTAGAGGGATAAACTCAAGCAATATGATATAAACCCCATCTTTTTATCCTAGATGGCAACAATACAATACGTGTCTTGCAACCCTTTCTGTCACTGGGTAAGAACACCGCAAGATTGAACCCAAAGCTAAGCACTTCTCCCATGGCAAGAAAGATCAATCTAGTAGGCCAAACCAAACCGATAATTCGAAGAGACTTGCAAAGATAACTCAATCATATAAAAGAATTCAGAGAAGATTCAATTATTATCCATAGATAAATCTGATCATAAACCCACAATTCATCGGATCTCAACAAACACACCGCAAAAAGAGATTACATCAGATAGATCTCCACAAGAGAGGGGGAGAACATTGTATTAAGATCCAAAAAGGGAGAAGAAGCCATCTAGCTAATAACTATGGACCGGTAGGTCTGTGGTAAACTACTCACAACTCATTGGAGGGGCAAGGATGTTGATGTACAAGCCCTCCGTGGTGGATCCCCCCTCCGGCAGAACGCCGGCGACGGCTCCAAGATGGGATCTCACGGATACAGAAGGTTACGGTGATGGAAATTGTGTTTCAGGTGGCTCCTGGATGTTTTCGGGGTACGTAGGTTTATATGGGAGGAAGAAGTACGTCAGTGGACGCCCGAGGGGCACACGAGACAGGGGGCGCGCCCTATAGGGGGGCGCCCTCCTATCTCGTGGAGGCTCCGGCTGCTTCTTGACTTGCACTCCAAGTCCTCTAGATCACGTTCGTTCCAAAAATCACGCTCCCAAAGGTTTCATTCCGTTTGAACTCCGTTTGATATTCCTTTTCTTCGAAACACTGAAATAGGCAAAAAAAACAGCAATACGTGTTGGGCCTCCGGTTAGTAGGTTAGTCCCAAAAATGATATAAATATGTAAAATAAAGCCCATAAACATCCAAAACACGTAATATAATAGCATGGAACAATCAAAAATTATAGATACGTTGGAGACGTATCAATAAACATAGCCGAGCAGGACCGTGGTAGAGAGGAGGTGATGCGACAACACATCGATGGATATGAGGACGACGGGGTCAGGGACATGCTAGATGATGTCATTGTTGCATAAACGACAAATGCGACACCTTTAGAGAATGAACC
Source organism: Triticum dicoccoides (assembly GCF_002162155.2). Taxonomy (NCBI): domain Eukaryota; kingdom Viridiplantae; phylum Streptophyta; class Magnoliopsida; order Poales; family Poaceae; genus Triticum; species Triticum dicoccoides. The sequence continues at coordinate 16,842,339 of NC_041385.1, forward strand.
GGAGGAGCCGGAGGCAACCGCAAAGGCCTTCTTGGAGGTCTTGGCCTCGTCGAAGAAACCTCTTTATGCGGGTGCGAAAATATCTCAGCTGGATGCCATCTCACAACTGATTGCAGTCAAGGCTGAGTACGGCTGTAGCCAGAAATGCTTCGAAGCATTCCTGGGAGTATGGGCTAACAGCCTCCCTGAGGGTCATGAACTGCCGAAAAGCATGTACGATACAAAGAAAATCATGAAGGCACTCTCTATGGATTATGAGAAAATAGATGTTTGCCCGAAGAATTGCCTTTTGTTTAGGCACGAGTATGCGGATGGCAAGTACTGTAGGCAGTGCGGTTCGTCTTGGTACATTGAGGTGGCCGGTGAGGATGGTGAGAAAAAGCAGCTAACCATCCCCGTTAAGGTTCTTCGGTATCTTGATTTTATAAAAAGATTGCAGCGCCTTTTCATCACGAAGGAGTCTGCCAAAATGATGAAGTGGCACAAGGAAGATATAAGGTACAATCCAAAAAAAATCATACATCCATCGGAAGGGGAAGCATGGAAGTCGCTCGATGAAGAATACCCCAAGGAAGCAGCCGAGGCTGGGAATGTCAGAATAGCCATATCAGGTGATGGGTTGAATCCATATGGTATGTCGTCCAATCCATACAGCTGCTGGCCCGTGTTTGTAATTCCGCTCAATCTTCCTCGCGGTGCCCTAATGCAACGCAGGACCATGTTCTTGTCGCTCATCATTCCGGGGCCTGATTAACCGGGGAAGCAATTGGGTGTGTTTATGCAGCCACTGGTGGATGCTTTGCACCATTCTTGGTACTTTTCGAGGTTGACATACGACCGGGATCTGCAGAGAAATTTCTTGATGAAAGTTTGGTTGCACTATTGCATGCATGACTTTCTCGGCTATGCTCTATTCTGCGGATGGTGTACAAGTGGGAAGATGCCATGCCCAGTGTGCATGCAGTCTCTACGAATGATTTGGCTGAGTAAGGGTGGCAAGTATGTAGCCTTTGACCTGCATTAATAGTTCCTCCCTCTAGACCATCCAGACAGGGAAGACAAGAAGAACTTCACGAAAGGTCGGGTTGTTCATGAAGTAACCGAGATTCCAACATTTTCGGGGGCAGATGTTCTTGCTCAGCTAAAAGCTCTCCAGCCTAAAGTCAAAGGCAAAGGCAAAGCCAAAGCCAAAGGCTTCGAGGGATATGGTGAGACGCACAACTGGACTCACATTACCCCCTTCTCGCAGCTTCCCTATTTCAAGGACCTCAAACTTCCTTACAATATCGATGTGATGCACACCGAAAAGAATGTGGTAGAGTCCCTTTTACACACGATCCTCAACATTCCTGATAAGACAAAGGATAACGTTAAAGCTAGAGTCGATCAACACAGAATTTGTGATAGACCACGTCTGAACATGAAGCCTCCCACAGGCGGTCGAAAAAACTGGTTCAAGCCAGATGCTGACTTTGTCCTTAAACCGCTAGAAAAAAGGAAGTACTTATCTGGGTGAAACACATTTTGAAGTTCACCGATGGTTATGCATCGAATATAAGTAAGGGAGTCAATCTTTCAACGGGCAAAGTGACCGGCCTGAAGAATCATGACTACCATGTATGGATTGAGCGGATAATGCCGGTGATGGTTCGAGGCTATGTCCTCGAGCATGTCTGGCGAGTGCTTGCCGAGCTAAGCCATTTCTTCCGCACGCTCTGTGCTAAAGAAGTAAGTAAAGACATGATTGAAAAATTGCATAAGACGGCACCGAAGTTGATAGTCAAGCTAGAGAAGATCTTTTCGACAGGCTTCTTTACTCCGATGACATATCTCATTCTGCACCTCGCGAACGAGGTATTGTTGGGGGGCCTGTGCAGAATCGCTGGCAATACGGCCCTGAGAGACAGAAAAAGCATCTTCGACAGAAATGTGGAAACAAAGCTAAGATTGAAGCTTCCATAGCTGAGGCAGTTATCCTAGAGGAGGTGTCAGACCTCAGGACATCATACTATCCAGACCACGTTCGCCATCTGCATAACAAGGTGCCTCGATACAATATAGAAGAGCTGAAGTATCAAACCAGGCTCCATCGATTCAACGCGCAAGGTGGGAGGGTTGGGGCCTCGAAACCTTATAACGTGCCACGACAAGAGTGGGAGGACCTCATGTTCTATATCTTGCACAACATCAAGGAAGTTTAGGAAGTATGGATGAGGTAATACCACTACACCATTCCTTTATGTCTTCCACATCATCATGTTCTATGTTCACTTAGTCCCGGTCTAACACCATTTTTCTTTTTTAGTGATTTCGTTCAAGAGGAATGGACAGGAATGAATCACCCTACTGAGGCGAAGGCACTTACTCTTCTCTGTCATGGAAACCCTGGACATAAAAAATTTGTTGCTTGGTTCATGGAGAAAGTAATTTTCCACACTCCCCTATTAAATACCTAGTTCAACATTTATTAGTTAACTAATGCACGCAACAATTTCAATTACACTTGTAGGGAAAAGATTCGAACATATCTATGGATGATGAATTGAGATGGGTTTCCATGGGTTTTGACCATGCCGTCATGACATGTAAAAAGTATGATGTGAATGGGTATCGCTTCCATACAGAGGAGCACCAGAACAGCCGGCCTGATCCCAAAACTATAAATACTGGAGTGTACACCCCCGGTCAAAATTCAGTAGACTACTACGGAAGGGTACAAAATATATAGGAGATTAAATTCCACCAGGGGCGCGAGACCCTACGTCTGCCTGTGTTCAAATGTCGATGGTTCGATCCGCGGGAGGGGGTAAAACATACGCCTTCCATTGGTTTGGTCGAAGTTAAACCATCGACCATCTATGCCAGAGCCGATCTCTTCATTGCGGCTACCCAAGCTACACAAGTATATTATCTGCCTTACCCATGCCAGAAAGAGTACCTAAAGGATTGGGAAGTTGTGTTCAAGGTGTCGCCACATGGTAAGCTACCAAACCCAAATGAAGACGATTACTACAACATTAACCCCATGACATACGAGGGAGTGTTCTATCAAGAGCAACCTGATGATGATGATGTGGTTAGAAACGATGACGCTAGACCATTGGGTGATGATGATGTGGATCCAAACAATGATGATGCACAAAATGATGGTGAGACCATTGTCAATGAAAATTACATACTTATGCTAGAAAAGTTAAACGAAGACGCTGACGACGAGGAAGAGCATCCACCTCCGTGAGACAACGAAGATGATATGATTGATAGTGATGATGAGACGGACCGAGAAAGAGGTTACAAGAATGATGATTCATATGGTTTCTAGCAGATGTACGTTTCAAGTCTTTTTTTTCTATAGTTTAGGAATATGCCTTTTATGCATTTTTTATTAATGTGTTTATTATCATGCCTTTTCCTTCATTTCATTAATTTACTAATTGCTTATTCTCTTTTCAATGCAGGTTCGCGGAACATGGGCAAGGGGAAGGCCGACGGCGTGGGTTTCCTATGCAAGGTCATCGGCCTGCCTAGTCGGAGTGGTCGAGCACGTAATCCTCCCCCCCCCCCCGGGCTACTTGATGATGACTCCTCACAGGGAGGTCGAGGGAGAGGTGCCCCTAGAGGAGGAGGGGGCGGGGGGAGAGCCCCTAGAGGGCGAGGTGGTGGGGGAGAGCCACTACATGGGGTCGCAGCCAGAAAGAGCGCACCCTCACCGACTTAGGGGTGTTGTCTTCGAGGCCCTCCTCTAGTGAGGTACCCTCCTTTAGTGAGGTACCCTCTGGCGAGGAGGAGGAGGACGACAAGGCAGGCGAGGAGGAGGAGGAGGTTCGGGATGGGGCCGAGGAGGAGATGGAGGAGGAGGACGAGGAGGAGGAGGATGAGGAGGAGGTTGGGGAGGGGGAGGCAGGCGAGGAGGAGGGTGGTGGCGGGGATGATGGTAGTGGTGGGAAGGGGGTTGACAACAAGGGGTGGCTGCGTGGTAACGCAAAGCTACCAAAGCAGGTTCCTGCTACTGAGGAGGAGAAGTGGCTCAATGAGCCCACGGGGAAAGAGTAAGTGCCACTTTATAATAATTTCATTATTTTGCTTGTCACATGCTCATTCCAGTTGTTATTTATTTTGCTTGTCAAATGCTAATTGTTCATTCTTTTGCAGCAACTGGATATATTCTAAAGGGGTCCGTATTCCCAACGGTCTCATCACCGTCTTGTTGAAGTTACACTGGCCGGGGTTGTACTGTCCGGATCCAGTCAGGCACTCGGACCATCGGGTCTTGGCCACGAGTTGGGAGCACTCGGAAGCAGCCCTCCACGCGGATCATGGGACCCATGCCAAGGCCGTGATCACCACTTTCAGGGTGAGTTCTCTTCAGAAGCACAAGTCCATTCTAATTTCATGAATGATTTAACTCACGGCTTCTTCCATTCTTGTTTCATGCATGATCGTAGAAATTCTATCGAGTTCTTCCGGAGCACAGGGCCAGAGCGGACCAGATCGTGATGCGCCAATGCAAGAAGAAGGCCCGCCAGATGCAGTACGAGGTGCGCTATGTGGCCATCTCGACATACTATCACGCCTATCTTGTTGTGAAGATGACCAAGGAAGAAGCGCGGAGGATGGGCATTACCTTGGAGAGGGACAAGTTCTTGAAGGTAAGTATAAAAGATTTTTCATTTTGCTTTCATTATGCTTTCATTACCTTGTGGTACATTTCACTGTTTCGTGTTGACATGCCATTATGCTTTCATTATGTAGGTGTGTCCAAATTGGTGTTATGGAAAAGACGAGTCCTGGGCGGCATTGGTGGATCTTTGGTGTGATGAGGCTGGAGCCTAGGCGGCTATGAGAGTCAAAAATAAGGCTAACCAAGGGAAGGAGGGAGTACATGCTCAGGGAAACCGAAACCACTATCTCCACAAGGCAGTTAATGTATGACTAACCCCATTAAACATTCTTCTTCTTCTATTTACCATCACTTTTTATGTATGACTAACCTCTATTTGGTGGTGCAGGATGAGAAACTGAAGCGGCTGCTCTCACACATGCAGGCGTGGGAGATCGCCCATACGCGGAAGGACCCCAAGCCTGGCAAGCCCAAGTACTACGGCAAGAAGACCGCGCATAGGAAGAACGCCTACTCCGATGGGTATCTGAGGTTACATCCTGACACACCTGACCCCATTGCGGCGGATCTGGACGAAAGGGTGGTGGTGGGCATGGGGCCGAAGGAGCACGGTCGGGAGGCGGTTCTCGATGCTGTAATCACTCCTACTATCGCCTACACACAGCTCCGTCGGATCGATCCGAGCCTGAGCAGCGCATGAGCACGCCCATGAGTAGTGCACCGTCACAGTCCCTCTTTCAGGAGCGGCAAACTGTAAGTATTTTCCCTCTTATCTTCATTGCTCACTTTATTTTCCGCATTTAATAGTTTTATGAGTTCCATCATGTCATACTGTAGGCCTACATGGAGTACACACGCCAGGAGACCATGTAGTGGCACGACCGCCTTCATGCATACCATCAGCAGAGGGATCACCAGATACAACACGCTTTTCAGGAAATGGCGGCCGACAGGTGTCCTCAATGGCCATCAGCAGAGGGTCCTCCAGCACAACCAACGTTGCTGACCTTTGAGGAGTTTGTGGCACAGAACGCTAGCCCCTCGCCGGTTAGTTCATCCCCGATCTATTCACTCAAAGCATATCATGCCTTTCAACACAGTCATATATCCCGTTAATATGTCTTTTCAACATCCAGGGAACCGGTGGATCAACCGTTGGCGGTGGTCTTCGCAGCACTCCAGAGTCACGGAGCCCGACCACTCCGATCCACGGAGGCGGAGGCGGAGGTGGAGGCGGTCTTGGCGGTACCGTTGCCGCTAGCAGTGACGACCTGGGCTTCGGCGGCCTTGGCGGTGACGACCTCCGCGGTGCTCGACGTCCTGGCGCTTAAGCCTTTGGGTCACATTGTGGCGGTCTTGGTGGTGATGATACTTATATGTTCATACTTTGCGATGCTTCTTATGATGTGTGATGATAAATTTGTTGTGTGATGCTGCTCCTTAGTTTGGAACTATGCCGACGGCATAGAGTTAGACCTGCCCCAGGAGCTCCCAGTGGCTATCCCATGGCAGGGCTATGCCGACAACCTGGCCATCGACTTAGTTTGGATCTGGCCATCGGCATAGACCTGCCTCAGGGGTGACCCCAAACTAAGCCGACGGCTGGGCCGTCGGCATAGACCTGCCACGTGGCAAGCAGGTACTGGACATCACTTGACGGCGGCCGCCGTTAGGCGGTAACGTTGCCGACGGTCAGGGCCGTCAGCATAGATGTACGGCCACCGTCGGGATAGGGTCTATGCCGACGGCCTTTCTATGTCGACGGTCATCCTGGCTACATCGACGGATATGTTGCCGACGGCCCTACGCTGACGGGGGCCGTCGGCATAGGCCTGTCCTGACGGCTAGTCAGGGCTATGCCGACGGCCCTGGCTGTCAGCATAGGGTGCGATTCCGGGAGTGTGATGATGATGAGTTCCCTTGGTGGTGACAGCGGGAGGAGGAGGAGAAGGGCTTTATAGGGCCAGCGGACCCTAGCACTGTTTATGGCGGGGACGGGAAATGTAAAAAAATCTGGAGCTTGGTTTGACTGAAGACCGGAGAAAAGCCCGAGACTTTGAACCGAGGAATGAAAGGACGAGACACGTCACGCTCCGACCGGTCCTAGTCTCCTCTCCCTCCCTTCTGGTCCTGGGCAAGGCCACCACCATGCGGACGCCATGAATATTCGCTCTCTATCTACTCCGGTAGCTGACGAGTGACGTGGCCAGCCGCAATGACCAGCGGCGTCGCTCTCACCGGATCGCCTCGTTTGGACCCATCGACGCGGCGCCCGTGAACGGGAATGGCAGTGACCAGTGGGTGGCATGTGAAGTTCAGCGCGCTTTGCCTGGAAGTTTCGTTGCCGCTGCCGTCCATGGACAGACAGGAACCGCGGAGGGGAAAACCGCCTGGTGTTGTGCCGCGCCGGTACGTGACTTGGTGCAGTCACCTCATCGTCGGACGTGCGGCCGATCTGCGCTGT
>NC_041385.1:16849718-16874630 GCF_002162155.2 Triticum dicoccoides
CCCGGTTGGTTGCCGGGAAGTGAGCAGTGCAAGCGGGCAGCTTTTCTTTTAGGCTAGTGTAGAGCCAACTTGGCCCAGGGGCACGGTGTGGCAGAGCAAGGGGAGTGTGCGCCATGTGTACTCGCCGTGACCCGCGTACAAGCAATGACATGTCTTGAGAGTACGTACAAGCCGAGCGGCTAGTGCGCCGTGTCTGAGCCCGTCCTCCAGTACACGCCGCCGGCGCCGCTGATGCCGTCCCCGCCCTCGGTCAACAGCGCCAATGTCAGTGCCAGCACCAGCAGCGTCTCGACCACGTCGCAGAGCCTCCTCGGCAGCATGTTCGCGCTGTCTTCCGTGGCCCAGGCGCCGCAGTACCCGGAGCGCGCACTGGCCGCCAAGCCCCGTCGCTGTGCCTCGCGACCGATGCCGCGTCTGCCCAGTTCTCGGCCCCCGCGGCTGACCGGCAGCAGCAGCTCCTGCCGCCGTCCCCGTCCCCGTCGGCGCACATATCCGCCACGGTGCTGCTTCGTCGAGCTCCTCGTTCCTGCGTGGGCTGGGCCTGGACATCTCGTCGTCGTCGCCGGCGTCGATGTCGTCAGGTCAGCATCAACAGCAGCAGCACCACCATCAGGAGCCCATGCAAATGCAGTTCCCGGAGGGGTCGCTGCAGCAATGGCCGCCGCGGTTGGAGCCCGAGCCAGCTCCGATGATGTCGGCCGGGCTGGGCCTCGGGTTACCATACGACTCTACTGACGGTCCGATGGAGTTGCCGGAGCTCATGATGGGCCAGTCATCACTGTTCAGCGCCAAGCCGGCCACGCTGGACTTCCCGGGGCTCGGGATGAGCCCCACCGGCGCAACGACGAGCAGGGGCCTCCCGTGTTCATGCAGCCTATGGGCGGCGTGGTCGGCATGGCCCGGACCGGCAACGGCGCGGCGGAGACGTTCGGCTCTGGACGGGGGCGCTCAGGCCAAGCCGTGGGAGAGGAACCCGAGCAGCTCGCCAATCCTGTGAAAGGACTGCTGGACAGTAGTAACACGTAGCACAACAGCTGTAAAATGCTGCTTGTGTCTAATTAGCAGCAGCTAGTCATCAGTCCTTCGTTGTTTTTTTGTTTCTTATGTTACAATCAAGTACGTAACTTACTTTTGTTCCTTTAGGCTTTAGCTTCAAAAATGCTACACGTACAGGGCTTTACAGGAGTTTACAGGCTCCTTCCAAACATAATAACCATCCTCCCCTGATTTTCATGGGGGTGGGCCTGCGTCCTCCCCTTACACCCAATAAAAAACTGCCACATCAAATCAATCCTGTAAACTCCTGTAAAAACCTGTATGTGTAGCATTGCCGCTTCAGCTTAGTAGTACGAACGCCTGCCCTGCCCTGAAGCAAAATTTCTTTTCAAGTTCATTCATAGATCAGTCAGTGCACCTTAACATCCAGTACTGCGGGCTAATTAGAGAAGATGGCAGACTGTTTCCTGCAAAAGTGTGGATCAAAGACCGGTCAAGCCACTTGGCTGCCACTTGTTGAGCTGTGATAGGCTGGGGACTAAATCAGTGTAGGTTGAGGTATGGTGAAGTTGTATTTTGTAAGTTTGAAACTAAATCATCATATTTCATGCAAGTGGTATTTGAGACGCTTTTACCTAGTCGTAGCCATGGGAGAGGGCAAATCCAAGAAACGAAACGGCAACTCCTGCCATGAACTATACTGGCTGCTGGGCAAATGGGAAAGCACATCTGCTGTTGCAGCCTTGCAGGGGCTGGGACAAGGAAAAGAATGGGGCTTTCCTGCACCTACGCACGGGCGATGGGAAAAACGACAACTCGTCTCTCTTTAGACGCCGTCTGCTGCCACCGTTAGCCTACCTGACGGACGTGATCACGGGAATGCACACGAGGAGACACAGAAGATCTCTTTGTTTAGAAAATGGTGGGCACCTGTGGGGGTGGGGTGCCCCTTGTTTTGTCTCGTACTACTTCGAAGAATACTCCAATATTTATTTAATGAAGCTTTCCTTCTCTTTGCTTTCAAAATATGAACCATTGTATTTAATGAAGAATATTCCTCATTGTATTTTGTGCCACATTTTGATCATAAATCCCTCCCTAATAATAAAGCACGGATTGGGTTTTCGGGTTCACCGTCGCGGCGTTTTTACACAAAGGTCCCTGTGCCTTTTGGTATTCAACCCGCACTCCATCACTAATCAGTCACGGAAAAACGATTCGCTGGAAAATATACGTGCACGCATCTGCCTCCTCGGCTCAACCCTGCCTGTGCCCAGGCCGAGCCAAATCCCCCGGCCGCCACACCACTTGCCTCCGCCGCCGACCTCAACCCGCCCGCCGCCGCGGCCGCCTCCTGCCCGCCTCACCGCGCGCCGCCGCCGCCTCCTTCCCGGCCCGCGCCGCCACCGCCTACCCGCCTCCCATCTTGGTCCCCGAGCGCCCGACCCGGCCATCGTTCGTCACCAGCACCTGCTGATCCGGCTGCCCCTCGCCTTCCTCGTCGGCTGCACCTCCCAGCGCCGCCACCCCACCCCTGCCAAGCTCCACCGCTGGAGGATCTCCGCCGCCTGGATCCACATCCCCACGTCCGGAACGGGTCCTCCTCGAGGAGCCGCGCATCCTCTGCCTGCTCCAACGCTGCACACATCCTCTACTAGGTTGACTCCCACCGCCTACGACCGTCGCTGCCGTCAGATCAGGGTAATGGATTTGAGGGTTGATATATCTTGAGTTGTCCCATTGTCATACTTAATTCAGGATTCAACTCAGGAGAGTGTACAGAACATGCAGGTTTGTATTCTTTCCGGTGTATGTTGGTCATGCATCGGATGTCACTCGGTTTCTAGGAATTTCAAGATGGCATGTAAGCTTCTCCTATTTGACGTATTTTTACTTTCTCGAAATCTCTTTATTAATACCAATGGTGATTTTATTTCTGCCTGATGACTTGCTGTCATATTGTTTTAGCAAAGAAACCAACAAACAAGGAGAGAAAACTTAAACAAGAGAGATGTATGAGGATGCCGGTGTCTCACCAAACATGTATTGTGTGAGGACACCCTTCGTCCGACCTAATCTTGACGATCATCCTCAGGTACGCACATACATGTTCTTCCCTGCCGCCTCTTGGTTTAGTTCACATGTCTTGAATTACTTTGATCCTTTTGGTAACATCAAACTGGGTTGCATAGAAGTAACTGCTAACTGGGTATCCAACTCCCCCAAGCTTATATATATCCCCGTTGCAACGCATGGGTACTTTTGCTATCTCTCCCTAATAATAAAGCACGGATTGGGTCTCCGGGTTCACCGTCACAATACGCTTTCTTTCTATAAATTTACGCTTTCAGTTTGAATTTAAAATATATAAGCGAGGTGGTACTAATTCAGGGAATCACGCGAGCACGTATTTGACGCAGGGAGCTCCTACTCGGCACATTAAGCGTCGGTTAGCCCTTTTGGCGCTCGCGCGCGCAGCCTAACGGGCCGGCCCAGCAGCTACTTCTAAAAGTAGAAGTGAAAAGGAAAATTAACCATGGAAAATATACGCTAGAGCTAGGATTCGAACCCGCATGGTTTTGTTAAACTTGCTTCTCCCCGCACAACAACCACCGCGCCAAAGGCCACTGTGTGTTGTAGGATACGAAAACAACACTATCCAATACTTCGCATATTGTACCCATATAAAGAACTCGCTACCTGCTCTACCTACGTGTGTTCAGCTAACCACTAGGGCCAGCCCATTTTTTTTTGAGAGAACATATGATTTTTTTAAAGAAAAATGAAACCTCACAAATTTCAGAAAAAGTTCATGAACATGCATAAAAACATCGCCCTATTCACGAGAAGCCCAATGATTTTAAAAACAAAGTTCGTCAATTTACAAAAATAGTTCACAAAAAATTTAAAAAAGTTCATCAAAAATTTGAAAAAAAAAAGTTCACCAATTTGAAAAAAGTTCATCAACTTAAGAAAGTAGTTCACAAAAAATTAAAAAATGTTCATCAAAAATTTGAAAAAAAGTTCATCAATTTGCAAAAAAAGTTCATCCAATTTGAAAAAAAGTTCATTGAATTTGAAAAAAGTTCAAAGATTTTGAAAAGGGTTCATCGAATTTGAAAAAAGTTCATCGATTTTGAAACAAAATAATCAATTTTTAAAAGTAGTTCACAAAAATTATTAAAAGTTCATAGATTTGAAAATAAAAGTTCATCAATTTTAGAAAAATCATTGAATTTGAGAATGTTCACGTATTTAAAAAAAAACGAAGTCAGTGAGGGAAAGAAACCAGGAAGAAACAAAAAATGCAAAAAAGAAAAGAAAAAAGGAAAAAAGAAAAGAAACGAATAAAGCATAGCAAGAGTTGAATATTATCAGATCGTATTGTGTCTCGTGGTGGTTATACTATCGAACATCTATCCGGCAGGACTGTGGTTCGAGTTGCAAGGACGGCTCCCTTCTTTTTTGCGGAATAGAGTTTGCAGTAACGGGCCGGCCCAGTACGTGGTGCTGCAGGCGCCCGTTTGCAGAATACACGTTAACAGGCGCCTGCAGCGCCAAATAGGATTTGCTTTTGACGCATTCTGCGTCAAAAAGACGTCTGTTCGCATAGGAATCGCGCGACTGGGCCGACCAATTTGGATTGACCTCGCGCAGAGGTCGGGTGACAAATGCATAAAAAGAAAGAGTTGAATATTATCAGATCATATTGTGTGTCGTGGTGGTTATACTATTGAACATCAATCCAACAGGTCTGTCGTTCGAGTCGCAACGACGGCTCCCTTCTTTCTTGCGGAATAGAGTACGCAGTAACGGGCCGGCCCAATACGGGGTGCTGCAGGTGCCCGTTTGCAGAATACACGTTAACGAGCGCCTGTAGCGCCAAATAGGATTTGCTTTTGACGCATTCTGCGTCAAAAATACGTCCGTTCGCATAGGAATCGAGCGACTGGGCCGGCCCATTTGGATTGACCTCGCGCGAGAGGTCGGGCGACAAATGCATAAAAAGAAAAAAGTGAGCCACCTGGGATTCAAACTGTGGACCTCCACTTTATTCACCCGACAAGCTAGCCACCGCACCAACTAAAGCTTTTGTGACATTCCTGTGGGGCGAATACAAATGAACTGAAAACCGAAATACATGCATATTTTTTCTACAATATATATATTTTCATGGCAGCCGATTTCAAAGAGTTTATTCATCCCATCATGCCTGGCGTTGTGTCGTGGAATGAGAGGGGGTCTTGAGCAATTGGGTTAGGGAAGTGTGGGTTTTTTTTCACCCGATGCAACACACGGGCGTTTGTGCTAGTTAAACTAACAAAATGTTCATGCATGTCACCGAAAATCATATCATTGAAAACTATGTTCAAATGCAAATCCAACGATATAATTTTTATTGACATGCATTAATATTTTGTTAGCTAAATCTTTGGTCAAAATTTGGCACAAGCTAAAAAGGGACCTATAAACCAAGATGGAGGTAGTACATGCGTAGCACAGTGATTAATAATTACTACCTCTGTCCTGGTTTATTAGTGCCCTTTGTACTTTGTGTCAAAGTTTGATTTTAAATTTAACTAACAAAATGTTAATACATGTCATAAAGAGTAATATAATTGGAAACTATGTCAAATACGAATTCAACAATATAATTTTTTATGACCCCATCATGCCTGGCGTTGTGTCGTGGAATGAGATGGGGTCTTGAGCAATTGGGTTAGGGAAGTGTGGGTTTTTTTTTCACCCGATGCAACGCATGGGCGTTTGTGCTAGTTAAACTAACAAAATGTTCATGCATGTCACCGAAAATCATATCATTGAAAACTATGTTCAAATGCAAATCCAACGATATAATTTTTATTGACATGCATTAATATTTTGTTAGCTAAATCTTTGGTCAAAATTTGGCACAAGCTAAAAAGGGACATATAAACCAAGATGGAGGTAGTACATGTGTAGCACAGTGATTAATAATTACTACCTCTGTCCTGGTTTATTAGTGCCCTTTGTACTTTGTGTCAAAGTTTGATTTTAAATTTAACTAACAAAATGTTAATACATGTAATAAAGAGTAATATAATTGGAAACTATGTCAAATACGAATTCAACAATATAATTTTTTATGACATGCATTAATATTTTATTAGTTAAATTTATAATAAAAAATTGGCACAAAATGCAAAGGGACTTATAAACGAGGACAAAGGTAGTAGCTCACAGATCTCCTTCCAAAAATAGTACTACTCGTATTCTGGTTGGTTTACTATAATGACTAGTAAGCATGCACGTGTAACGCACGTCCCAAACGTAAACCAGGTGAGATTCACATAATATAAAAAATAAATGTTTTTAGAAATATAAATCAAATGGATACACAATGTTTGATGTCGCTCAAATTGTATTTTCAAAAGTGAGACACAATAGTGGTTATGTTGCTTCATAGAGTAATCGCAGGAAAATATTCTCACTTAAATAAAATAAGCAATTATTTATTAATGCAGTAATATAGCCTTGTAGTGTAGTCTTCTCTTCGAGTGTAGCCAGAAAAAAAAGTATAAACTGCCTTACGGTGCAATTATATTGTTCAAGATGCTTAATTCTCGAATCTTATTTTATTCTACTAATCTGCGTAGCAAAATATATACTTGTACTAATTTGGATCAAATTATATATATATTATGGTTGTGTGGATTGCCAAAATAATATAGCTACTTACTATGGATAATAGGAAATAGAAGATGATATGTGACTACAACGACTTCTATATAAAATAAGGATTATTTACAAGAACTAATTGAAATGTAAAAGGCTAAAAGAAATCCAATAATTATCATGATAGAAAGCATTTATCCGGTTTTGTATGTGTTTACGCATTGGCAACCATCAGTGGCGTAGCTAGGGGGTGGCCAGGGTGGTCCATGGACCACCCTGGAATTTCTCCATAGCTTATGTACAGTGCAGTAAAAAAGTATTTCTTTAAAAAATAAATATGTAAATGTTTCTATCAATGGACCACCCTGGCGTATTGGATTGGCTACGCCACTGGCAACCATACTAACTTACAATGCTGTAAGACGCTCTATGCATACAGAAACTGAAATGAGTTAGGAAGAAAAATAAAGATGAAAGGAACAATATTTCAGAGTATTTGTCAAGTTTAACCTTATCAAGCTTTCAAGTCGGCTTCTAAATTACAAAAAACGTGATGAATCCTCAAATAAGAAAGAGCCAACAATTTGGAACATGCTACAAAACTGGTGAAGATAGAAAGCATTCATCCTCTTTTTTCTTGTCGTAAGGAGTAGCTTCAGCATACATTTGTAACAGTGTAACACCTGATCCGGAAAAAATTATTAATTATTATTACTGGAGGAAAGAGGCGTGCAGACAAAGAAAGAGAGGCGGTGCAAATAAGCCCTTAAAAAGTATGTCTTCAAGTTTGATGACTGCAGATATGTTGAATTATTTGAAACTGCACAAGTATATAAGAATAAATATATGTAGCAAAATAGCGAAAGGTATATGGTTTCTCTGTCATGAAACAAAATAAATCCGACTGATGTGGATGATGGCGGTAGGCGGCTCGCGATTAGCTTCCTAATAGGATGGATGCGTCCGAGATAAGTTTTTTAATATGATGGATTTGTCTGAGATTAGTTTCCTAATAGGATGGATGCACTCTGATTTACTTTCCTGGAATATGATGCACCCGTGATTATTAGTTTCCTAATTTCCCAGGCGTGGAGTTTCATATTTTCCTCCACGGTGAAGTACGGTCAGTCAATGTAAATTGCTAAGTGCACACAGAAAATGGTTTAGATTAAGTCTAACCGTTAGATTGATTTTAGTGGGCCTAATCGTACGGTGGTATTGGATCTGTGTACACTTTATAGGGTGTGCTTAAAGAAGTTCTTATTTGATTGTTTAATAGTAATATAGATATAGATGCACGACGGGCCCACCGACCCTTTTAGGAAAATATCACAATTGATGTTTTGCCTTTTGAGAGAAAAAAAGACAAAACATCACCAAGTAATAACTACTCCACGCACCCAGTCTACTGTTTTATGTCAGTTTCACATGATATTCTTTTTAGTAACTTCTTCTAGAGTGCGGCTAATCTGCATCCGGGCTCATCTGCACACATGCTTAGAAAAAAATTCAAAAAAAATACTAGAAAAATTCAAAAAATTCCAAATTTTTTTGTGGTGGTAGATAATTTGACGCGTGAGGTGCGCCCCAAAATTCAACTTATTTGAGCATCTGAGCAGCTCTCGGCAAAAAAGACAAAATCAGGATCTGTAAAAATGTATATTGTTCACGCACTGTTTTGACCTGATTTGTCTTTTTTGCCGAGAGCTGCTCAGATGTCCAAATGAGTTGAATTTTGGGGCGCACCTCACGCGTCAAATTATCTACCACCACAAAAAAATTGGAATTTTTTGAATTTTTCTAGTATTTGTTTTGAATTTTTTGCTGAGAGGGAGCAGATGAGCCCGGGCAACGTTTCGAGTTTTCCCTTCTAGTAGCTCTATCTTTTCATTCAATCAGAACAGAATTCATAATTAACATAAAAAACAGATTTAAAACCAATACATGTACAATGTAAACAACTAGCCATGCATGAGGCCACACACCGATTGAGCCGGTGCCTCTACCGGCAGAGCAAACGGAGTCGACAAACCATGGTAATTTTCGGACCCGTTGCTTCCGCTTTTACTTCCGTCGTGAGGACACATGACACCTTGCCCTATAACGATGTCTTCAAGGAGAGGAATAATGTCCTAGGGCGTCATTGATGCTGGCATTTGATAGGTTGACCTAGGCTTTCACCTATAGTTCAACAAAACCAACTTCACTATAGCCTACCTAGCTAACCGTAGTCAATATCCCGTGCCCGTCGTGGTAGCCACCCCAAGTGCAAGCAATATAATCCTCCAAATTAGGCACCATCCTAGCTGGGAGGAAGGAGGCCCTCTCGTCGCGCCATCATGTGTGAATAGGTCCACACGTTGTCCTAGCTCCGACAACATCCGTTAGTTGGCACTCGAATTTGACTAGCGTGGGTCAACTACGTCTCTGTTGCACCTCTTCTACCTCTAGCTATATGCCTCTATCATCCACCCTACTCTCGTGCCTCCCCCTTGCGGGTTGCAACTGTCTAGCCTGACAAGCAAATCATTATTCTCGATCTACCAAACCAGCTTGATGGAGAGTTGCCACACATTGTGTGCCAGCATTGGCAGCCCCAACGCGATCGATGTTAGGTCACCCTCAAAACTCGGCCTAAACTAACATCTTGCCACCATGGCGCTCATTAAGTCACTCTGGAATAAGGCCTCCTATCTTTTGGACTTGTATCCATAGTTAGTGATTTATCTAGCGTTGCACTCAAATTACAAGATATCTCTACATATTTTTCGGTCAGAAATTGCAAGCTAGTGATCTTTCTAGCGTTGCACTCAAATTTTGTAATTTCTAGCATTCTTCTAGTGTTTTTTTTGTACATTGTATTTGCAAATATTTTACGCTGCAGAGATCATTTGCACTAATCAAATTTTGTTTATCGCTTAGCTTGTACAGTAAAATCTAGCACAAATTAGACAAAGTTTGGAAATATCTACTACTCCACCTCACGCGCGTGAGTTCGGTTGCTGGCTTGAGACAAAAAGTAAAAAAGCAGCCAAAATGTCATGAAGGTGGTGGACCCCACCTCACGCGCGTGAGTTCGGTTGCTGGCTGGTGGTCCTGTGCGCCCTCGTCCCTCGAAGCGGACAAACAGGAGTACGGACGACCTGGTTAACACTGATTAAGTAATATTTTGCAATTAATATACTGTCGTAACCGGTGCATTCCAATCATTTAGTGGTCTTTTTCTAAGTCCTTGATTATCAACTGCATATACTAAGTCAACTGCATATATGTGCTCTTTTTCTAAGTCATTGATTATCAACTTAGTTTCTTAATGGCATGCATGCACGGATCGTATCCAAGTTGATCCCCACTTCTTTAATGATGTGACATATTTGTATGCATGAACCGCATCCAAGTATCAACAGAACAGATGTGGTGGCTTACTTTTCTTTTGTTGAGGCACTGAGGAAGGAATATATCCAAATAGGAACAATGAGAGTTCTATAAGTGGACATGCATGTATCATGTATGTCATGTACATGTTACGTGTCCTATCAAAATGAAGACCATGCATATACTAAGTACAAAAAGAGACATGATCTGCCGACCCATGTGTCACTTGTTTCCACGACTCATGGGAGAATCCATAGCTTGCACCGCCCTTCCCTGCCATCCCCTCTCACTGCAGCTACCGCGAAGGTGGTAGTCCCAGTCCCTCAAAGGGGGAGGGGGTCGTCCGACCATTCTTGGATGGCGGAGACCGGATACCGAGGCGGCGACCATGGAGATGGTGATGCAAGAGCAGCATGCTTGGGGACGGTGTGCGGCGTTGGTCAGGTGGCGCAAGGCGGCGCAATCGACCTCGCGGTGATGCGATCACGTTTGGGGCAGAGGAAGGGGGGTCAACAACGGCCCGTCTGGCGCCCTACGCCTCCCGGTGTCGTGGACGTGTAGCATGTGGGCTCCGTCACTTGTCTCTAGTGTTGTGACACCACTGCTCATGCCGACTGGGGGTCGTGTGGTCTTGTTCATGCAAGGGGTTGGGATGTCATGGTGTCCTGGAGGTGGGGACATCAGGTGGATCGAGTGGACGTTAGAAGCTAGGTCGGCGACCTCAGGATGTGGATACCCTACGTACACCGATATGGCAACCCCGAAATATTTGGCAGCATGAGCTCTGTAGGGCGAAGTTATTGACCCTCCGTGGTGTGTGCAACATGTTGGCGTTGCGTGGGCAATGATATGTGTACGTTGGCTCGGCTGATGTGGCCATCTGGGCCCGTTTTATTGTGGTGATGGTTGTTGGCGACGACAATCTGCCTATGACGCATGCCTATTGTGGCTTCAATGGATGGTTGGGCATGATTCGACGATGTTAGGTCGATGCTGATGAGCACGGCGTCCTTGGATGTCGTAACTTCTATTCAAGGCGTGGTCGAGGAGCTCCTTCACCTCCCCGAGGACACGCCCCCACCTGGATGGTGGTGAAACTACAAGGTAAGGTACCGTCCCTAGGAGGAAGTAATGGGAACACCGCCGTGCTACAACCTAGGCAAAAACTTGTGGTTTCACTCGAGACCCAGACTCTGTTGACAAGGGATGTGAAGGAGCTCCATAATGATGTCTCTGGGGAAGTAACGACGTCCTAGGGCATCGTCAATGCTGGCATATAACATGGCTAACCCAGGCTTTCACCTATAGCATGAAAAAAAAACATCGTCACTTCAGCCTACCTAGCCGACCGTCAGCAACCAAACCGTGGTAGCCATACGCGTCAGTTGGCTCTCTTCCCCGTCCTCTACTAAGCAAGCAAACAAACCACCATGAAACCACACACCGCCTAGGCCACCCCCATCCCAACCGTCAAGTGTGAGAAACTAATCTTGTATGACGTTTATCGTCAACGCTCCGGCCGGGAGCAAGGTGGCCCTCTAGTCGCCCACCATGGATGACTAGCTCCGCATGCGGTCCTAGCGATGGCAACATCCAATGGCTCCCACTCGGATCCGGCTTGTGTGAGTTTATTTTGTCTATAGTGGCACCTCTTCTGCATTTAGTTGTAGTGTTGCCCCTTTTCTCGCGCCCCCTTACTAGTCGTCTCGCATCCAACGCGACATGCAGATCATCACTCTCGATCAATTGAATGGCTTGACAAAGAATTGCCACACATCGCGTGCTAGTGTTGGCAGCCCGAAGCGGTCGATGTGAGATCACCCCCCAAATCTCGGCCTAAGTTGACATCCCGCCACCATAATGATCATTAACTCACTCTGGACAAGCCTGCTATGTTGTGGGCACCCTTGTCAACAGAGTCTGGGTCTTGAGTGAAACCACAAGTTTCTGTAACCACAAGTTTAAAACTTGTGGTTTTGCCTCCCAAGTTTCTGTAACGAAATATCGAGGTGCCCTGGCGGTAGGTACGTTCATCCTACCGCCAGGGTCCTTGGCAGTAGGGTCCTGTGTTTTATGGTTTATAAGTTATTTTTTTGCTTCTTTTCAAAAACAATATAGACCCTAAAATATGAGCTCACATTTTTTAGTGATTGTTTCTTTTGTAAAATATGAGCTCACAAAGAAAGCCAACAAACGGTTTCACATAGTTTGTTTTGTTACAAGTTTCACATCACAAAATAGCGAAATATGAGCTCACATAATGATGATGGTTCCACATAGCAATTATCAAACAGTTTACAGATAATAGATTCATAAGTAGGGAATAGCAAATAGCAAACTTGTCCACATAGTTTGACAACCCCTACAAAAACAGAGATATATATTCAATCGACATGTTTATGGGGCGGACAAATCTACCCCCCTCGTATGTTAGGCATGGCCGTGGAGACAGATACGGCAGCGGATCCACCGGTTCAGGCGGAGGCGGAACGCTGGTCGGCATCTGACCGTTCAAGCAGTCCCACCTTGGTTTGCCCGCTGGAGTTTTCACCTCAGCCCTTGCCCAGTTGATGATATCGAACACCGATGCACTTGGGGGCGGCATCCTGGCTCTCTCCTCCTCATTGCTCTCGAAGTAGATCCTCCGGCCCAAATTGCGTAGCTCCCGGTTGGAGCGCTGCTTGGCAGCTTCAATGTCCCGTTCCCGGCGTTCTCGGGAGATAGTTGGATCTCCCTCCATCTCTGCAATCACTCTCTTCCACTCCTTCGCACTCTCTGCCCAACACTTCTGATCATCGTAGATCCATTCCGCCCTCTCGTGCCACTGCACTGCCCTCGTCTCCTGTAGGAACTTGTCTGAAAAAGTGGTCACCGGCAGCAGAAGCTCGGGGCAGGCCTCGTACACGTACGGAAGTGGCAAGCCGGATGGGTCGTGTTGGAGATGAAGGGGCGATGGTTGCGCCACTGTTGCAGACCTAAACATATGGATGAAATAAATAAAATACATATATCAAGATGTGTCAAATGCAAAACCATATCATATCATATTTACTCCAACCAAATCCAGTACTTGCATCATATTAACATGCTTACTAAAAATCTAAGAACTAAGAACTAAGAACTAAGAACTACAAAATCCACTAGTTGCATCATATAAGATCCACATGCATCCTATATCAAAACAAATATTTCCAATATTCATCATATATAAAAAAAATTAACACAAAAAATTATGAACTAGGTTCATCTTGAGGGTTCAACATTTGTTCTCCAACTATATCCACTACTTGCATCATAGCATATCAACATGCATCATCATATCACAATATATTCCTCCAACATGCATCATATAAAAAAAATTCCTCCGAAAATAATATGAACTAGGGTTCATCTTCACATAATCATACCAACTACTGACTAGAGTTCATATCTAACACAATATAACATCTATAATCAACCTAAACCAATCCTAGGGTTCAAAATATTTAAATCTATTCCAAGAAGGGGGGTGATTTGAATCAAATAATGCGACGAATCGGAAGCTATTTGACTAAAACTAATTGGAGGGATCGAAGGAGCTTACTTTTCTTTCTTCGGGGCCATCTCGATGCGCAAGAATGATGAAGAAATGACGAAGATCTGAGGGGGGAGTGCAGGAGAAGAGAGAGGGGCGAGAGGAGGAAGAACTCCTCTGTTCTTGGGCGGGTGGTTGGAGGAGAAGGGAGGGGTGGGGCGGCTGGCGGCTTATAACTGCCCGCACCCTACCGCCAGGTATCCCAGCGGTAGGATCGGACAGGCTACCGCCATGACCGGCGGCGATAGGGTGGGACGGAGGCCGTTTACGCTGCTGACGTGGATAAGTTTCCTACCGCCGCAGTGTCTGGCGGTAGCCTAGGTAATCCTACCGCCGGGCATCCTGGCGGAAGCAAAAAGGGTCAAATGTCATTTTTTTAAAGTGGGGTCAAATCCCGATTTTGTTTGACAAAAGGGTCAAAACACGAAAATCTGCCCGGATGTGGTGCCCTACTTTCCGTTTGTTGGGGTACTCACGAAAGACAAATTTAGGGTCTATTATTCTTTTTTTCCTAGAGATACTCATATGTCCAAATCATTTGAAATTTGGACCGGACATCACGCACCAAATTATCTACCATGCCAAAAAATTGGATTTTTTTAAAATCTAGTATTTATTTTGATTTTTTATTTAGCGCAGGTGCAGTCAAAACGCCTCACTCAGTTAGTAGGATTATTAATGGGACTTCTTACAGTAAAGTTAAAGAATACAATTCTTATCATTAATTCTAATGCTAAAGGTGTGGTAATTGCAACTAAAGGTGTATTCGAATCAGTGGTTCTACCCACAAATCAACTAAAGTCGGCAACCTCTGGCGGTATTCGAGGGTCGTCGCACCGGCATCCACACTGGCTTTAAGGCCATGCGTCCATGTGGTCGCTGGCGAAACTACAATGCCTCCAAGGCATCATCCCTAGGAGGGAGTACTGGGAACATCATCGGCCCGCTCCAACCTAGGCCAAAACTTTGGGTTTCACCCATGAGAGCCCAAACTCCTTCGCGAGGGAGATGAAGAGGCTTCATAATGATGTCTCCTAGGAGAGGAATGGCATCCTAGGGCATCACTGATGTTGGTATTTAACGTGCTCGAATTAGGGTTTCACCTATAGCTCACAAAACCCATCGCCACTCCAGCCTACCTAGTACCTGACCATATATAGGTTTGTAACTCTATCATTATGGAATAAAACTTTCTTTTAGCCCGCAAAAAAAGTACTCCCTCTCTCTCAGTTTACAGGGCGTGCGCGTACCCCTAGGTCATCAATTTGACCAACCTAATACAAGTCATATATTACAAAAAATATATCAAAATAAACTTCAGATGTTCTATTTTTAAAAGGTGTAATTTTTGTCTTATATAATTTATATTAGGGTGATAAAATTGACTACCTAGGTATACGCGTAGGACTTGTAAACTGAGACGGAGGAAGTACTAACATGAATTCTGAAACATAGGGAACAACCAATGCACACGATTTTCTATGTATCCAATGCTAATTAACTCAGGTCCTCGGGTTGGGCAGTTTGTCTTGCTAGATTAGTAGTATAACTAATACCCTTGAACATTAATGCTTTATTTTTTTATCTTGGATATATTGGGTTTTTAGATAGCTTACCAAATATGCCATTACTGGTATATTTACTAGCATAATGAATGTGCATTCGCGTTGGGTATTTGTTTGTTGTATTAGCCATAAACTTTGATGCATTAATTTGTATTGTATATTTAAAGTTTTACTGAAATTTGAAGCCAAAATAAATCAAGATTAATTTTTGGGTTTTGAATTACTTGGCTAATACATTATTATTGATAAAGATAGTAGGCTCAGAAAAGTACAATTGAACATTGATAGAAACTATGTGAAGTGTGTAAATTGGTCGAGACATTGGTATGTCATAACAATAACATAACATCAACAATATTATGATATGTGCCTTGGCATGCAAAAGTATAGTATTTAACTAATTTCTAGTTTTCTCTCGTTCACTTCTCATGATATATTGGTACTCTAAATTATGCCCTCTAAAAATGGATGGAGGGAATATGTCTTTCATTCTTTAATCTGGATAATAATTCCACTAGTAATTGACCACAAGCACCAGAGACTTGTATCAACCTTGTATTGTGTTTGTGTGCTCTTTCATACATTCTACTCACTGGTTAACAAATCAAAACGGCGTTGGCCATCGATTCATGAGGCAGAGTGTCATGCCTGGCCGATACAACGTCCTTAATTCCTGTTTATCTGCTTCGAAGGATCAGGGGGGCACCGAACCATCAGCCAGCAGCCGAACACACGTGCGCAGTGCGCCGAACACTTTGACGATTGCTTGTTTACTTTCTGTCGCAATCCTATGTATCTTTTGTACAATTTGAAGGAAATATGCCTTAGAGGCAATAATAAAGTTATTATTTATTTCCTCATATCATGATAAATATTTATTATTCATGCTAGAATTGTATTAACAGGAAACATGATACATGTGTGAATACATAGACAAACATATAGTCACTAGTATGCCTCTACTTGACTAGCTCATTAATCAAAAATGATTATGTTTCCTAACCATAGACATGTGTTGTCATTAGATTAATGGGATCACATTATTAAAAAATGATATGATTGACATGACCCATTCCGTTAGTCTAGCACTTGATCGTTTAGTATATTGCTATTGCTTTCTTCATGACTTATACATGATCCTGTAACTATGAGAATTATGCAACTCCCGTTTACCGGAGGAACACTTTGGGTACTACCAAACGTCACAACGTAACTGGGTGATTATAAAGGAGTACTACAGGTGTCTCCGAAGGTACATGTTGAGTTGGCGTATTTCGAGATTAGGTTTTGTCACTCGGATTGTCGGAGAGGTATCTCTGGGCCCTCTCGATAATGCACATCATTATAAGCCTTGCAAGCAATGTGACCAAATGAGTTGGTTACGGGATGATGCATTACGGAACGAGTAAAGAGACTTGCCGGTAACGAGATTGAACTAGGTATTGGATACCGACGATCAAATCTCGGGCAAGTAACATACCGATGACAAAGGGAACAACGTATGTTGTTATGCGGTTTGACCAATAAAGCTCTTCGTAGAATATGTAGGAACCAATATGGGCATCCAGGTTCCGCTATTGGTTATTAACCGAGAATAGTTCTAGGTCATGTCTACATAGTTCTCAAACCCGTAGGGTCCGCACGCTTAACGTTACGATGACAATTTTATTATGAGTTTATAAGTTTTGATGTACCGAAGTTTGTTTGGAGTCCCAGATGTGATCACGGACATAACAAGGAGTCTCGAAATGGTCGAGACATAAAGATCGATATATTGGAAGCCTATATTTGGACATCAGAATCGTTCCGGGTGAAATCGGCATTTTACCGGAGTACCGGGAGGTTACCGGAACCCCCCGGGGGGTTATTGGGCCTACATGGGCCTTGAGGGAGAAGAGGGAAGGAGACAGGAGGGGGCCGCGCGCCCCTCCCCTTCCTAGTCCGAATAGGACAAGGGAAGGGGGGCGGCGCCCTCCCTTTCCTTCCCCTCTTCCTCCTCTTTCCCCCCTTCTCCTATTCCAACTAGGAAAGAAGGGAGTCCTACTCCCGGTGGGAGTAGGACTCCCCCCTTGGCGCGTCCTCCTTGGCCGGCCGCCTCCTCCCCCCTGGCTCCTTTATATACGGGGGCGGGGGGCACCCCATAGACACACAAGTTGATCTACGGATCGTTCCTTAGCCGTGTGCGGTGCCCCCCTCCACCATATTCCACCTCGGTCATATCGTTGCGGAGTTTAGGCGAAGCCCTGCGCCGGTAGAGCATCATCATCGTCACCACGCCATCGTGCTGACGGAACTCATCCCCGAAGCTTTGCTGGATCGGAGCCCGGG
The DNA here is from genome assembly GCF_002162155.2 of Triticum dicoccoides. Classification (NCBI taxonomy): domain Eukaryota; kingdom Viridiplantae; phylum Streptophyta; class Magnoliopsida; order Poales; family Poaceae; genus Triticum; species Triticum dicoccoides. Next base: position 16,867,212 of record NC_041385.1, read on the forward strand.
GATCGTCATCGAGCTGAACGTGTGCTGAACTCGGAGGTGCCGTACGTTCGGTACTTGGATCGGTCGGATCGTGAAGACGTACGACTACATCAACCGCGTTGTCATAACGCTTCCGCTTACGGTCTACGAGGGTACGTGGACAACACTCTCCCCTCTCGTTGCTATGTCATCACCATGATCTTGCGTGTACGTAGGAATTTTTTTGAAATTACTACGTTCCCCAACAGTGGTATTAGAGCCTAGGTTTTATGCGTTGATGTTATATGCACGAGTAGAACACAAGTGAGTTGTGGGCGATACAAGTCATACTGCTTACCAGCATGTCATATTTTGGTTCGGCGGTATTGTGAGATGAAGCGGCCCAGACCGACAATACGCGTACGCTTACGCGAGACTGGTTTCACCGTTGCGAGCCCTCGTGCTTAAAGGTGGCTGGCGGGTGTCTGTCTCTCTCACTTTAGCTGAATCGAGTGTGGCTACGCCCGGTCCTTGCGAAGGTTAAAACAACACCAACTTGACGAACTATCGTTGTGGTTTTTATGCGTAGGTAATAACGGTTCTTGCTAAAGCCCGTAGCAGCCACGTAAAATTTGCAACAACAAAGTAGAGGACGTCTAACTTGTTTTTGCAGGGCATGTTGTGATGTGATATGGTCAAGACGTGATGCTATATTTTATTGTATGAGATGATCATGTTTTGTAAACCGAAGTTATCGGCAACTGGCAGGAGCCATATGGTTGTCGCTTTATTGTATGAAATGCAAACGTCCTGTAATTGCTTTACTTTATCTCTAAGCGGTAGCGATAGTCGTAGAAGCAATAGATGGCGTAACGACAACGATGCTACCATGGAGATCAAGGTGTCGCGCCGGTGACGATGGTGATCACGACGGTGCTTCGAAGATGGAGATCACAAGCACAAGATGATGATGGCCATATTATATCACTTATATTGATTGCATGTGATGTTTATCCTTTATGCATCTTATCTTCCTTTGATTGACGGTAGCATTTTAAGATGATCTCTCACTAATAATCAAGAAGTGTTCTCCCTGAGTATGCACCATTGCGAAAGTTCTTCGTGCTGAGACACCACGTGATGATCGGGTGTGATAGGCTCTACGTTCAAATACAACGGGTGCAAAACAGTTGCACACGCGGAATACTCAGGTCATACTTGACGAGCCTAGCATATACAGATATGGCCTTGGAACACGGAGACCGAAAGATCGAACGTGAATCATATAGTAGATATGATCAACATAGTGATGTTCACCATTGAAACTACTCCATCTCACGTGATGATCGAACATGGTTTAGTTGATTTGGATCACGTGATCACTTAGATGACTAGAGAGATGTCTGTCTAAGTGGGAGTTCTTAAGTAATATGATTAATTGAACTTAAATTTATCATGAAATTAGTACCTGATAGTATTTTGCTTGTCTATGTTTGTTTGTAGATAGATGGCTCGCGTTGTTGTTCCGTTGAATTTTAATGCGTTCCTTGAGAAAGCAAAGTTGAAAGATGATGGTAGCAATTACACGAACTGGGTCCGTAGCCTGAGGATTATCCTCATTGCTGCACAGAAAAGTTACATCCTGGAAGCACCGCTGGGTGCCAGGCCTGCTGCTGATGCAACTGACGACATTAAGAACGTCTGGCAGAGCAAAGCTGATGACTACTCGATAGTTCAGTGTGCCATGCTTTACGGCTTAGAACCGGGTCTTCAACGATGTTTTGAACATCATGGAGCACATGAGATGTTCCAGGAGTTGAAGTTAATATTTCAAGCAAATGCCCGGATTGAGAGATATGAAGTCTCCAATAAGTTCTACAGCTGCAAGATGGAGGAGAACAGTTTTGTCAGTGAGCATATACTCAAAATGTCTGGGTATAATAATCACTTGATTCAACTGGGAGTTAATCTTCCGGATGATAGCGTCATTGACAGAATTCTCCAATCACTGCCACCAAGCTACAAGAGCTTTGTGATGAACTATAATATGCAAGGGATGAACAAGACTATTCCCGAGCTCTTCGCGATGCTGAAAGCCGCGGAGGTAGAAATCAAGAAGGAGCATCAAGTGTTGATGGTTAACAATACCACCAGTTTCAAGAAAAAGGGCAAAGGAAAGAAGAAGGGGAACTTCAAAAAGAACAGCAAGCAAGTTGCTACTCAAGAGAAGAAACCCAAGTCTGGACCTAAGCCTGAAACTGAGTGCTTCTACTGCAAGCAGACTGGACACTGGAAGAGAAACTGCCCCAAGTATTTGGCGGGTAAGAAGGATGGCAAAGTGAACAAAGGTATATGTGATATACATGTTATTGAGGTGTACCTTACTAATGCTCGCAGTAGCACCTGGGTATTTGATACTGGTTCTGTTGCTAATATTTGCAACTCGAAACAGGGACTATGGATTAAGCGAAGATTGGTTAAGGACGAGGTGACGATGCGCGTGGGAAATGGTTCCAAAGTCGATGTGATCGCGGTCGGCACGCTACCTCTACATCTACCATCGGGATTAGTTTTAGACCTAAATAATTGTTATTTGGTGTCAGCGTTGAGCATGAACATTATATCTGGATCTTGTTTGATGCGAGACGGTTATTCATTTAAATCAGAGAATAATGGTTGTTCTATTTATATGAGTAATATCTTTTATGGTCATGCACCCTTGAAAAGTGGTCTATTTTTATTGAATCTCGATAGTAGTGATACACATATTCATAGTGTTGAAACCAAAAGATGCTGAGTTAATAACGATAGTGCAACTTATTTGTGGCACTGCCGTTTAGGTCATATCAGTGTAAAGCGCATGAAGAAACTCCATACTGATGGGCTTTTGGAATCACTTGATTATGAATCACTTGGTACTTGCGAACCGTGCCTCATGGGCAAGATGACTAAAATGCCGTTCTCCGGAACTATGGAGCGAGCAACTGATTTGTTGGAAATAATACATACTGATGTTTGTGGTCCAATGAATGTTGAGGCTCGCGGCGGGTATCGTTATTTTCTCACCTTCACAGATGATTTGAGCAGATATGGGTATATCTACTTGATGAAATACAAGTCTGAAACATTTGAAAAGTTCAAAGAATTTCAGAGTGAAGTGGAAAATCATCGTAACAAGAAAATAAAATTTCTACGATCTGATCGTGGAGGAGAATATTTGAGTTACGAGTTTGGTCTACACTTGAAACAATGCGGAATAGTTTCGCAACTCACGCCACCCGGAACACCACAACAAAATGGTGTGTCCGAACGTCGTAATCGTACTTTACTAGATATGGTGCGATCTATAATGTCTCTTACTGATTTACCGCTATCGTTTTGGGGTTATACTTTAGAGACGGCCGCATTCACGTTAAATAGGGCACCATCAAAGTCCGTTGAGACGACGCCTTATGAACTGTGGTTTGGCAAGAAACCAAAGTTGTCGTTTCTTAAAGTTTGGGGCTGCGATGCTTATGTGAAGAAACTTCAACCAGATAAGCTCGAACCCAAATCGGAGAAATGTGTCTTCATAGGATACCCAAAAGAGACTATTGGGTACACCTTCTATCACAGATCTGAGGGCAAGATTTTCGTTGCTAAAATCGGATCCTTTCTAGAGAAGGAGTTTCTCTCGAAAGAAGTGAGTGGGAGGAAAGTAGAACTTGATGAGATAACTGTATCTACTCCCTTATTGGAAAGTAGTTCATCACAAGAACCGGTTCCTGTGACAACTACACCAATTAGTGAGAAAGCTAATGATATTGATCATGAAACTTCAGATCAAGTTTCTACTGAACCTCGTAGGTCTACCAGAGTAAGATCCGCACCAGAGTGGTACGGTAATCCAATTCTGGAAGTCATGTTGCTTGACCATGATGAACCTACGAACTATGAGGAAGCGATGATGAGCCCAGATTCCGCAAAATGGCTAGAGGCCATGAAATCTGAGATGGGATCCATGTATGAAAACAAAGTATGGACTTTGGTTGACTTACCCGATGATCGGCAAGCAATTGAGAATAAATGGATCTTTAAGAAGAAGACTGACACTGATGGTAATGTAACTGTCTATAAAGCTCGACTTGTTGCGAAAGGTTTTCGACAAGTTCAAGGAGTTGACTACGATGAGACTTTCTCACTCGTAGCGATGCTTAAGTCTGTCCGAATCATGTTAGCTATTGCTGCATTTCATGATTATGAAATTTGGCAAATGGATATCAAAACTGCATTCTTGAATGGATTTCTGGAAGAAGAGTTGTATATGATGCAGCCAGAAGGTTTTGTTGATCCAAAAGGTGCTAACAAAGTGTGCAAGATCCAGTGTTCCATTTATGGACTGGTGCAAGCATCTCGGAGTTGGAATAAACGCTTTGATAGTGTGATCAAAGCATATGGTTTTATACAGACTTTTGGAGAAGCCTGTATTTACAAGAAAGTGAGTGGGAGCTCTGTAGCATTTCTGATATTATATGTAGATGACATATTATTAATTGGAAATGATATAGAATTTCTGGATAGCATAAAGGGATACTTGAATAAAAGTTTTTCAATGAAAGACCTCGGTGAAGCTGCTTACATATTGGGCATCAAGATCTATAGAGATAGATCAAGACGCTTAATAGGACTTTCACAAAGCACATACCTTGATAAAATTTTGAAAAAGTTCAAAATGGATCAGGCAAAGAAAGGGTTCTAGCCCGTACTACAAGGTGTGAAGTTGAGTCAAACTCAATGCCCGACCACAGCAGAAGATAGAGAGAAAATGAAAAATGTTCCCTATGCTTCAGCCATAGGCTCTATCATGTATGCAATGTTGTGTACCAGACCTGACGTATGCTTAGCAATAAGCTTGGCAGGAAGGTACCAAAGTAATCCAGGAGTGGATCACTGGACAGCGGTCAAGAACATCCTGAAATACCTGAAAAGGACTAAGGATATGTTTCTCGTATATGGAGGTGACAAAGAGCTAGTCGTAAATGGTTACGTCGATGCAAGCTTTGACACTGATCCGGACGATTCCAAATCACAATCCGGATACGTGTTTTTATTAAACAGTGGAGCTGTAAGTTTGTGCAGTTCTAAATAAAGCATCGTGGCGGGATCTACATGTGAAGCGGAGTACATAGCTGCTTCAGAAGCAGCAAATGAAGGAGTCTGGATGAAGGAGTTCATTTCCGATCTAGGTATCATACCTAGTGCATCGGGACCAATGAAAATCTTCTGTGACAATACTGGTGCAATTGCCTTGGCAAAGGAATCCAGATTTCACAAGAGGACCAAGCACATCAAGAGACGCTTCAATTCCATTCGGGACCAAGTCCAAGTGGGAGACATAGAGATTTGCAAGATACATACGGATCTGAATGTTGCAGACCCTTTGACTAAGCCACTCTCACGAGCAAAACATGATCAGCACCAAGACTCTATGGGTGTTAGAATCATTACTATGTAATCTAGATTATTGACTCTAGTGCAAGTGAGAGACTGAAGGAAATATGCCCTAGAGGCAATAATAAAGTTATTATTTATTTCCTCATAACATGATAAATGTTTATTATTCATGCTAGAATTGTATTAACTGGAAACATGATACATGTGTGAATACATAGACAAACATATAGTCACTAGTATGCCTCTACTTGACTAGCTCATTAATCAAAGATGGTTATGTTTCCTAACCATAGACATGTGTTGTCATTAGATTAATGGGATCACATCATTAGAAGAATGATGTGATTGACATGACCCATTCCGTTAGCCTAGCACTTGATCATTTAGTATATTGCTATTGCTTTCTTCATGACTTATACATGTTCCTATAACTATGAGAATTATGCAAATCCCGTTTACCGGAGGAACACTTTGGGTACTACCAAACATCACAACGTAACTGGGTGATTATAAAGGAGTACTATAGGTGTCTCCGAAGGTACATGTTGAGTTGGCGTATTTCGAGATTAGGTTTTGTCACTCCGATTGTCGGAGAGGTATCTCTGGGCCCTCTCGGTAATGCACATCATTATAAGCCTTGCAAGCAATGTGACCAAATGAGTTGGTTACGGGATGATGCATTACGGAACGAGTAAAGAGACTTGCCGGTAACGAGATTGAACTAGGTATTGGATACCGACGATCAAATCTCGGGCAAGTAACATACCGATGACAAAGGGAACAACGTATGTTGTTATGCGGTTTGACCGATAAAGATCTTCGTAGAATATGTAGGAACCAATATGGGCATCCAGGTTCCCCTATTGGTTATTGACCGAGAATAGTTCTAGGTCATGTCTACATAGTTCTCGAACCCGTAGGGTCCGCACGCTTAACATTACGATGACAGTTTTATTATGAGTTTATAAGTTTTGATGTACCGAAGTTTGTTCGGAGTCCCGGATGTGATCACGGACGTAACGAGGAGTCTCGAAATGGTCGATACATAAAGATCGATATATTGGAAGCCTATATTTGGACATCGGAATCGTTCCGGGTGAAATCGGCATTTTACCGGAGTACCGGGAGGTTACCGGAACCCCCCGGGGGGTTATTGGGCCTACATGGGCCTCGAGGGAGAAGAGGGAAGGAGACAGGAGGGGGCCGCGCGCCCCTCCCATTCCTAGTCCGAATTGGACAAGGGAAGGGGGGCGGCGCCCCCCCTTTCCTTCCCCTCTTCCTCCTCTTTCCCCCCTTCTCCTATTCGAACTAGGAAAGAAGGGAGTCCTACTCCCGGTGGGAGTAGGACTCCCCCCTTGGCGCGCCCTCCTTGGCCGGCCGCCTCCTCCCTCCTGGCTCCTTTATATACGGGGGCGGGGGGCACCCCATAGACACACAAGTTGATCTACGGATCGTTCCTTAGCCGTGTGCGGTGCCCCCCTCCACCATATTCCACCTCGGTCATATCGTCGCGGAGTTTAGGCGAAGCCCTGCGCCGGTAGAGCATCATCATCATCACCACGCCGTCGTGCTGATGGAACTCATCCCCGAAGCTTTGCTGGATCGGAGCCCGGGGATCGTCATCGAGCTGAACGTGTGCTGAACTCCGAGGTGCCGTACGTTCGGTACTTGGATCGGTCGGATCGTGAAGACGTACGACTACATCAACCGCGTTGTCATAACGCTTCCGCTTACGGTCTACGAGGGTACGTGGACAACACTCTCCCCTCTCGTTGCTATGTCATCACCATGATCTTGCGTGTACGTAGGAATTTTTTTGAAATTACTACGTTCCCCAACACAATTTTCTCATACCTTAATTTGTGCAAGATTTTCCAAGCTAAGCGAGAAGCAAATTTTGTTTAATGTACGTGATCTGCAGCGCAAAACATTTGCATTACATTGTATAAAGAAAATTCACTCCGAAAATGCTAGAAATTACTAAATTCGGGTGGCACGCTAGATAAATCACAAGCTTGTATTTGTTAT
>NC_041385.1:16875026-16892905 GCF_002162155.2 Triticum dicoccoides
GGGATGTCAACTTGGCAAACCGCTCTGGGGATGCCAACCCTAGCACACAATGTGTGGCAATTCTTCGTCAAGCCATTCGATTGATCGAGAGTAATGATCTGCTTGTCGGGCTGGATGTCCAACGACCATTGGGGGGAGGGGGGAGGTGACACTATATCTAATTAAAACGATAAGAGGTGCCATGTGAGACATAATAGACTCACACAAGCCGGATCCGAGTGGGAAGCAACGGATGTTGCCAGAGTTGGAACTGCATGTGGACCTAGTCACCCATGGTGGCGCAACTAGAGGGCCTCCTTGCTCCCTGTTGGGGCGTTGGCGATGAACCTCATACGGATGATTACATCGCTCACACTTGGAGGTTTGGTATGTGTATGGTGTCATGGTGGTTCATTGGCAGTGTTTGTGCAGGACTGGGACGGGGAGCCAACTAGTGCATATGGCTACCATAGTGCCGTCGGCTAGGCAGACGAAAGTGACGATGGGTTTGGTGATCTATTGGTGAGAGTTTAGGTCGTCCACGTTACATGAAAGCATCGGTGATGCCCTAGGACGTCATCCCTCTCCTCGGAGACATCATTATGGATCTCTTTCACATCCCTTGTTAACGGAGTATCTCGGGTGAAAACCCAAGCTCTTGCCTAAGTTGGAGCGGACAACGACGGTGTTTACACCACTTCCTCCAAAGGGCGATGCCTTGGGAACCTTTTAATTTCGGCACCAACCAGGTGGGCGCACACCCTCAAGAAGGTGACGGAGCTCCACGACGATGCCTCCAACATCCAAGGATGTCGTCATTGTCGGCACCGACCTTAGTGGGTGCTAGACTTTCACGTGTAGATCACTAAACCCAGCGGTGTCGCATGATGCCCATTTATCCATCGAAGCCACACTAGCATTACATCACAGGCCGATTGTCATCGCCAACAACCATCGACATAACCAACCCCCCCAGATGGCCACATCAGCCCAGCCAACAACTCACCACGCCACGCAATGCCGACATGTCACACACACCTTTGAGGGTCGAGAACCTCGCCCTAGTGAGCTCATGCCGCCACAAAATTTTGGTTGATGCGTCGATGTATGTAGCTTATTCATATCCCGAGGCCGTTGCCTTGGCTTCCACCATCCAGTTGACCGGCCCGGTGTCACCACGTCCACAAGAAGATAACATCCTAAACCCTTGCGAGAACAAGGCACCACATCACCCCGGCCGCCCCGAGTAGTGGACCCGTAACACTAGAGACAAGTGACGGAGCCCACCTGTTGCACGTCCACTACACGAGAGACATAGGCACCAGACGAGCCATTGTCGACCCCCTCCCCCAAACTTAATCGCATCGCCGCGAGATTGATTCCTCCTGCTGCCTTGCTCCATATGACCATCCTTACATATCGTCTCCAAGCAGGCCGCACTGCCTTCACCGTCTCCGGGGTAACCGCCTTGGCATTCTGACTCCACTGTGCGAGAACAGCCAGAGGATACCCTTCCCCTTTGATGGACGGGGCCTGCCGCCATCACGGCGGCATCGGTAGTAGGGGACGGCGGAAGGCCGGTGCAAGCTAGGGTTTCTCCCTTGAGTCGTGGAGAGGAGTGACGCAATGGTCGGCACATCATGTCTTTTTCTGTACTTAGTATATGCATGGTTTTCATTTTGATAGGACACGTACGTGAGATATATGCATGTCAAAATATATAATTCTCCCTATTCCTATTTGGACATACTCTTTCCTCGGGTGCCACCGTACCATAACTGAAAATTTTAGTTTAGAAAAATCAAAAAGAGTAGAAAAAACGTGACACTTTTTGGAATCAAACTTGATGAGATGTTACACTAGTGTGAAATATTTTGTGAATGAATGAATTTCATTGTTTTCTGGGTTCGCCACTATCCCATTCTGTACTTTGAATTTTGTTTTCTTGGCTATGGAGTTACTTGAAGCTATTCCTTTGTGAAACTTTTCACATGAGTGTAATATCTGAACATGTTTATTTAACACAGTACAGACGCAAGCGCTCATATATAAGCGCATGCACTCATCCCTATGAACGCACATACGCACACCCTACCCCTACGAACATCTCCGAGAGACTGAGCCGGCATATCATCTTGAGATTTTACGAAGTCACCTAAGCGCCTCGTAGTCGACGGGAACGTCTCCTCCTACCGAACGCACATCGCCGGAAATCCTGAAATAAATCCAGGATAAAGGCGAGCACCAGGACTTGAAACGTGATGGGGCTGAAGATACCACTATCCACCTATAACTATCCAACCACAAGTTGGTTCACATATCTGACCATGTTTGATTCTAAAAAGTTGAAGGAGTTTTTTACTCTTTTTGAAAATTGAAATTACTTTAAATTTAGGTTCATTGGAGCCGGGACCCAATGGGTATTTCCGAGCACATCTTGATGCGGTTCATGCATGCAGAGACGTTCCGTCATTTAAAAGGTGGGGACCAACTATCCATGCATGCACATCATCTGAGTTAATTATTAAGACATCGGAACTGCTGTGCCGGACGACGACGTAGGACTGCACGACAGCTGCACAATAGGAAATCCAGCCATTTGCCTGCATTTTTATACTACACTAGTAGAGTGCCCGTGCATTGTCACGGGCCTTAAAAAGATTGAGAACGTCATTTTGTTGATAATAGGTTATTCGTAGCATTACTATGTCATCCTATTCATTGTGGTTGGTTGTTATTCATTGCATATCAAATTTCACATGTATAGACAAGATAGCCAATAACATACAGAAAATAATTGAAATCTTCTTCATTTGTAATCTATTTCAATAAAAATGTAATTCACTAAAATATACTATCAGATCTAATGCACAAAATAAAGTGGTACAAAAACATAGAACTCTTTATTGTGCCTTACAAATAATAGGTGGCACATGGAAGCATTTTTATGCTTAAGACCAATAATCTCACCAAAGCATGACTATTGACTGTCCAATATTGTGTGTATGAATTTTGATCATTATTACATCACCAAGTCCTACACCTACTATCTCGGCAACTCAGTGCCATAATTGCTCCAATTCTTCATATGTAAATTTATTTCTAGAAGCAAATCTAAAATTAATCAATTCTCAACAAAGTTTTAGTAATGTAAAGACACAAATGATATATTTACATCTTGATCACTAATCTATAAGATGCAACATGGTTCCCCATAGAAAATGAAAGAGCACAAAGGGGTGGCATAGAGAAACCCCTTTTTGGCTGCTGCCACATTCCCTGCCCATAACTATTTCAACCAATTCGGCTGCCCACGACAAATGAAAGAGAATAGAGAAGTAGCAGAGGTTTGCTTCAGATATTCTTCCATTGACATAGCATGCTGAACGGAAGCTTCTTCGTTGATTCCTTCACCTATATAACAATCATTCAACATATCAAATAGGGCTTGGTGTTCAGTAAGCAGCTAGAAAGGATTAAATGGAGTCCACCTTCCATGAAGTCCCTACCCATGTATCCCGTCAGGGGCGGAGCTACAGGGTGGCCAGGGTGGGCCGCGGCCCACCCTGGGATTTCTGATAAGCCTATATACCTATGGATCACTAAATGGGCTAGAGCACTTACCTGTTGACCCAGAACGAACGCAGCAGCCACGCCCTCGTCATCGAGATGCCTACATCGAGCAGAACCAGCCCTCCAGTCGCCTCGTCCCGACTCCTGACACCCTCGCCATAGCCGTCTCACCGCCCTCGCCGGCCGGATCCCAGCCGCCGAGGAGGATCCCGCCTCTCCTTCCCACGGCCCCGCCCCTGCCCTGCGTTGCGCGTCTCCCCCCCTGCCCTGTGTTGTGCGGCTGCGCCCCTAACTCTCCGGCCACCTGACACCCCTGCAAAGACCGGCGGCGGCCGCCCAGTGCCCCACTGCCCAGTCCAACGATAGCAACTAAGCAAGTCAGCCTAATTTAAGGTATCAAATACCCAATTTCTGATTAGTATTTTTGTTGTTGTGTTATGCTATCGAGTAGACGAACCAGACAAATGCATAATTTTGCATATCATCAGCCCCAAATAGCTTTATTGATTGAAAATAATATTTACTGCAGAATTGTTGAATAATATCTCAAGGTATGTACTATGTATATATGGTCTATGTAATATGTACTATGTAGGTTTCTTCATGCAAATTTAGACTTAATTGATAATTTTAGTGTGTTTGTAAGACCATATTGATCTATTTCTATATAATATTGGTAATCAGTTAGAATTTTCACATGTCATATTTTTTATCAAGAAAAAAAAATTATGTGCGGACCACCCTGTTCTCAAATGCTAGCTCCGCCATTGTATCCCGTCGAATGTCTCTTGCGCCGACTCTATAAAACGCTTGTAACAATCTTCTTCCCTGCTCAATATATTGGAGCAACTATGCTGCATTGGTAGAAAAAAATGACTCAAAAGGAACAAACATTTTCTGTAAATAAAACATAAGAAACAAGTTGTATGTTGACTTACTCCTTTTACTCAAACATGCTCCATGGCATGAAACAAGTCTTCGTGTTCCCATCAAAACCGCAACCAAGTTGCAGAAGCACTTGGTCTTATCTCGTAATCTAGCAAACAATCAGAACTAGCACCAAATCTGACTACCACGGTACCACATATGCTATGTCATGGGATCACATATCAATCTGTCATGAGTCATAAGACAAGAGTAATACTACAACTAACATCTAAATGGGCCTTCGCTGCAATCTACAAGTGGATTTTTGAAGAAGCATAACTGAAGCACATTGAATAAGTAAATACATTGTAGAAAAAGATTCTAAAGGTGTCTAACTGTATATGCAGAAAGTTGAGAAGTAAGAGATGCAGAATGTAAGCAATTGTCAGAGCAATTCAAAATTCATGATTAACCGGCGGCAAATAGACCATGAAACATGGACTGTAACTTTCAACAAATAAACCAAACTTCATAATCTCAGCACCCATCAGCATTGCTGGTGACGACCATGTTGCTGCCCTTGCCATTGTGGTTACGTTCATCCAAATCTTCCTCCTCGTAGTTTAGCAAGTATCTGGTTCTGAACTTTCGAAGAGTTGTTTAAAGCAAAACAGAACTCACATTCAAAGTAAATAGAGTATTATTTTCGACGAAAAATCTATGCTATGTTTCGAAGAGCATTCAACAACTATCTTGTTTTTCTTATATGTACCGAGAATAGTCACATAAAAAATGCACAATATAAGGAATGGAAACCTAATAAACTACTTCATCTCTTAATACTTTTGGCAAAAATAAACATCATATCCAGAAGAACAGTAGTGTGCTATGTCTTCATTAGTCCTGTTTGGCCCTGCTTCTTGAATCCTTGTGTGGGTTACACCAAGTTGTAGTATATTGTGTATACTCTCTTCGTTGCATAAAAGAAAAGAAAAGATTAATCAAGTACATGTTTTTAAAAATTAAAACTGCTCTGAAAATATCACCAATTGCTATTACTGTTAATTGTCTGCATATAACTCTGCTTAAGTGTGCTCATAGAAATTTTGTACTGCAGAGTAGTGATCGACCGAGTACATGTAGAGGTCGTTGCATGCATATAACTCTGAATATTCAGGTGTGCAGAACAGAATAAATAACTCTACTAATAGATTTAGCCAACATTATTTGGACCATCATAAATCTGCACAACTCAGTGCTACAAATGAAAATTACAAAAAGGACACTCTGATATCACAACTGAAAATACCTTGTCATATGTTCTATAACTGGCAATTCTACAATCTAATATTGGAATTTCAAAGGAAAGATCATGCATATAATGAGAAACAAACTAACAAACCATGGATTCTTTGGTTGCAATTGCAACTACATGAAATTTACCTTGTCATGTACATAAAACCTTGCAGAATTTTCAGTCGCCACGGGCCTTGCAGAATTTATTCTGTATATAGAAGAAAAATGTAATTCCCAACTAAAGCATAGAGGAAATAGGACTTACGCCTGCTGCACGTAATTCCCAGGGACTGCTTAAAGCAGAATTTTCAGTCGCCACAAGCCTTGCAGAATTTATTCTGTATATAGAAGAAAAATGTAACTGAAGTACCACATACAACCAGTCAGCCACCCAAGTGCTCATATGGGCCTGGAAATACCCAAGTGCTCATCGAACAACACACTGAACACCGGGGACCAGGGCATTCGTGCGATCCCATCACGAATATAACTGTTGTGGAATTTAGCGAAGCTTACAACCGATCTAGAGGAAATAGAACTTAGGCCTAATGCACGTAATTCCTAGGAACTGCTTAACGATGCAATACCAAAATATGCATAGATATAACTATGAAACAACAGGGCGTGCGCAACGTGAGTGAATATAGTCCATTATATCTTTGAAATCCAAGTGCTAAATCTGGGGTGCTAAATCTTTTTTTCGTTGGCCAACACAAAAGATCTAAAAACTTAATAGAAAAGAATGCAAAGAGAAGAAAAAAAAGGCAAACCTTATGTGTGAATCAATGGATTGTGTGCCCGGCTGCCAAGCCACAATCATCCACGCAGATCAGCCTCGTCCAAAGTCTTGTACCGTACATTATACATCTGTTCCATCACCATTGGAACACGCAGGCATCAAAGAAACGCCAGCCGGCGAGATCCCTAGCCCCCGCCGATCCGGCTGCATCATCACAATGATCCAGCCAAGGAGCCGCCGTGCTTGGTAGGGGAAGGCCACGCCGACGCCATCGACGCATAATGGAACAGGGACCTGCCCCCACGGGAATAGGGACCTGGTCGACATCACCTACATCATCCCGGACACGGCGTGCCCGGACGGCGCGGCAGGGCATGGCTTCCACAGCAAAGATTCGTACAGAGACAGAAGACAGGGCGCGGCGGCGGAGCTTGGAGAGATAGAAGACCGCGGTGCGGCCAGGGGAGGGGGGCGGCGGCGGCGGCGGCCCTCGATGCGGAAAGAGGAAACGTTAGGCGGGAGGCCTTGACGTGCGTGAGGAGACCCCTCCACCAGATTAGATCGAGGGAAAAGAAAAAATCAGCGAACGTGCGGGAGAAAACCAGCATGGAGGGGTGCTAGGGGAAGGACGGAAAAAATCCAGACGAAAAAAACCAAGCGAAAATAAACTATGAAAACTATTCATCAGCTGCTCCATTAAAAGTAGAGATGCATGGACGATGCGATGCATGCTGTCGTGCAGGAACACACATTGTCGTGTGGATCGCAGTTCTCGGTTGTACTACCGCTAATTATGCAACTGAGTAGTAGTACTAATTAATCAATATTCAATTAGTAGTACTACTACTCCAAACTCCTAATCAGTGGGGCAATTGGTAAGCACTTAAATAACAGTTAATCAAGGAGTAAAAAACACCCCTAATGATGGAAATCACCGGTATTAATAATTGTATCAACAATACTTAATCAGTGTTAATCAGAGGAGTACTACAAAGTAGGGTTGGAAACAAGTCGAGTTCGAGCGAAGTGGCCTACGCTCAACTCAACTCATACAAATTCATACAAATATTCGAGCGAGTTTAAAATGTGCGAAGCTCAAGGTTGAGCTGTAGAAAGTGGCTCGTGCTCAGCTTGTAACGATTTCGAGTCGATCTTGAGCTAGTTCTGAGCTAAATAAGATGAATTTTAGAATTATTTTAAGGCAAATTTTAAAATAAGATATGCCAAAAAACACTATAAAACTTAACTTATTCTTTGTCAACTTAAGACTACTATTTAATAACTATAGATCGTGGATAGAAGACAACGAAAGTGCATCTAACTTTGGCCAAAACAAGAAAGTATTGAACACACGGTTGGCCACGTGTCATGTTGAGGCTAAATTTTCTACACGCTTAATTTCCATGTTTGCTAGTATAGGTAAAATGAAGAAAACAAATCATACAAAACATATATGACAATGGATGATCCTAATTCTTTGCAATAGACATGAGTTTTATTTTAATATTTGTATATGATATCGAGCTATCGAGCTAAAATCGAGCGAGCCAATGCTGACTCAAGATCTGCTCGTTTCGCCATCGAGTTACATAAAGTGCTCATACTCAGCTCATTTCTTTTCGAGTCGATCTCGAGATGAGCTAAAATACAAGTCGATCTCGAGTGGCTCACGAGCCTCGAGCTTTTCTTGCACCCCTACTACAAAGTGGTACGTAACTCATGAGTGCGGTGGGGTCTACCCCCTTGACGATATTTTGGCTGACTGTTTACTCTCTGTCCCAAGCTACAACTATTAGATGTTTGCAAACTTTGTCTAAACTGTGCTAGATACTAACGGTCTGCAGCACAAAACATTTGTAATATGATGTAAAAGAAAAGGTACTAGAAAAATGCTAGAAATTCCAAAATTTGAGTGCACAACGCAAGATAAATCACTAGGTTGTATTTTTGAAGGAAAAATATATAGGAATGTGTTGAATATTTTTTTAGAAAGTAACTATGGAATGTGGATACAAGTCCAAAGCAGAGGAGGCCTTATTCCGGAGTGACTTAATGCTTGCTATGGTGGCAAGATGTCAGTCTAGGCCGAGTTTTGGGGGTGATCTGACATCGATCTCTTTGGGGCTGCAAATGCTAGAACACAATGTGTGGCAAATCTTCGTCAAGCCGGTTTGATAGATCAAGATTAATGATTTTCTTGTCAGGCTGGACAGCAGTGACCCGCAAGGGGGAGACGACGAGAACAGAGTTGACGCTGTAGCTAGAGGTAGAAGAGGTGTGATTGAGACATATTAGAGACCCACACAAGCCGGATCCGAGCTGGAACTACCAGATGTTGCTGGAGCTTGGACAACGTGTGGACCTAGACACGCATGGTGGGTGTAGCGAGGGGATCCTTGCTTCTGGCTGGGGTGTTGACGATGAACCACATATGGAGGACTACGCCGCTCGCGCTTGGAGGGTTGGGGAGGTCGTGGGGTGTGTGGTATCGTGGTGGTTTGCTAGCTAGGTTGATGGAGGATGGGATGGTGAGCAGACTGACGTGTATGGCTACTGCAGATCAGTAGCTGGGATATCATCTATGGTTGGGTAGGAGGCTAGAGTGGCCATGAGTTTGGTGAGCTCTGGGTGTAAATCTTGTCCGATCACGTTAAGTACCAACATCAACTATGCCTTAGGACACCATTTCTCTCCTTGGAGACATCACTATGAAGCCCGTCCGCCTCCCTCCCCAACGAGTTTGGGCTCTCAAGGGTGAAACCCGAAATTTTGGCCTAGGTTCGAGTGAACATTGATGGTGTTCCCTTCACTCCCTCCTAGGGATGACGCCTTGGACACTTTGTAGTTTGCGGCCGATGGCCTCAGAGCCGGTGTGGATGCTGAAGAAACGGCCCTTGAAATCCACTCGAGGTTGTCGGTTCTGGTTGCTTTGCTATTAGAATCGATGAACGATTGGTGTGCGGCCTCATGGCCATGTATTTCATGCACATGTGTTAATTTTTATTCAGTTTTTATATTGACCGATGAAATCTCTTCTGATTGAGTGAAAAAATAGAGCTACTAGAAGTTGTACTGAAAAGAGTACCATTTGAAAAAGACACAAGGTAGTAGATTGTATAGAAAAATGTTCCTAAAATTCCTGCTACCGCGTCCAGGTTTATTGGCCCTCCTCGTATTTTGGGCAAGACTTTGACTAATAAAATATATAATAAATTCTAAGTATGTTGTTCACTTTGTATTCGAAAGATCTTTGCGATGGTATAATTGCGATACACTTGGCATTTTATTAGTTAATTTACCGATCTTTAGCCTAAAACTTAGAAAAAGGTGATAAAATAAATCCGGAGTAAGACTAGCCACAGTGGGAGTAACTTCAGCAGTAATATCGAGTCCAACTCAGCAAATTTGCTTACGTAGCAATGAGTTAATGAGGAGAGAGGTAGTTACAGTAACTTAGCTAGTTACTGTAAAATCACATGTCCCAATGCAATATGAGTCTATAACCTAATAAATGAAGCTTTGTATGTTACCACACTTATGTTACTACCCACTATGAAGGTAGTAACACAGTCTAGGAATATGTGTATGTTACTAGTGTATGTTACTATGCATTGTGGCTAGTCTAAGGGCGATCAATCGCTCTCTTCTAGTGCACGCAAATCCACCCACTCGTTTTTTTTGAAGGGCGCAAATCCACCCACTCTATCGTTAAGGAGCGTGTAGTACCAGATGATGATTTGCAGTGTCATGAATATCCATTCCACATGGGGGCACGGGAGGAGAGACCGGTGGTCGTAGCACACAAGGATCACGTCTCTTCGTGGTGGGTGCGGGCCCACCTAACAACGGAGGGCACCCGTGGGATAGGGTCCAGAGCATTGATTAACTGCCTAAGTCCTTCGACAATTATTCCAATAATAAATTAAATAAATAGTAGTACTCCCTCCGTCCGGATTTATTAGGCCTAAAGACAACTTTTCTTAGACCAAGACACATAGTAATTTACTCATATTAATTTTTTTATTTCACTCTTAATGCACTCTCTCACATGCATGCAGCTAATGAAAAAGCAAACATGAAGTGTATTAATTGCCTAACCATGGCACCAACAACAATGACTTTCAATGCAACCAATCAAATGGTTGCATGCATGCATCTTTCCAAAGCGAGGCCTTATAAAAAAGGACATGCTTGTAATGCTAAGAGGCCTAATAAACCCGGACGGAGGAAGTAGTACTCTACTTACTCCTATGCTGGTTTATTAATGACTATCCACGGCCCGCCCACAGACTTGGGTAGGGTAGGCTGTAACGGAGGAAGCAGACGGCGTAACCCAAGGAGAGGGGTGAGGCTACGCTGCAGCTTTTCGTTTTGTCTTTGACTGACAGGAAACCTTTCCGATCCCGGGCACGTACCTGCAGGAAAGCATCTGTTCGAGGTGAGCACAGATGGCAGTCCAGTTCCTTTGCTTTTCCCATTACTTTTTACTTTTCTCATCCTTCCAAAGAGTAGTCTCGTGTGGTGCTTCCTTTTTTTAGGGGGCTGTGCTTCCCTTTTTTATGCCGTTTTTTTATCTCATACTACTCCTAAGGACTTTCCTATGGGTGTTGTTTGATTTGTACTCCCTCCGTTTCTAAATATTTGTCTTTCTAGAGATTTCAATAAATGACTACATACGAAGCAAAATGAGTGAATCTACACTCTAAAATATGTCTATATACATCCGTATGTGGTAACCATTTAAAATCCCTAAAAAGACAAATATTTAGGAACGGAGGGAGTAGAATGCAATAGAAATGGTTCCATCGAAACGGCGAAAACCAGCCCAATGGAGGAGGTACTTAATTGGAATGTACATAGTTAACCCAGAAATAAAGGCATGGAAAACAAATCCTCTCGATTTTAGCATGTCCGACTAAAATTCTCTGCTGCCATGTTGTTGTGAGAGTAAACGTATAAGAATATGCCATTGCAAGGAAGACGGCTTTGGAGGTCGTGCTTATGAGGCCGCTGTCTGGTGCCTCGCTTACTTTAGTTTACATAGTTAAAAATTCATTCGATTTAGCTGAAACTTAGTTAAATTTCATCCATCTTTGGTTGTATTGAAATTTAACAAATACCGTCATGTTAGCATGAATTTTGTCCTTTTCTAAAGATCGGTTTGAAATGGGTTGAACATTTGGTCTTTGCGGTTGGATGGCCTCTGCTCCTATCAATGTCCGTGGACACGTCCGGATGTGTTTGGTGATTTGCGTTGGGATTGTTCTAAGTTTTGTTATTATACTTGGAGTACTAAAAATAATCAAAGATAAATAGCACAATTCATCCATAATAAAAAGATAAATATTCTAGCGCAATAATAATTCAAATATAAGTACTACAATCCAAATATAAAGTTATGAAATAAAATAGTTAAAATTTGAATTCAAATTATCCGGGCACATGTTCAAATTATCTGTATAGAACTCCCACGAATGCTCAACCAGTCAATTATGAACATCTGTATGAGTTCTTCGATTGCGGATCTGATGATGCATTTGGAGAAATTGTTGAGACCCTATCGTATTCTACTGTGGAAGATGGATAGGATCACCCATCTCTTGAAATTGTAGACCATGCGAAACTCAATCATCCTCATCCTCCACAATCATGGCGTGCATGATCAAGCAAGTTGTCATTACCTATGAAAATATCTATGGCTACCATTGTTTACTAGCTCTGTGAACAACTACAAAATGGACTTGGAGCACTCCAAATGCCCTTGCCACATCGTTTCTCGCACTCTTTTGAGTAAAGTGATATCTTCTGTTACCCCATGTCTCAAAGATATGGTCTTGATGAAGGTCGCCAACAGAGAATAGATATCGTCAGAGAGATAGTATCCCTTGTTGTATATATACATGCCAATTTGATGGTATAGTTGCACATGTGAGGTTCGCCAGCACACAACCTTGCAAACAATGGAGACTGCTACAACACGTTTATGTTATTATTAGAGTTAGACATGCCAAAGAAAGAGTCTTAAATCGAGAGGTCTTGTCATGTAACTGCTTCAAGAATGATGATGAGCTTTATGATGGCTCTGGTATTGTCCTTGTTAAGCGTATGGGCAGTTCTTACATTTTTTAGTGCATGCAATGCGGGGTTCCGAGCACACCTGGAATCCATATTGATTATCCAAGTGTCATGAGCTTTGTTATGTCTTCGATATTTGGTTCTCTTAATTACTTTGGTTCAAACAGCTTGACCATTGCAGTAACAAATCTGACTATGGCGTGGCATGTGCTTCACGACATCCAGAGGTTCTCGTCCATCCAATCTACAATAGTGCCATAGGCAAGAATCCTCACCGCAGTCGTGCACTTATAGTAACCAGAGAACCCAATGCGGTCAATGACATCCTTATTCATCTTCAAGTAATCATCATAGGACCCGACACCTTGGTAGATTTTTCAAACAAATGTCGTCGTGTCCAAAAATGACATCGGAAATAAGGTTTCAATAGCGCATTGGGGCAAATTAGTCATCATACAGATACATGTGCACAAATTGGCTCTACTGATTCAACACTCAATGTTCCATTGTTGAACCCGTTGAATTTGAAAACATGCACATTCTATTTTCTTCAAGAATCGCCCTCATCATCACCATGTCCTCCTCATCTTTTTCACCAACGGGCGAAGAAGAATTCTTGAACCCAGTGTAGAAGCACTTCTCGTCCGAAATCATCATGTTTCCTTCAGAGTAAACAACGAAAACGTAAAAAAAATGCCATGGCATTTGGCAGAACACCTCTAGGACTTGGTGTCCGCCATGGGCGGTGCTGGGAGGGGCAGAATGTACGTGGCTGGTGGCCAGACTAGGGAGTTCTCAGCGTACGCCAAGGCGGGGCAGACGCTTGGGTGGAACGATGGAGGTCCAGTGAGGCCTGAGCGACGTCCGGGGTGGTACGACGGTGGTGTCAGTCTCAAGACGTGTGGATATAGAGGAAAGGAGGAGGGACTGATTGTGAGAAAAACAAGAGCTCCGGGTGGGGTTTTGGGGTGGGCCGGGGTGTTAAGAGTCTCATGTGGCGAATCTCCCGACTCCCTCAGACCTCCCACTTATTTGGGGTAGTTTGTGGCCTTTCGCGCGTTTGGACAATTTGGTGACCTGCATTCGCCAGTTTAGATATTTGCAGGCGTTTAGGTGATCTGCGTTGATATGACCTTACATACATGAAAACTTGTGCTGGTTGACTAGTTGAGTTGTTGAACTCGTTAATATCTTTGTTAGGTTAAAATATCCCTGACTAAGCCTCCCTGTGGATCATGTCACATGTTTTGTCAACAAACCTGAAAACACGACCTCAAGGTTATGAAAAGCTTTTTTCCATAACAAGTGTGCTAGGTGGATCCTATCTGAGGAGAGTGTTTCCCAGATCAATGTAGATCGTGGCCTAGAGCAATATGCACACTTTATATTTATATTGGGACTGAGAGATGTGTGCAAACACGGAGTCACCATAATGCAGCCGCCACACAGCCTCCCTCTTCCCAACCCCGGCCCCAAGTGCGAGCGACGTAAGCCTCCATATGAGGTTCATCATCAACGCCCCAGCTGGGAGCAAGGAGGCCCTCTCGCTGCACCACCAAGCATGTCTAGGTCCATAGTTTTTTCCTTTAAAAAAATGTAAGCAACAAATCTGATAAATCTAACTGTAGTGGTAGGTGTTTTGATTTTCTTTGGAAAGGGAGTGTGTGTGAGTTGTCTATTTCAAGAATAGATTGGATCTATCCGGTTGCACTTTATAATATTTTTTAGTATTTTTTGGATAAGTAAGAAAATGGTGCACGATCTCAACGAATTACTTCTGAATAAATTTAGAAATCATATGAAAGAACCATAGCATTCCGTGACTCATTGGTAAAATCAACTTTTTGATTCTCTATAAACCAAGAATGTGAGACCATTAACACGGTTAAAGCTAAACTGCTTGAAGTCCAGGCAAAAAGAGGTACTCTTTCTACAAGTATATTAGTATTAGTACCGAATTTAAACGGGAAATAACTAATGTAAAATTTATCTATATAGAACACTCATATCGATAAAATGGTTTGAACTATTTACTAGAAAAAAAGGGGGCACCCTGCCCTTTTTTAACCAATGCCGAATCGACAACCTATGTGTAAAAAAGAGAAAAAATTTGGATTTGAAGAAAAAAAAGATCTCGTTGAGAAATTACAAGCTCATGATTTCTTTAGTGTTGCACTCAAAATTTGGATTTTCTAGCATTCTTTCTAGTAGATTTTTTGTGCATCCAATGCAAATGTTTTGCGCTGCAGATCATTTGCACTAGACAAAATTTGTTCCTCGTTTAGATTGTACTCCCTTGTAAAGAAATATAAAAGTGTTTAGATCACTTAAGTAATGATGTAAACGCTTTTATATTAGTTTACGTAGGAGGGTGTAGAATTTTAGCATAAATTAGGCATGTTTTTTAGATTTAAATTAGACAGGTTTGCAACATCTACAACTAGTACTAGCTGCACCTTGGGGCAGAGGTAAACAATCAGCCAAAATGTAGTCAAGGTGGTGGACCCCACCGCACACCTGAGTTCGGTTGCTGACCGGCGGTCCTGTGCTCCCTCGTCCCTCCAAGCGGACAAATGGAAGTACCAACTGCTTTGTCGTGCTCCTCATCCTCGGCACCTTCGACACCGCAGAGGAGGCGGCCCGCGTGCACGACGCGGCGGCGTGGCGCCTCCTGAGGCCTCGTCGGGATATGAATTTTCCCGAAGTGTCGAGCCAGCGGGCGCAGGATCTCGCGCCTCTCCTGCGGCTTTTCACTGACGAGGATCGTCGTGTCCACCAGAGGCGGCAGCGTCGCCTCGCCATCGCCGAGATGGACGTGGAAGCCATGGCGGTGTGGCGCGAACGCTCCCCGCGGGACATCGTCGACGAGCGCCAGTTCTACAAGCAAAGGAGGACGGAGAGGGACGCGAGGAGGACGGAGCGAGCCACTTATCGGGAGGGCAAGCGTGCGCGGAAGGAGGCCGCTCAATTGAAATTGAAGCTACGAGAAACGTCAGGTTGGGACTTCGAAGACGAGCAGCATGCTGACGCCTACATTCATACGTCGGAGGAGGACATTACCGAGTCGGAGTCGGAAAGCAACGAGTAGTTGGTCTTTTCTTTTATCTGTGTACGCTAGAACTATCTATGTATCCTTTTTTATCGAAAAAATGGCCAACGGCGTCGGCGACGAAGCAGGCGGGCGAGGGTGTGCTGTTTGATGTGAAGAGGCCAATGTGCCACCGACTAGCGGGCCTGGAGAGCGCGCGTCCGTCTTGTGTCCGCACCGACGCAAATCCGGCTCAAAAATAGGTCGGGAATGGATCGGCAGGCGGACAAGCGGGCGCGCGTCCATTTGGGTCGGCGCGTTGGACCGTCTTTTTTGTCTGCGCCGATCAAACGGACGGCAGGAGACAAAATGGGTCGCTCCGTTGGAGTTTCTCTAACCAAAACAATCATTTGTGGTCTTTTTTAAGTTCCTGATTAAATAAATGCTAGTGTTATTTGAAATGTTTATCAACTGCATCACTGATTAAGTACTAACTCCAGCCCGCCGATGGCCCTCGTGAACTGGCCGCTCTTCTCGCCGCCGCCATCGACCTGGAGGGCTTGGATGGAGATGCTCTTGGGCATCACCACGTGGTGCATGGCCATAGGTGCAAAGGGTGCCCCGATGACATTGCGGCAGGCCTGGATGTTGTAGTGCGGGTGGCGGAGCTCGGCAATGCCGTGTGCGAATTGCCGCTGATCGCCGTACGGGCAGGCCCCGGGTCTCCTCGAACACCAGCCCGCCGGCGGAGTTACCAGCTAGCCTTCTTCTCCCCGCCGCCCTAGCACTCCGCCGCCTTCGCGCCCTCCACTTCGTGGCTCACGAAGTCATGCCGTTCCTGGCAACCATACGAGCATTTTATCGAACATGTGAGCGTCATTCTTAGTAATGGAAGACAACCGCGGGATTGGAGGATCAAACCGAGCAGACGTTCACCGGCTGTCACGCGATGGGCTTGCCGTTGCCGCCCCATCTTCAGGTAGCAGGTGGATGGATGGAGATGCTCTTGGGCATCACCCGTGGCCGCGTGCTTCTCTGCCGGGAGACGTGCGCGACATGGGGCTGCACCTGGGCGAGGTGGAGAGGCCGGAGAGCAGGCGAGGCGCGCCATGGGCAGCACGTGCCGAGGTGGAGGCGGCGGAGCTGGTCGGCATGCGCGACGGCGGAGGCCTAGTTGCCGCCGTGCATGGCGAACCGGCCGAAGAGGCCGTTGTCGGTGACGCGTAGCCCGAGCCGGGAGTTGTCGTGGCGGAGCGCGGCGGCCTCGGCGAGATGGCAGCCGTTGGCGAGGTCCTCGGAGCGCGATGCGGGCCAGGCGCAGGCGGTGGCGGTGCTCCGTCGCCGTCGGAGGACGAGGACGACCAGGGCGTGGCCGCCCGACGAGCTGCTGGGCGGGGGATGAAGGCCGCCGTAGAAGCAGAGTCCTTGGCCGGTGGGGGAGCAGAGGCTGCGGTCTGGGCCAGAACCCGAAGGGCACGGGGCGGGCCGGATGGAGGGGAGGTTCTGGCGGCGATGGATCACACCTCGCAGAGGCAGAGGGAAATCACGCCTGCACCTGCACGCAGGCACGCACGCACCAGAAGCAAAACGGAGATGAAAAGTTCATCCAGAGCATCAATCGAGAGCAACGAGCACAAGGTCGCAACGAACCGCCCCATCCATGGCGACGGACAGCAAAAAACGAAAGCACACCAACACGCACGGCGCAGGGATCGAGCGAAAAAAGCAGACGAACCACATAAGAGAGACATGGCAGAATTTGTGGGATTCCCATTGATAGCCTGAATTTCTAGATCTGGAATTCTGGATACATGCCACGTTTGGGCTTTGATCTCGAAATTGGAAACCGATGATTACTAATCAGAAACTAAGCGATTCATATGCAGATAGTGGTAAATGTTGAAGTAGACCGAGCTCGCCGTCACCGGAGCGCCTCCCTCCCGCTCACTTGGGGTCGTCGTCGCCCGTGACGTCGGAGTCGAGGGCGTCGAAGGGGTTCGGCGTGGCCGAAACGCCCGTGGTGGTGTTGTCGACCGGGCGCTCCGCAGGGGGGCCGTCCTTCTTCATCTCGAGCTTGACGCGGGGACCTGGCGCCATCCTCGACGCGGCGTTGGAGAAGGCGAACTGGCCAGTCCCGCGCTTCGCGGGGCCGTCGGGGCGGTGCGCGCGGGGTGGAGGAGGGGAGGCTGGGCGGGGGACGCTGCCGGCGGGCTTGGTGGCTGGGGCCATGGGGTCTCTCTCGCTCCTTCGATCTCTCTGAGGCGTAGTGGTGGAGGCCGGAGGGAGGGAGGAGGAGGCGGTGGGTTGCTGCTGCTTCGCGTG
>NC_041385.1:16893147-16991851 GCF_002162155.2 Triticum dicoccoides
CAGTCTGTTCAGTTCAGTCCGTCTGTACGGTGGCAGGCTTTGGCTCCCGTTTTGCTTGGGGGCAAAGAAACGTCCGTGCGCCGGCCGCGAGAACATCCGGGCCGTGGGTTCTCGATGGGATCCATCCCCGGCCGTAGGTTCTTTGGATGGAGTAGGCGCTGAGCATGGGATTCTAGTGTTTCTCATCTGGCATTAAATGCCATCCCTCCTTTTTTTTTTTGCGAAGAAATGCCACCCCTCCTGGGTATGTGCTTTGTTACTATGCATTAAGATACTAAGCTTCCGAGTTACTACGCGGCTAATTACTTGTCGACGTCCACATACTACTAGTAGTATCGTTGCTTAATTTGGCTAGCCCCGTACATAAGCACATACGGAAGCAAGCTCCAGTTCGAGGTCGGACCCGGCCGGTCGATCGTGCATCGCGACGGCCGGTGCCGCCTACTGTACCTTCTTTCCCGTGCTTCTTTTCTGCACCGGCCTGGTCCTTTTTGCTCCACCTGTGCCGCCGGTGAGGTAGTGTGTTGGCATACGTAGGTAGGCCATTCCACTTCACTTTTTTCAGTTGGTTTCTGTACGCTTTGGCCACCTCTAACTCAAATCTAAATGACCAAATTAGGCCCTCTGAATACCAGCCCCAAAGCGAGGGAGCTCGTACGCTTCGCCACGTCTAACGCATACACCCCGTGGACCAAACCAAAAAACCTCCTTCGAGGACGTAGATGCGACCGACATTCGCCTACCCGCATTTACGTTGACTGTGACCAACCCTAGTTCACATCTATGTCTTACTCCGCATCATTGACGTAGATCCGACCAACATTCGCATACCCGCATTTACCTTGATTGTAACCAACCCTAGTTCGCATTTGTGTCTTGTCTCCGCATCATTGACGTAGATACGACCGACATTTGCCTACCCGCATTTACCTTGACTGCGACCAACTCTAGTCGCATCTATGTTGTCTCCGCATCATTGATGTAGATGTGACCGACATTCGCCTATCTGCATTCACGCCGGCTGTAACCCTAGTTCACATCTATGTCTGTTTTCACATTTGAAACACTTGGATCCATGACTTTGTGGTTAAAGCAACTATCGGGGGCGCCTCGCTGAATCATGGCGGAGGACCGTGCCTGCGGACGCCCGACGTTAGACCCACATGGCGTCCAACCTCCGAGCTCTTCGTAGCCGAGCTCATAGGAGGAGCAGATGGAGAAGGAGGGTTAACCGATGGCCATGGCAGAGAACGGAAGGGGAGCAATCCATGGCAGCAAATGAAGAGTTTCTTTGTTTAACTGCTTGATCGTCTTCACTATTATTATTTTTATTATTACTAATTTATGTTTTTTGATTTCTTTACTTTATTTAAGTTTTTTAGTCCTATCTTTCCTTTGTGCGCGCGCGCGCGTGTGTGTGTGTTGGAAAGTCTATGCTTTTCTCTAAGAAACATGCATATGTCTATAAAACATGAAAAGATTAATATATAACATTAACATTTTTTTACGAACATTGTTTTTATTTACATGAATATTTCATGTACAACATGGCTTTTCCATTATTTTACAAAACTTCTACCATGAACATCTTATTAAATATACATGAACAACCATCACAAGTTTTTTTTACAAGAGAAGGGGATTTTGCTCATTCAATTTCAAAGGTATACATGCGATATCAGGAGACTGTCAAACCAAAAATCACAAAAAGCATCCCACTTCAAAGGAAGCTGTCTTAGGCCCTTTCCAGTGCTCCATAGTGTACATGTGCTAAGCATGCCATGTAGGGAACGTGCTATGCAACAAAAATTTATGCTACACAATCACACACAGAAATACTATGAAGATGTCGGTAACGATCAAAATCACCGCTGGTGCAGAGTAGCGGAAGCAGTGACGAGTCGGTGCAACTTAAGTGCTTAACGATTGATGACCCACAAGAATAGGGGATCAATCGTAGTCCTTTCGATAAGTAAGAGTGTCGAACCCAACGTGGAGCAGAAGGAAATGACAAGCGGTCTTCAGCAAGGTATTCTCTGTAAGCACTGAAATTGTAAGTAGGAAGTAGTTTGATAGCAAGTTAATTTGTAATGAGCAAGTAACCGTAACGGCAAATAGTATGCAGCAAGGTAGCCCAATCCTTTTGTGGCAAAGGACAGGCCAAAACGGTTTCTTATGATAATCAAAGCGTTCTTGAGAGTACACGGGAATTTCATCTAGTCACTTTCGTCATGTTGGTTTGATTCATGTTCGCTACTTTGATAATTTGATATGTGGGTGGACCAGTGCTTCGGTGATGTTCTTACTTGAACAAACCTTCTACTTATGATTAACCCTCTCGCAAACATCCGCAACTACGAGAAACGTATTAAGATAAAATCTAACCATAGCATTAAACTTTTGGATCCAAATCAGTCCCTTACAAAGTAGTGCATAAACTAGGGTTTAAGCTTCTGTCACTCTCGCAACCCATCATCTAATAACTACTCCACAATGCATTCCCTTAGGCCCAAATATGGTGAAGTGTCATTTAGTCGACGTTCACATGACACCACTAAGGGAATCACAACATACATACCATCACAATATCGAACACATACCAAGTTCACATGATTATTTGCAACACGATTTCTCCCGTGACCTCAAGAAAAAAAAATTAACTACTCACAAATGATAATCATGCTCAAGATCAGAGGGATATTAAATGGCATAATGGATCTGAACATATAATCTTCCACCAAACAACCCATATAGTAATCAACTACAAGATGTAATCAACACAACTGGTCACCCACAAGCACCAATCTAAAGTTCCGGTAGAAAGATTAAACACAAGAGATGAACTAGGATTTGAGAGGAGATGGTGTTGTTGAAGATGTTGATGGAGATTGCTCTCCCCAAGATGGGAGAGTTGTTGGTGATGATGATGACGATGATTCGCCCCTCAGGGAGGGAAGTTGCCCCGGCGGAATTGCTCCACTGGAGGGCAAAAGTGCTCTTGCCCAAGTTCCGCCTCGAGACGGCGGCGCATCGTCCCGAAAGTCTTCTCCTTATTTTTCTAGGTCAAAATGATTTATATACCAGAAGAGGAGCACCAGAGGTGGGCCGAGGAGGGCACAACCCACCAGGGCGCGCCTGGGCTCCCTGGGGCGCCCAAGTGGGATTGTGCCCACCTGGTGGGCCCCCTCTAGTAGTTATTTGCTCCAATAATTCCTATATATTTCATAAAAAAATCCCTGTGAAGTTTCAGCTCATTTGGAGATGTGTAGAATAGGTAGCCTGACTTCGCTTTTTTAGGTCCAAAATTCCAGCTGCCGGTATTCTCCCTCTTTGTGAACCTTGCATATTATGAGAGAAAAAACATTAGAATTACTCCAAAAAGTATTATTATGTATGAAAACATCATAAATAACAGTAGGAAAACATGTTGCAAAATGGGCGTATCAACTCCCCCGAGCTTAGACCTCGCTTGTCCTCAAGCGAAAAAACAAAATCGAAAAATATGTCCACATGCTTAGCGCGAGAGGTGTCAATAAAAACAAAATACGGACATAGAAGCATCATGTATATTATTATAACAACAACAAACTTTATTGTAATACTTTTATCATAGACTTCTCATGAACAAGTAACAATTCATCACAACATCGAAGTATAAAGCATAAACTCTATTGAAAATCAACAAAATATGTTCTCAGTCAACTTTGCAACTACAATTCATCATCTTTTCAGGAAGGGTCACGTATCAGAGCCTTTTGGCAAGTCCACATACTCAACCATCATATAGTCTTGTATGATTTCTAACACTCACCGCATACACATGAGCAAAAAGTTTCAACCAGACATATAGAAAGATAGGGGCTTATAGTTTCGCCTCCCGACATATTCACCTCAAGGGTGATGTCAACAATAATAACTCATGCCCACCCATATCCAACTGGATATATGTGCCTAGATCTTTCCTCACCACATGGTGTTTGCCAAAAGAGAAAATAAAAAATAATAGAGAGAAATACTTTGACTCTTGCATAAAAGTAAAAGATAAGCCCTTCGCAGAGGGAAGCAGAGGCTTCCATGCGCTTTTTGCTTGTATGCTCAATCTCTTAGTGCAAAAGAACGTCACATTATATTGCCCCTTATGATAGCAACCTTTATTATACATTCTATCGCCTTTATTATTTTTCCATCACAAGTTCCTACTACGCTCAATTTTCTCTTACACTAAATGATCTAACACAGTTAGAAGCAATTTTTATTTCCTTATTGCATTGATGACAACTTACTTGAAGGATCTTACTCAATCCATACGTAGGTATGGTGGACTCTCAAAACAAGATTTGGGTTTAAGGATTTTTGGATGCACAAGTAGTATCTCTACTTAGTTTGGAATTTTTGGCTAGCAAAGATACGGGGCAAGCATCACATGTTAAAGGATCTATGACAATATAACTTCTATGTGAATATGAACAAACATAAATCATTACGTTGTCTTCCTCGTCCAACGTCAACAATTTTGGCATATAATATTCTGATGGGGGCTCACAATCATAAAAGATGTCCAAGACAGTGTATTTGCATGTGAATCTTCTCTTCCCTTATTAATTCTTTCATGAATTGCATCATTGACCAATGCTATGTTTGTAAATCTCCAATAAAATTTCCTACTTATACTCTTCTTTATGTGATGTCATTACTTACTATAAGATTAATTAGCTTATGATCTTTTTCATTTATTTCCTTTATTTTTATTGAGCAAGAAAGTAAAGAAAGCAAAACTCAAACTAAACTTTGTTATATCTCGCACACGATTACAAGGATAGATCACTAAGCAAGCACTCAAAAAGAAAGGACCGAACTAAACTTTTATTCAACTAAAGCAAAAGATAACTAAGGATCAAACTAAGATAAGTAAAGGCAAAAGATAGTGAAGGTGATACGATACCGGGGCACCTCCCCCAAGCTTGGAACAAGCCAAGGGGAGTGCCCATACCCGATACTCAAGTCTCCTTTGGTGATGAAGGAGGAGGTGATGGTGATGAAGTAGTAGCGATCTTATCTTCATGTTTCCATGGCAGAGCCTCACCATCATAGGAGGAGGAGTGAGTCTCACGGGTCCTGCAACTAGCAGCCAAACTCATACCTTTGAACCTTGCCTCATATTCAAAGACTTGGTTTTGGAAATCATAGATTTGGCTTTGTAGAAAGTTGATTTGCTCGTTGAAGGTGAATACGATGTCCTTCATGGATTTTCCATCCACGTTGAGATCACGGGTATAGTCCGCGATCATGATGTGTTTGGCGTTGATCCATGTTCCACCATTCCCTTGCTCTTGAAGACCTCCTGCTCCATAGCCACGAGCATGGCATCCACCGTCCCTGTCCTTTGGGGCCCTAGACATCACGGATGTGGAGCACCCCCTCACGCATCTCGATGGCTTGAGGGTGCTGCATTGATACGTCTCGAACGTATCTACTTTTTCTAATGTGTTTCCTTTTGTTTTGGACTCTAATTTGCATGATTTGAATGAAGCTAACCCCGAACTGACGCTGTTTTCAGCAGAACTACCGTGGTGTTGTTTTGTGCAAAAATAAAAGTTCACGGAATGGAACAAAACTTTGGGAGGATTTTTTATACAATAGAAGAGAATTTCTGGAGTTGAGTACCACCTAAGGGGGGCACCTGGGTGGGCACAACCCACCAGGGCGCGCCTGCCCCGCCCCAAGCGCGCCCAGGTGGGTTGTCCCCACGTGGTGGCCGCAGACCCTGAAACCGACGTATAGAATCCTATTTTTCCAGAAAAAATGAGGGAGAAAGAATTATTGTGTTCCACAAGAAGCAGCCACCGTCACCTCCTGTTCTTCATTGGGAGGCTAGATCTGGAGTCCATTTGGGGCTCCGGAGAGGGGGGTCTTTGATCTTCGTCATCACCAACCCTTCTCCATCGCCAATTCCATGATGCTCCCCACCGGGAGTGAGTAATTCCTTCATAGGCTCACTGGTCGGTGAGGAGTTGGATGAGATTCATCATGTAATATAGTTAGTTTTGTTAGGGCCTGATCCCTAGTATCCACTATGTTCTAAGATTATGTTGCTTTGACTTTGTCGTGCTTAATGCTTGTCACTTTGGGCCCGGGTGCCATGATTTTAGATCTGAACCGTTTATGTTATCACAATTATATCCATGTTCTAGATCCGATCTTGCAAGTTATAGTCACCTACTACGTGTTATGATCCGGCAACCTTAGAGTGACAATAGTCGGGACCACTCCCGGTGATGACCGTAGTTTGTGGAGTTCATGTATTCACCATGTGTTAATGCTTTGTTCTGGTTCTCTATTAAAAGGAGGTATTAATATACCTCAGTTTCCAATTGGACCCCGCTGCCACGGGAGGGTAGGACAAAAGATGACATGCAAGTTCTTTCCATAAGCACGTATGACTATTTACGGAATACATGCCTACATTATATTTATGAACTGGAGCTAGTGCCGTATCGCCCTAGGTTATAACTGTCTCATGATGAATATCATCCAACAAATTACTAATCCAATACCTACAAATTTATCTTATATTGTTTCTGCTAAGTTACTACTGCTATCGTTATTGTTGCACTTGCTACAAAACTACTGCTATCGCTGTTACCGTTACCATTGATGTTGTCACTATTATCAAAACTATCATATTACTTTGCTACTAATCACGTTGCTGCAGATAATTAATCTCCAGGTGTGGTTGAATTGACAAATCAGCTGCTAATACTTGCAAGTATTCTTTGGCTCCCCTTGTGTCGAATCTATAAATTTGCGTTGAATACTCTACCCTCGAAAACTGTTGCGATCCCATATACTTGTGGGTTATCAAGACCTTTTTCTGGCGCCGTTGCCGGGGAGCATAGCTATATTTGTTGAGTCACTTGGGATTATTATCAATTTATCACTATGAAGAATCTGAAGGATGCTAAGACTAAGATTTATCCCTCTAAGACGAGGGGAGGTAAGGAACTGCCGTCTAGCTCTGCTTTAGATTCACCTTCTGTTATAAGTAAACTTGCAACACCACCACATGCTATTAATCCTGATATGTCGCAAGTTATTAATGATGCTACTTCTGCTATGAATGATACTTATGATGATGCTAGTACTTTGCTTGATGATGATGATGATGTGCCACTAGGTGACTTTCTTGATGAACAAATTGCTAGAGTAAGACAACTGAATGTTGTTGAAACTGAAAATCTGGAAACACACCTACTAGACTAGCCCTCCTAGAATGAATTGCCTAAGGTACCGGAAGGTTATATTATGAATGAGGAGACAACTAGAGATATTCTTGCTTGTAAGGATAGAGATGATCTAGAGAAATTATTATGCAAGTATAAAGAAAAATCCTTGAATGCTAGAATGCAATATGATCCTAAATTTGCTACTTCACCTATCTTTATTGATGATAAGGATTATGAATTCTCTATCAACACAGAGTTAATTACTTTGGTTGAATCTTATCCTTTCCTTGGTTATGAAACTGAAACTGTTGTGGCACATCTTACTAAGTTGAATGACATAGCCACCATTTTTACTCATGATGAGAAAACTCGCTATTACTATATTCTCAATTTATTTCCATTCTCATTAAAGGGTGATGCTAAATCTTGGTACAATACTCTTGCTCCTGGTTGTGTGCGTAGTCCCCAGGATATGATTTATTACTTCTCTGAAAAATATTTCCCTGCTCATAAGAAACAAGCTGCCTTACAGGAATTATTTAACTTTGTGCAAATTAAAGAAGAGAGTCTCACACAAGCTTGGGGGAGGCTTGGCCAATTACTTAATGCTTTGCCTGATCATCCTCTTAAGAAAGATGGAATACTTGATATGTTCTATAATGGACTAACCGATGCTTCTAGGGATTTCCTAGATAGTTGTGCTGGTTGTGTTTTCAGGGAACGAACTATTGGGCAAGCTAAAGAATTATTGAATAACATATTGAAAAATTATGATGATTGGACTCTTCCTGAACCACCGCCCAAGCCCACTCCGAAGAAGAGGAGTATATTATATCTCAGTCCTGAAGACATGCAAGAGGCAAAGAAATCTATGAAGGAAAAAGGTATTAAAGCTGAGGATGTCAAAAATTTACGTCCTATTGCAGAAATACATGGGCTTGATACACCACCACCACCTAAGGTGGTAGAGGTAAATTCTCTAATGAAGTTCAATGATAATGACAATCCTCACAATATGCACGCTAGCCAATGCCTTTATGAGTTTGAAAACTACATTATAAAACAAGATCACTTCAATGCAAATGTTATGAAACAATTGAAATACAATTCTGATATGATTGCTCGCTTGAGTGACTTGTTATTTAGAATTTCAAATGATGTTAGAGGTGTGGGGAAGCATGCTTCTATGGTTCAAACTCAGTTAGAACAAGTTGCTAAATCTCAAAGAGAGTTTCTTGATGAAATGAATAATAACATAAGTGACTTTGCTGTTAGAGTAGCAACTAGAGGAGGTAAAATGACTCAGGAACCACTTTATCCTGAGGGACATCCAAAAAGGATTGAACAAGACTCTCAAAGAGTTAACACTGATGCACGTAGTCCTTCTAAAAAGAAAAAGAAGAAGAAAAATGATAGGACTTTGCATGCCTCTAGTGAGCCTGAAGTAGAAAAACCTCCTGATAATGATAATGAATTTTCTATCTCTGATGCTCAAAATCAGTCTGGTAATGAACACTCACCTTCTGACAATGAAAAATATAATTATGAGGTTCATGAAAATACTCAAACAAATAGTAAAGAACCAGACAATGATGTTGAGATAGAACCTGTAGTTGATATTGATAACCCAAAACCCAAGAATACATGATATGGTGAAAGATATTTTATTGCTAGAAAACACAGTAAAGAAAGAGAACCGTGGGTTCAAAACCTATGTCCTTTCCACCTAAGTCAACTAAAAAGAAAGATGATGAAGACTTTGAATGCTTTGCTAAAATGTCGAGGCCAGTCTTTTTGTGTACTCGCTTGACTGATATCTTGAAAATGCCTCCTTATGCAAACTACATGAAAGACATAATCACCAATAAGAGAAAAATACCGGAAGCTGAAATCTCCACCATGCTTGCTAATTATACTTTTAAAGATGGAGTACATAGAAAACTTGGAGATCCGGGAATACCAATTATACCTTGCTCCATCAAAGGAAATTATGTGAAAATTGCTTTATGTGATTTGGGAACTGGTGTTAGTGTTATGCCTTTCTCTTTATGTAAAAGACTTGATTTGAACAAACTCACACCTACTGAAATATCTTTGGAAATGGCTGACAAATCAACTGCCATACCTATCGGTATTTGTGAGGATGTGTCCGTTTGTTGTTGCTAATGTTACTATTTTGACTGACTTTGTTATACTTGAGATGCCCGAGGATGACAACATGTCGATTATCCTTGGTAGACCCTTCTTGCACTGTAGGGGCTGTTATTGATTGGAATAAAAGCAAGGTCACTTTTCATATCAATGGTAATGAGCATACGGTGTACTTTCCAAATAAACAATTCCAAGTGAATGGTATTAATGTTATTGAAAAATCTCCGACAATCACTATTGGAAGTTTTCAACTACCTCTACCTACTCTTAAAAAGAAATATGAAATGCTTATTGTTGGGGACATTCATATCCCCATTGAGGTAACCTAGTGATTTACAAAAGTTCTTAGGTTTCATGCTAATCGGAAGTGGTTGTTAATAAGACTTGATCAACCTTATTAATGGATCATTTTTGAGAGGTATGAAGTTGATGAATTTAGTAAGCACTACCTTTTGTCCCTACCTTTTGTTTTCTGTTTTTATTAGTTATATAAAATAAAATGCCATGTTTTGTCTGTTTTCTAAATTTCCCGTGCAATAAAAAAATGATCCAAAAATAAAAGTTCTCAGAATGCTCTGAAAATTTAATACAATTTTTTTCTGAATATTTAAGAATTTTTGGTGCAAATAATATGAGAGGGAGGTGCACTAGGTGGGCACAACCCACCTGGGCGCGCCAGGACCCCCAGGCGCGCCCCGGTGGGTTGTCGTCCCCACATGGGCCCCCCCACTTATCTCTTCATCCCACATCACCACCTACCTCCAGAAAAAAATTCACCATTGCTCTCTCTCTCTCTCTCTCTCTCTCTCTCTCTCTCGTGTTCTTGCTCTCAAACCCGCGGATTACGCTCTCTTTGCTCGAAGCTCCGTTTCCGAAACTGTTTCGGGTGACTGTTGCTTGGTATGTGACTCCTCCATTTGTCCAATTAGTTTCTGTTTTAGTAGTTTATATTTTGAATAATTAGCTACTCTTGGTGCTGCTGTAGATAAGCTTGCATGTTGAATTCTTAGAGTTCTAAGTAGTTTGAATGCTTGCTATGGCCTCTATGTATCCCTATGAGTAGTTGCTATCAATCTTGTGAAGTTTTGTTGACAAATTTTTGTCACCCTTAAATTTTCAGAAAAATATACCCGGATATGAAGAACCCCTTTGGAAGGAGGTCTTCGAAGAGGAGATCCTAGGAGGCATCTTCCAGTGACAGTTCCGTTCGTCGATCTTATGTTGAACCGAGTGAAAGTTCCATACGAGATGCCGCCACCAAAACATGCCTATGGCCATGCGACAATTATATGGTGCGTGTGGGCATTAAGGAGGAATTTGAGCAATATGTTCACAATGCCGGTCTCGGTCCCTACGTTTCAAATAAGTGCAATCAAGACCACACCCTCACTAAATCTTTTGTCAAAGGATTTAAATTCCATCCCCATGAGTCTAGGGTGTCATTTAAACTATATGAAAATTCATTTACCATATCAATAGAGAATTTTGCTCACCACTGCAAAATCCCATTCTGGGGTTCACTTGACGAACCACCAAGGTCTGAGTTCCAAGCATTTTTGACTAGCCTTTGCCACGGTGAGGCGAGGGGAGTGACGCAACGTAGAATAAAGAGCATTCATTTTCCGCAATTCAGTACTTTGCATTATTTAATGGAAAATGTATAGTAGGCAAACAAGATTGTAGTACACTTTGTGCTCCAGACTTGAGCCTCATATGCACATCTCTCACCGGTGACAGAAGTTATAATCTTGGAGCGATCGTTGCACACAGGTTGCAACATAACACTAATAATGGTTATTTCTGAAGGAAATATGGCCTAGAGGCAATAACAAAGTTGTTATTTATATTTCCTTATATCATGATAAATGTTTATTATTCATGCTAGAATTGTATTAATCGGAAACTTAGTACATGTGTGAATACATAGACAAACAAAGTGTCACTAGTTTGCCTCTACTTGACTAGCTCGTTGAATCAATGATGGTTATGTTTCCTAACCATAGACATGAGTTGTCATTTGATTAACATGATCACATCATTAGAGAATGATGTGATTGACTTGTCCCATCCGTTAGCTTAGCACGATGATCATTTAGTTTGTTGCTATTTGCTTTCTCCATAACTATACATGTTCCTATGACTATGAGATCATGCAACTCCCGAATACCGGATGAACACTTTGTGTGCTACCAAACGTCACAACGTAACTGGGTGATTATATATAAAGTTGCTCTACAGGTGTCTCTGATGGTGTTTGTTGAGTTGGCATGGATCAAGATTAGGATTTGTCACTCCGATTGTCGGAGAGGTATTTCTAGGCCCTCTCGGTAATATACATCACTATAAGCCTTGCGAGCAATGTAGCTAATGAGTTAGTTACATGATGTAGCATTACGGAACGAGTAAAGAGACTTGCCGATAACGAGATTGAACTAGGTATTCAGATACCGATGATCGAATCTCGGGCAAGTAACATACCGATGACAAAGGGAATAACGTATATCTTTATGCAGTTTGACCGATAAAGATCTTCGTAGAATATGTATGAACCAATACGAGCATCCAGGTTCCGCTATTGGTTATTGACGAGAGACATGTCTCGGTCATGTCTACATAGTTCTCGAACCCATAGGGTCCGCATGCTTAACATTCGGTGACGATCGGTATTACGAGTTTATGTGTTTTGATGTACCGAAGGTAGTTCGGAGTCCCGGATTTCATCACGGACATGACGAGGAGTCTCTAAATGGTTGATACGTAAAGATCGATATATTGGAAGTCTATATTTGGACATCAGAATGGTTTCGGGTGAAATCGGGAGTATACTGGAGCACCGGGAGGTTACCGGAACCCCCCAGGAGGTATATGGGCCTTATTGGGCCTTAGTGGAAGAGAGGGAAAAGAAGCAAAGGAGGGGGCACGCCCCCCAAGCCCAATCAGAATTGGGAGGGGGGGTGGCCCCCCCTTTCCTTCCTTCTTCTTCCTCCTTCCCTCTCTCCTAAATCCAAACAAGGGAAGGGGGGAATCCTACTCCCCTTGGGGCGCGCCTTGGAGGCCGGCCCCCTCCACTCCTTTATATATGGGGGAGGGGGGCACCCCATAGACACACAAGTTGATCATTGATCTTTTATCTGTGTGCGGTGCCCCCTCCACCATAATCTACCTCGGTCATATAGTAGCGGTGCTTAGGCGAAGCCCTGTTCCGGTAGCTTCATCATCACCATCATCACGCCGTCGTGCTGACGAAACTCTCCCTCGAAGCTCTACTGGATCGTGAGTTCGTGGGACATCACCGAGCTGAACGTGTGCAGATCGCGGAGGTGCCGTACCTTCGGTGCTAGATCGGCCGATCGTGAAGACGTACGACTACATCAACCGCGTTGTCATAACGCTTCTGCTTACGGTCTACGAGGGTATGTGGACAACACTCTTCCCTCTCGTTGCTATGCATCACCATGATCTTGCGTGTGCGTAGGATTTTTTTTGAAATTACTACATTCCCCAACAGTGGCATCCGAGCCAGGTTTATGCGTAGATGTTATATGCACGAGTAGAAAACAAAGGAGTTGTGGCTGTGGGTATATACATATTGCTTGCCGTCACTAGTTGATTCTTGATTCAGCGGCATTGTTGGATGAAGCAGCCCAAACCGACATTACACGTATGCTTACGCGAGACTGGTTCTACCGACGTGCTTCGCACACATGTGGCTAGTGGGTGTCTGTTTCTCCAGCTTTAGTTGAATAGGATTC
This sequence comes from Triticum dicoccoides, assembly GCF_002162155.2. NCBI lineage: Eukaryota > Viridiplantae > Streptophyta > Magnoliopsida > Poales > Poaceae > Triticum > Triticum dicoccoides. The sequence continues at coordinate 16,906,274 of NC_041385.1, forward strand.
AATGAACAGGGTTCTTTCTGAAGATCAAAAAGCAATCACTATACCACGTTGTGGTTTTTGATGCGTAGGTAAGAACGGTTCTTGCTCAGACCATAGTAGCCACGTAAAACTTGCAACAACAAAGTAGAGGACGTCTAACTTGTTTTTGCAGGGCATGTTGTGATGTGATATGGTCAAGACATGATGCTAAATTTTATTGTATGAGATGATCATGTTTTGTAACACAGTTATCGGCAACTGGCAGGAGCCATATGGTTGTCGCTTTATTGTATGAAATGCAATCGCCATGTAATTGCTTTACTTTATCACTAAGCGATAGCGATAGTCGTAGTAGCAATATATGACAAGACGACAATGATGCTTCGATGGAGATCAAGGTGTCAAGCCGGTGACAATGGTGATCATGACGGTGCTTTGGAGATGGAGATCAAAAGCACAAGATGATGATGGCCATATCATATCACTTATATTGATTGCATGCGATGTTTATCCTTTATGCATCTTATTTTGCTTAGTTCGGAGGTAGCATTATAAGATGATATCTCACTAAATTTCAAGGTATAAGTGTTCTCCTTGAGTATGCACCGTTGCTACAGTTCGTCGTGCTGAGACACCACGTGATGATCGGGTGTGATAAGCTCTACGTTCACATACAACGGGTACAATCCAGTTTTGCACACGCAGAATACCCGGGTTAAACTTGACGAGCCTAGCATATGCAGATATGGCCTCGGAACACTTAGACCGAAAGGTCGAGCGTGAATCATATAGTAGATATGATCAACATAGTGATGTTCACCATTGAAAACTACTCCATCTCACGTGATGATCGGACATGGTTTAGTTGATATGGATCACATGATCACTTAGATGATTAGAGAGATGTCTATCTAAGTGGGAGTTCTTAAGTAATTTGAGTAATTGAACTTTAATTTATCATGAACTTAGTACCTGATAGTATTTTGCATGCCTATATTGTTGTAGATAGATGGCCCATGCTGTTGTTCCGTTGAATTATGCGTTCCTAGAGAAAGCTAAGTTGAAAGATGATGGTAGAAACTACACAGACTGGGTCCGTGATGACCCAAAAGTATAGGGGATCTATCGTAGTCCTTTCGGTAAGTAAGAGTGTCGAACCCAACGAGGTTCAGCAGGAAATGACAAGCGGTTTTCAGTAAGGTATTCTCTGCAAGCACTGAAATTATCGGTATCAGATAGTTTTGTGATAAGGTAATTTGTAACGGGTAACAAGTAATAAAAGTAAATAAGTTGCAGCAAGATGGCCCAATCCTTTTTGTAGCAAAGGACAAGCCTGGACAAACTCTTATATAGAGGGAAGCGCTCCCGAGGACACATGGGAACTATCGTCAAGCTAGTTTTCATCACATTCATATGATTCGCGTCCGGTACTTTGATAATTTGATATGTGGGTGGACCAGTGCTTGGGTACTTCCCTTCCTTGGACAAGCATCCCACTTATGATTAACCCATATTACAAGCATCTGCAACTACAAAAGAAGTATTAAGGTAAACCTAACCATAGCATGAAACATATGGATCCAAATCAGCCCCTTACGAAGCAACTCATAAACTAGGGTTTAATCTTCTATCACTCTAGCAACCCATCATCTACTTATTACTTCCCAATGCCTTCCCCTAGGCCCAAACAATGGTGAATTGTCATGTAGTCGACATTCACATAACACCACTAGAGGAAAGACAACATACATCTCATCAAAATATTCAACGAATACCAAATTCACATGATACTTATAGCAAGACTTCTCCCATGTCCTCAGGAACAAACGTAACTACTCATAAACCATATTCATGTTCATAATCAAAGGGGTATTAATATGCATAAAGGAGCTGTACATATGATCTTCCACCAAGTAAACCAACTAGCATCAACTACAAGGAGTAATCAACACTACTAGCAACCCATAGGTACCAATCTGAGGCTTTGGGACAAAGATTGGATACAAGAGATGACCTAGGGTTTGAGATGAGATGGTGCTGGTGAAGATGTTGATGGAGATTGACCCCCTCCCGATGAGAGGATCGACGGTGATGACGATGGTGATGATTTCCCCTTCCCGGAGGGAAGTTTCCCCAGCAGAACAGCTCTGCCGGAGCCCTAGATTGGTACCGCCAAGGTTCCGCCTCGTGGCGGCGGAGTTTCTTCCCGAAAGCTTGTTTATGATTTTTTTCCTCGACGAAAGACTTCATATAGCCAAAGATGGGCATCAGAGGGCTGGCAGGGGGCCCACGAGGCAGGGGGCGCGCCCAGGGGGTAGGGCGCGCCCCCACCCTTGTGGACGGTGGGTGGACCCCCTCTGGTACTTCTTTCGCCCAATATTTTTTATATATTCTGTAACGTGCTCCCGTGAAGTTTCATGACTTTTGGAGTTGTGCAGAATAGGTCTCTAACATTTTCTCCTCTTCCAGCCCAGAATTCCAGCTGCCGGCATTCTCCCTCTTCATGTAAACCTTGTAAAATAAGAGAGAATAGGCATAAGTATTGTGACATAATGTGTAATAACAACCCACAATGCAATAAATATCGACATAAAGGTATGATGCAAAATGGACATATCAACTCCCCCAAGCTTAGACCTCGCTTGTCCTCAAGCGAAAGCTGATATCGAAAAATATGTCCACATGTTTAGAGATAGAGGTGTCGATAAAATAAAATACGGACATGAGGGCATTCTGATTATTCTTATAACAACAATATATATATATCGCCATATGATTTCTTATGCTAAAGTAACAATTCATTCACAATTTCAAGTATGTATCAGAAACTTCATTGAGAACCAACAAACTATAATCTCAGTCATTGAAGCAATTGCAATTTATCATAACATCGTAAAGAGTTAACATAAGAGCTTTTCAGCAAGTCCACATACTCAACTATCATTTAGTCTTTCACAATTGCTAATACTCACGCAATACTTATGGTTATGGAGTTTTTATCGGACACAAAGAAAGATAGGGGCTTATAGTGTGGCCTCCCAACCTTTTACCTCAAGGGTAATGTCAACAATAATAGTTCATGATAACTTACATCCAATTGGGTATATATATCTGGATCTTTCCAACACAATGTGCTTGCCAAAGGATAAAATGTAAAAAGGAAAGGTGAAGATCACCATGACTCTTATATAAGGTAAAAGATAAGAATAAAAGATAGGCCCTTCGCAGAGGGAAGCAGAGGTTGTCATGTGCTTTTATGGTTGGATGCACAAAGTCTTAATGCAAAAGAACGTCACTTTTGTATTGCCACTTGTGATGAGGACCTTTATTATGCAGTCCGTCGCTTTTATTGCTTCCACATCACAAGATCGTATAAAGTTTATTTTCTCCACAGTAATAAATCCTACATATTTAGGGAGCAATTTTTATTGCATGCAACATGACAACTTACTTTAAGGATCTTACTCAATCCACACGTAGATATGCTGGACTCTCATGGCAAAACTGCTTTAAGGATATTTGGAAGCACAAGTAGTATCTCTACTTGGTGCAAAGAATTTGGCTAGCATGAGAGGGAAAGGCAATCTCAACATGTTGGATGATCCAAGACAATAGGCTTTATTTCAGATATAGGAAAACATAACCCATTACGTTTTCTTCCTTGTCCAACGTTAACTCTTTAGCATGTCATATTTTAATGAGTGCTCACAATCATAAAAGATGTCCAAGATAGTATATTTATATGTGAAAACCTCTCTTTCTTTATTACTTCTTATTAATTGCAACGATGACCAAAACTATGCTTGTCAACTCTCAACAATTTTTATTCATCATACTCTTTATATGTGAAGTCATTACTCTCCATAAGATCCATATGATCTCTTTATTTCTTTTTATTCTTTCTCTTTTATTTTATTCCCTCAAGATCATAGCCGGATAATCAAGCCCTTGACTCAACACTAATCTTTATTATATATAGCTCACGGACTCGATTACATAGAAGGATCATAAAGAAAAACTCAAATCTACATCACAATAAAAGTTTTATTCTACTAGATCGAGATATTACCAAAAGGATCGAACTAATAAAAATGGTAAAGATAGAAGTGTGATGGTGATACGATACCGAGGCACTCCCCCAAGCTTAGGAGTTGCCAAGGGGAGTGCCCATACCCATGTGATTATGTATCCTTCCTCAGAAGCGGTGGTGATGGGGTTGTTGATGATGTAGACTTGTCGTCCATCTTCCAAGGCATAGGCTCACCATCATAGAAATATGATCGAGTCTCCGGGATCCTTAAATCTACAACCAAACTCATCCTCTTGAATCTATATTCATACTCACAGTTTTGGTTTTGCAGGTCATAGACCTGGGCTTGGAGGCGCTCGATTTCCTCGTGAAGCTTGAAGATGGCCTCCCCAAGGTCCTTGGCGTCCAGCTTGTGGTTGTTGGTGAACTCCGTGATCATTATGTGATTGGTGTCGAGTCCACGCTCCACCATCTCCTGACACTTGGAAACTTGTTGCTCCATTGCTTCAAGCCTTGTCTCCACGCTTCCGGTCCTCCTTGGTCCCTCAACACCGCGGATGTGCAGCACCCCCTCATGCATCACAATGGTTTGAGGGTGTTGCAGCACCTCCGCGAGGTTGGGGTTGATGACCTTCTCAAAGAACTTGTCCTTCGGGGTACTTGGAGATGTCATGGCGATCTAGATCTGTTAGAAAAACAACTCGAAACAAACACAGAGGATAATTGCGTGATAGGGTGGTCAAAACCATCGGGAGATTATATAATGAATTTTTACCGACCAAAAGAAGTATAGTGCAAGAAAACAGAGTCCGGAGGGCACACGAGGTGCCCACGAGGCAGGGGGCGCGCCCTCCACCCTCGTGGAAGCTTCGTGTCCTTCCCGGACTGCTTCTTATTTTCCTATTTGCTTAAATATTCCAAAACATAGAAAAAATGCTATTATAATTGTTTTGGAGTCAGTTTACTTACCGTACCTCATACCTATTCCTTTTCGGAGTCTGAAACATTCTAGAAAGTGTCCTTTATGTATTCCTCCAGGGTCACGGTTTCAATAACATTAGATTCAACATTTATGGGATTACGTGAGATATAATGTTTGATTCTTTGACCGTTCACCATCCTCGGATTTGTGCCTTCGAAGTTGTTGATTTTTATGGCACCGGAACATACACTTCCTCGATAACGTAAGGACCTTCCCATTTAGAGAGAAGTTTGCCTGCGAAAAATCTTAAACGAGAGTTGTATAACAATACATAGTCACCTACATTAAACTCACGCTTTTGTATCCTTTTGTCATGCCATCTTTTAACCTTTTCTTTAAATAGTTTGGCATTCTCATATGACTGGGTTCTCCATTCATCTAGTGAGCTAATGCCAAATAACTACTTCTCACCGACAAGTTTGAAATCATAATTGAGCTCTTTAATGGCCCAATATGCCTTATGTTCTAGTTCGAGAGGTAAGTGACATGCTTTACCATAAACCATTTTATACGGAGACATACCCATAGGATTTTTATATGCAGTTCTATAGGCCCATAATGCATCATCAAGTTTCTTGGACCAATTCTTTCTAGATCTATTAACAGTCTTTTGCAAAATTCATTTAAGCTCTCTATTACTCAATTCTACTTGACCACTAGACTGTGGATGATATGGAGATGCAATTCTATGATTAACATCATACTTAGCAAGCATCTTACGAAAAGCACCATGAATAAAATGTGAACCACCATCAGTCATTAAATATCTAGGGACTCCAAACCTCGGAAAAATAACTTCTTTAAGCATCTTAATAGAGGTGTTATGATCAACACTACTAGTTGGAATAGCTTCTACCCACTTAGTAACGTAATCAACATCAACTAAAATATGAGTATACCCATTAGAGGAAGGAAACGGTCCCATATAATCAAAGCCCCAAACATCAAATGGTTCAATAACAAGTGAATAATTCATAGGCATTTCTTGACGTCTACTAATGTTACCAATTCTTTGACATTCATCACAAGACAAGACAAACTTATGGGCATCTTTGAAGAGAGTAGGCCAATAAAAACCAGATTGTAGTACCTTATGTGTAGTTCTATCTCCAGCATGGTGTCCTCCATAAGCCTCGTAGTGACACTTGTGTAGGATCTGTTCCTGTTCATGCTTAGGTACGCAACATCTAATAACACCATCTACTCCTTCTTTATAAAGGTCTGGGTCATCCCAAAAGTAATGTCTTAAATCATAGAAGAACTTTTTCTTTTGCTGGTATGTGAAACTAGGTGGTATAAATTTAGCAACAATATAATTAGCATAATCAGCATACCATGGAGCAGTACGAGAAGGATTTATGACAGCTAGTTGTTCATCAGGAAAGCTATCATCAATAGGTAGTGGGTCATCAAGAACATTCTCTAACCTAGACAAGTTGTCTGCAACGGGGTTCTGAGCTCCCTTTCTATCAATAATATGCAAATCAAATTCTTGTAGCAAGAGAACCCATCTAATAAGTATAGGTTTAGCATCTTTCTTTTCCATAAGATATTTAATAGCAGCATGATCAGTGTGAACAGTTACTTTAGAATCAACAATATAAGGTCTGAACTTATCACAAGCAAACACAACTGCTAAAAACTCCTTTTCAGTAGTGGCATAATTTCTTTGAGCATTGTCTAGAGTTTTACTAGCATATTGGGTAACATTTAATTTCTTATGAACTCTTTGTCCTAGAACAGCCCCTACAGCATAATCACTAGCATCACACATGATTTCAAATGGTAAATTCCAATCAAGAGGCTGAACGATAGGTGCAGAAATCAGAGCTTCCTTAAGTATTTCAAATGCTTCTACACAATCATCATCAAAGACAAATGGAACATCTTTTTGTAAGAGATTAGTCAGAGTCGTGGAAATTTTACAGAATTCCTTAATGAACCTCCTATAAAAACCGGCATGACCAAGGAAACTTCTTATACCTTTGATGTCCTTAGGACACGACATCTTTTCAATAGCATCAGCATTAGCTTTATCAACTTCAATACCTCTTTCAGAAATTTTATGCCCCAAGACAATACCTTCACTAACCATAAAGTGGCACTTCTCCCAATTCAAGACAAGATTAGTTTCTTCACATCTCTGCAAAACTCGATCAAGGTTTCTTAAGCAATCATCAAAAGAAGTTCCATATACGGAGAAATCATCCATGAAAGCCTCAACAATCTTTTCACAAAAATCAGAGAATATAGCTGTCATACATCTTTGAAAGGTAGCAGGTGCATTGCATAAACCAAAAGGCATACGTCTATAAGCAAGTAAAAGTTGTCTTTTCTTGATCCTCTTTTGACACAGGTTTTTGAGAGAAACCAGAATAACCATCTAGAAAGAAAAATTGTGTATGTTTCGATAATATTTCTAGCATTTGATCAATAAAAGGTAATAGGTAATGATCCTTTTTAGTAGCTTTATTTAATTTGTGGAAATCGATTACCATTCTATAACCTATAACAATTCTTTGTGGGATCAATTCATCTTTATCATTAGGAACAACAGTAATACCTCCCTTCTTAGGGACACAATGGACATGGCTTACCCACTGACTATCAGCAACGGGATAAATTATACCTGCCTCCAGAAGCTTTAGTATTTCTATTCTTACCACTTCTTTCATCTTAGGATTTAACCGTTGTTGGTGATCAACAACCGGTTTAGCATTCTTTTCCAATTTTATTTTGTGCTGGCATAGAGTGGGACTAATGCCCTTAAGATCATCAAGAGTATATCCAATAGCAGCACGGTGCTTCTTTAGAGTTTTCAATAACTTCTTTTATTCATGCTCTGAAAGGTTAGCACTAATAATAACATGATATATCTCTTTCAAGATAAGCATATTTAAGAGTATCAGGTAAAGATTTAAGCTCAAACAAGGGATCACCCTTGGGTGGAGGAGGATCCGTTAAGATTTCAACGGGCAAATTGTGTTTCAAAATATGTCCCTGTTTAAACAATACTTCATCTATTTCCCTTCTTTATTCATAAACATATCATTTTCATGGTCTAGCAAATATTGTTCTAAATGATCATTAGGTGGCACGACAATTGAAGCAAGACCAATAATTTCATCTTTACTAGGCAATTCTTTCTCATGGGGTTGTCTACAAAATTTAGCAAAATTAAATTCATGAGACATATCCCCCAAACCAATAGTAACAATGTCCTTTTTGCAGTCTATCCTAGCATTAACAGTATTCAAGAAGGGTCTACCAAATATAATGGGACAAAAGTTATCTTGTGGGGAACCAAGAATAAGAAAATCAGCAGGATAATTAACCTTCCCACACAAGACTTGAACATCTCTAACAATCCCAACATGTGAAATAGTATCTCTATTAGCAAGCTTAATCATAACATCAATCTCTTCTATCTCAGCAGGTGCAATATCATGCATAATTTCTTTATATAAGGAATGGGGTATTGCACTTTCACTAGCACCCATATCACACAAGCCATGATAGCAATGATCTCCTATTTTAACATAAATAACAGGCATGCCAACAACAAGTCTATGTTTATTTTTAGTATCGGGCCTAGCAATTCTAGCAGCTTCATCACAGGAGTAAATAAGATGCCCATCAAATATTATCAGCCAAGAGATCTTTAACCATAACAACACTAGGTTCAACTTTAATTTGCTTAGAGGGAGTAGGTGTTCTAGTATTACTCTTACGAATCACAGTTGAAGCTTTAGCATGATCTTTCATTCTAACAGGGAAAGGTGGTTTCTCAATATAAGCAGTAGGAACGACAGGATCATTATAAGCGATAGTCTTTTCTTTAACTTTAATAGGTTTAACTACTTTTACTTCAATGGGACGAGTATATTTAAACTACTTCTCTTTAGGGAGATCTACATGAGTAGCAAAGGATTCACAGAAAGAAGCTACTATCTCAGGGTCAAGTCCATATTTGGTGCTAAATTCACATAAAACATCGGTATCCATAAAAGATTTAACACAATCAAACTTAGGTGTTATACCTGACTTCTTACCTTCGTCGAGGTCCCAATCTTCAGAGTTGCGGTTAATTATTTCCAATAGATCCCATTTGAATTCAATAGTCTTCATCATAAAAGAACCAGTACAAGAAGTATCGAGCATGGAGCGATTATCGAGAGAAAGCCGAGAATAAAATTTTTGAATAATAATTTCTCTTGAGAGATCATGATTGGGGCATGAATATAACATTGACTTAAGCCTCCCCCAAGCTTGAGTGATGCTTTCTCCTTCGCGAGGCCAAAAATTATATATATAATTACAATCACGATGAACAAGATGCATAGGATAAAACTTCTGATGAAATTCCAATTTCAATCGGTTGTAGTTCCATGATCCCATATCATCACATAGCCCAAACCATGTCAATACGTTTCCCTTGAAAGATAAAGGGAATACCTTCTTCTTGATCACGTCCTCGGGCATACCTGCAAGCTTAAATAATCCACAAACTTCATCCACATAGATTAGGTGCAAATCGGGATGTAGTGTTCCATCTACTGTAAAAGGATTAGCAAGCAGTTTCTCTATCATACCCGAAGGAATTTCAAAGTAAACATTTTCAGTAGGTTCAGTAGGTTGAGGAGCAACTCTTTGCTCTACTGGTCGGGGTGAAGATACCCCGAACAAGCCCCTCAAAGGATTATGTTGCATAGTAACAAGTGATAGTAAATTTCAGCACACTATATAAAGTTTTCCTTACCAAATTCCACCTAAGAAAGGCGCTTCACTCCCCGGCAACGGTGCCAGAAAAGAGTCTTGATGACCCACAAGTATAGGGGATCTATCATAGTCCTTTTGATAAGTAAGAGTGTCGAACCGAACGACGAGCAGAAGGAAATGACAAGCGGTTTTCAGTAAGGTATTCTCTGCAAGCACTGGAATTATCGGTAACAAATAGTTTTGTGATAAGGTAATTTGTAACGGGTAACAAGTAATAAAAGTAAATAAGGTGCAGCAAGATGGCCCAATCCTTTTTGTAGCAAAGGACAAGCCTGGACAAACTCTTATATAAAGGAAAGCGCTCCCGAGGACACATGGGAATTATCGTCAAGCTAGTTTTCATCACGTTCATATGATTCACGTTCGGTATTTTGATAATTTGATATGTGGGTGGACCGGTGCTTGGGTACTGCCCTTCCTTGCACAAGCATACCACGATTAACCCCTATTGCAGGCATCCGCAACTACAAAAGAAGTATTAAGGTAAACAAAACCATAACATGAAACATATGGATCCAAATCAGCCCCTTACGAAGCAACTCATAAACTAGGGTTTAAGCTTCTATCACTCTAGCAACCCATCATCTACTTATTACTTCCCAATGCCTTCCTCTAGGCCCAAACAATGGTGAAGTTTCATGTAGTCGACATTCACATAACACCACTAGAGGAAAGACACCATACATCTCATCAAAATATCGAACGAATACCAAATTCACATGACTACTTATAGCAAGACTTCTCCCATGTCCTCAGGAACAAACATAACTAATCACAAATCATATTCATGTTCATAATCAGAGGGGTACTAATATGCATAAAGGATCTGAACATATGATCTTCCATCAAGTAAACCAACTAGCATCAACTACAAGGAGTAATCAACACTACTAGCAACCCACAGGTACCAATCTAAGGCTTTGGGACAAAGATTGGATACAAGAGATGAACTAGGGTTTGAGATGAGATGGTGCTGGTGAAGATGTTGATGGATATTGACCCCCTCCCGATGATAGGATCGAGGGTGATGACGACGGTGACTGAGGGAGTTCCGGACTAGGGGGTGTCCGGATAGCCGGACTATCATCATCGGCCGGACTCCAAGACTATGAAGATACAAGATTGAAGACTTCGTCCCGTGTCCGGATGGGACTTTCCTTAGCGTGGAAGGCAAGCTTGGCGATACAGATATGTAGATCTCCTACCATTGTAACCGACTCTGTGTAACCCTAGCCCTCTCCGGTGTCTATATAAACTGGATGGCTTTAGTCCGTAAAAAAAACAACAATCATACCATAGGCTAGCTTCTAGGGTTTAGCCTCCTTGATCTCGTGGTAGATCCACTCTTGTAACACACATCATCAATATTAATGAAGCAGGACGTAGGGTTTTACCTCCATCAAGAGGGCCCGAACCTGGGTAAAACATCGTGTCCCTTGTCTCCTGTTACCATCCGCCTAGACGCACAGTTCGGGACCCCCTACCCGAGATCCGCCGGTTTTGACACCGACATTGGTGCTTTCATTGAGAGTTCCTCTGTGCCATCACCGATAGGCTCGATGGCTTCTTTGATCATCATCAACGACGCGGTCCAGGGTGAGACCTTCCTCCCTAGACAGATCTTCATATTTGGCGGCTTCGCACTGCGGGCCAATTCGCTTGGCCAACTGGAGCAGATCGAAAGCTACGCCCCTGGCCGTCAGGTCAGATTTGGAAGTTTGAACTTCACGGCCGACATCCGCGGGGACTTGATCCTCGATGGATTCGAGCCACAGCCGAGCGTGCCGCACTGTCACGGCGAGCATGATCTAACTCTGCAGCCGGACAGTACCCTGGAGGCCGCACTCGAACCTGCTCCGATCTTCAGTTCGGAGCCGGCTACGCAGATCGAGGACGGATGGCTAGACACTGCCTTGGGGGCTGCAACCTCTACGGCGATAAAGCTGAACACTGACCTTGTCCCTCATGAAGCTCGTGACTCCGAGGCACCAGACTCCTTGCCGGACTCCGAACCTCCCGCGCCCCCTCCGATCGAATCCGATTGGGCGCCGATCATGGAGTTCACCGCAGCGGACATCTTTCAACACTCACCTTTCGGCGACATCTTGAGTTTGCTAAAGTATCTCTCGTTATCAGGAGAGCCCTGGCCGGACTGCGGTCAGGACGGTTGGGATGCGGACGACGAAGAAATTCAAAGCCCACCCACCACCCACTTGGTAGCCACTGTCGACGATCTAACCGACATGCTAGACTACGACTCTGAAGACATCGACGGCATGGACGACGATGCCGGAGACGACCAAGAACCAGCACCCACCGGGCACTGGAAAGCCACCTCATCATATGACATATACATGGTGGATATCCCAAAGGATGGGAATGGCGAAGGAATAGCGGAGGATGACCCCTCCAAGAAACAGCCCAAGCGCCGACGTCAGCGGCGCCCCTCTAAATCCCGCCACAGCAAGAATGAAGATTCCGGAACCGGAGATAATAATACACCGGACAGTGCCAAAGACAACCCACTCCAGCAAGATCCAGCGCAGGAGGACGGAGACGCCAGCCCTCATGAGAGAGTGGCAGCAGAAGAGGTAGAGGATTATATGCCTCCCTCCGGAGACGAGGCAAGCCTCGACGACGATGAATTCGTCGTGTCTGAGGATCCCGTCGAACAAGAGTGTTTTAAACGCAGGCTTATGGCCACGGCGAACGGCCTCAAGAAAAAGCAGCAACAGCTTAGAGCTGATCAAGATCTGCTAGCCGACAGATGGACTGAAGTCCTCATGGCCGAAGAGCATGAGCTCGAACGCCCCTCCAAAAGCTACCCTAAACGCAAGCTGCTCCCCCGATTAGAGGAGGAGGCGTATGAACCCGCATCACCAGGAGACAATACGTCTGTCGCGACCACCCCGTGGTCGCGACAGAGAGGCCTCTAGGCCCTTCACTAGACCCGTACCCCGGCATCGCTCGAAAAGCACAAGGCCACAGGGGAACGCTCCGGACTTGCGAGATATATTGGAGGATACAGCAAGACAATCAAGATCGATCTATGGATCGCGTGGGCGCCCCTCGATACGTGACGACAACCGTCGCGCTGGACACAGTAAGTCCGGCCGGGCCGAACAAAATAGACAAAGCTCTCTTGAGCTCCGTCGTGATATCACCCAGTACAAAGGCGCCGCACACCCACTATGCTTCACAGATGAAGTAATGGATCATCAAATCCCTGAAGGGTTTAAACCCGTCAATATTGAATCCTATGATGGCACAACAGACCCCGCGGTTTGGATCGAAGACTATCTCCTTCACATCCACATGGCCCGCGGTGACGATCTTCACGCCATCAAATATCTCCCCCTCAAGCTTAAAGGACCAGCCCGGCATTGGCTTAACAGCTTGCCAGCAGAGTCAATTGGGAGTTGGGAAGACCTGGAAGCCACATTCCTCGATAACTTCCAAGGCACATATGTGCGACCACCAGACGCTGATGACCTAAGGCACATAATTCAGCAGCCAGACGAATCGGCCAGACAATTCTAGACACGGTTCTTAACCAAGAAAAACCAAATCGTCAACTGTCCGGATGCGGAGGCCCTCGCAGCCTTCAAGCATAATATCCGCGACGAGTGGCTTGCCCGGCACCTGGGACAGGAAAAGCCGAAATCCATGGCATCTCTCACATCACTCATGACCCTCTTCCGCGTGGGTGAGGACAGCTGGCTAGCACGCAGCAACAACCTCAGCAAAAATTCTGGCAGTCTGGATATCAAGGACCGTAATGGCAGGTCGTGTCGTAACAAAAACAAACGCCGCATTAACGGCGACAATAGTGAGGATACGACAGTCAATGCCGGATTCAGAGGCTCTAAACCCGGTCAGCGGAAAAGGCCATTCAAAAGAACTACTCCGGGTCCGTCCAATCTGGACCAAATACTCGACCGCTCGTGCCAGATACACGGCACCCCCGAAAGACCAGCCAACCACACCAACAGGGACTGTTGGGTATCCAAGCAGGCAGGAAAATTAATTGCCGAAAACAATGACAAGGGGCTGCATAGCGATGGCGAGGAAGAGACCTGACCACCGAACAATAGAGGACAGAAGGGTTTCCCCCCACAGGTGCGGACGGTGAACATGATATACGCAATGCACATACCCAAAAGGGAGCGGAAGCGTGCACTCAGGGATGTATACGCGATGGAGCCAGTTGCCCCGAAGTTCAATCCATGGTCCTCCTGCCCGATCACTTTTGACCGAAGGGACCACCCCACCAGCATCCGCCACGGCGGATTCGCCGCATTGGTCCTAGACCCAATCGTCGATGGATTTCACCTCACCAGAGTCCTGATGGACGGCGGCAGCAGCCTGAACCTGCTTTATCAGGATACAGTGCGCAAAATGGGCATAGACCCCTCAAGGATTAAACCTACCAAGACGACCTTTAAAGGCGTCATACCAGGTGTAGAAGCCAATTGTACAGGCTCAGTTACACTAGAAGTGGTCTTCAGATCCCCGGATAACTTCCGAAGCGAGAAGTTAATCTTCGACATAGTTCCGTTCCGCAGCGGCTATCATGCCCTGCTCGGACGTACCGCGTTTGCAAAGTTCAACGCGGTGCCGCACTACGCATACCTCAAGCTCAAGATGCCAGGCCCTCGAGGAGTCATCACGGTCAACGGAAACACTGAATGTTCTCTCCGCACGGAGGAACATACAGTGGCTCTCGCGGTAGAAGTACAATGCAACCTCTTAAGGCAATTCTCGAGTCCGGCCGTTAAGCGGCCGGACACAGCTAAGTGCGCCCGGAGTAACCTGAAACAAGACCACCTAGCACATTCCGAGCACGTGTAGCAGTGCGGCCCCAACCCCAGCCCCTATAAAACGTCAAGACAGGTCCTTCGCGTACACCATTACGCTCTGAAGATACCATGGGCATGGGGAGAGGGGCACGACCACGATAGGCCCACACTGCGGCTCAACCACACCAGGGGCTCTCAAGTGTGTCGTTCTTTTTTTCTTTTTTCTTTTTCCTTTTTATTTTTACCCACAGGACTCCGTTCGTCAGAGGCCCTGTCCGGCAGCAGACATGCCGAATTCACAGTGCAATAGCCATGGAAGGATAAAGGCTACAACGAATATCCAGGTGGTCTCCACTACGAGCATTAAATCTGTTTTATACACCATTATGCAGCCTACCCCTGGAGGGGGACATGTTTAATAGTCCCATCCCTTGCTTATCGCACCATTTGTATCGTTCTGCACTCACAGCAGTTTCTCTTGAATAAAGTAATGCAACACCTTTTTGCTTCCAATTGCATATCTTTCTTATACATATGTTCATTTATGATATGTTGCATCCGTACATTTTGGTACGGCTAAATACACCAGGGGCTTATGTTCCCCGCATCATGGTGTGACAAGTCCGAACACTTTCACAAGTGCGGCACCCCAAACTTATAGCATTATATGCATCGGCTCCGAATCATGTCTTGGGTCAATAGTTGGGTTTGCCCGGCTCCCATGTTTTGGTACCTTACGTTCCATTGTATCGGCTAAGGTAGCACTGGGAGAACCACTACGATTGCGCCCCAGTTGAGCTGGGTTAATGCCTCAGTGGAGAAAGCTAAAACTGACCGTCATGATGAGGCGAGAGCCGGTCGCTGTTCGAGAGGTTTTTTGCGAGTCCTTAAAGACTTATGCCGCTTAGAGCGAGGAGCCGGTTTTTGTCCGGCCCAGGCGTGGATAGCGCCCCAAATTCGGCCTTCCGAAGACTAGGGGCTTCGCCGAAATTTAAAATTATAGAATTCTATGGCTAAGTGAGAGTGTTCAAGCATTATAAGTCCGATTGCCTTGTTCGCTGTGTTGAGCACCTCCCTAGATGGACCCAAAAATGGGAACAAGAGTGCTCAAGTTTATCCTGAACACCCCAGCACTTGTGGCATGGGGGCTGAAGCCGACGACTTGCCATCTCTCAGAATTGATAAACAGCCGCACAGAAGGTAATATTTTAAATTAACAAGCGTTGCTTAGCGCATATGAACTAAGTTTTCAGCGCACAGGATAACAAAATGCGAGTCTACTCAAATATTACATCTTTGGAGCACTCACCTGCAATAGTGCGGGCACCCTTCAGGACACTGTTATAATACATCTCGGGCGTGCGGTGCTCCTTGCCCTGCGGTGGCGGGTCCATCACAAGCTTCTGGGCATCCATCTTGCCCCAGTGAACCTTTGCGCGGGCAAGGGCCCGACAGGCACCCTCAATACAAGCGGAGTGCTTGATGACTTCAACCCACGGGCACGCATCCACCAGCCGCCGCACCAGGCCGAAGTAGCTCCTAGGCATGGCCTCTTTAGGCCACAGCCGAACTATGAGGCCCTTCATGGCCTGTTCGGCCACCTTGTGGAGTTCGACCAGCTGCTTCAGCTGGTCGCTAAGGGGCACCGGATGTCCGGCCTCAGCATACTGAGACCAGAAGACCTTCTCCGTCGAGCTCCCCTCCTCGGCCCGGTAGAATGCGGCAGCATCGGATACGCCGCGAGGAAGATCTGCGGACATTCCTGGAGAGCTCCGAATTCGGGTAAGTAACAGGTAATTAACACTCACATGCTTACTTTGCATGAAAAATGCCTTACCCGCCGCTATTTTCTTCAATTCCTCGATTTCTTGGAGGGCCTTATAGGCTTTGACCTTAGCGGCTTTGGCACTCTCAAGAGCCGCCGCAACCTCGGACTTTCGAGTCTCCGAGTCATGCTCCAAAATCTCATGTTTTCCATGAGAGCCTGAAGCTCTTGTTGTACCTCCGCCACCCGCGCCTCCTGCTTCTCTCGCTCGGAGTGTTCCGCGGCCGCATTACGTTCGGCCACGGACACCACCTACTTCAGGGTCGCCACCTCGCTAGTGGCCCCTACAATACCCACGTTATCCTTGTTATTCTTCTTGCAACCAAAATCCTTTTCTGTAAGGTACAATTTCAATAAGGTGTTACTCACCTTCCTTGTCCTCGAGCTGCTTTTTGGCACGGCCGAGCTCGTTCTCGAACCGCTCGAGGCTTTCCTTCAAAGTATTGACCTCCGCAGTCAGTGCGGCGGAGGTCAGCAGCACAGCCTGCAATCCCATATTGACATATTTTTATGACTCCTGCGTATATCTTTTTAAGATCCTGAGTCCGGCTTTTCTTTCCGAACACCAAACCGAGCATCAGGGGCTACTGTCTATGCGGTACCATTTTATATATATCGAAATTCTTACCTCAAAGTCTGTTAGAAGGCTGCTGCAGGTTTCGGCCAGCCCGCTCTTGGCGAGCTGAACCCTCTGAATCACCGCACTCATAATAGTGCGGTGTTCCTCTTCAATGGAGGCGCCATTGAGCGCCTCCAGCAAGTTGTCCGGCGCCTCCGGTTGGGCGGAGGCTGCCGGCATCACGGTCTTGCCCTTCTTACGAAGGGGTCACCCGCCGGACTCCGGAGCCACTATGGGTTCCGGGGCCGAGTCCGGTGCAAAGTTCGGGAGGTTGTCCTGCGACACCTCTGGAGCCTCCTCCTCCTGGTGGGTCCCTTCCCGGGATCCCACCTCGGCATCGTCCGCATCGCGGGGGGTGGAGGCAGTCGGAAGAGAATCCATATCCGACGCACCTAAGGACCCACTCGACGAAGCGGGAAGATCATCCCTGGGCGGACTACAGGGTTGTATGCGGCATTAGAAAGACATTATGTGGCGAAAAAGAAAAATCATGAAGTTATTCGGGAGTCCGGATACTTACGATCTCGCCAGGGGCTTGGCCCTTGGGGGCCAGTCCTTGTCGTCGTCACTGGCGTTGGCAGAGCAGTTCGGGGAAAGAGTTTTTCCCTTCTTGGGCCCTTCGGCCTCCCTCGTAGGGGAAGCCTTCCATTTCTTCCCTCCCCCCGCTGGGGGAGAGGCTTTCTTCTTCTCCTCCTTGCCTTTGTGGGAGGAGTCGGCCTCGGAGTCATCATCCGATAACACCTGAAAATGGGAACTCTTTCGAGTACCCATGGCCTTCTTCTTGGCCTTCTTCTCCGGCACCACGTGGGGTGCCGGAGCCAGCAGCCCCGTTAGGCGGGCGTCCGCTGGGTCCTCTGGCAATGGGGCTGGACAGATAGTTTGTTCGGCCTTCGCCAGCCAGTCCTGTCAAAGGTAAAGGGAGTTTAGATCCCGCATAGAGTCAAACTATGGAAAACAAGCATCCCGTAAAGGACGAAATCGCTTACCTCTTCAGTCGGACGCTGCGAGCTGAATCCGTGATCTTCGGTAGCGGATGCGGGAGCCTCGGCGCCTTTAAACAGCACCTTCCAGACATCTTCGTACGTAGTGTCGAAGAGCCCGCTCAAAGTCTGGTGCTGCACCGGATTGAACTCCCACATGTTGAAACCCCGTCGTTGGCACGGGAGAATCCGGCGGATGAGCATGACCTGGACTACGTTGACAAGCTTGAGCTTCTTGTCCACCAGCTTTTGGATACAGGCTTGGAGTCCGGTCAGCTCCTCCGAATCACCCCAGATCCGGCCACTCTCTTTCCAGGAGGTGTGCTTTTTAGGAATGCCAGATCTGAATTCAGGGGCCGCTGCCCAATCAGGGTCACGCGGCTCGGTGATGTAGAACGACCCCGATTGCCACCCCTTAATGGTTTCCACGAAAGTGCCCTCCAGCCAAGTAACGTGGGACATCCTTCCCACCATGGCGCCTCCGCACTCCGCTTGGCTGCCCTTCACAACCTTCGGCTTGACACTGAAGGTCTTGAGCCACAAGCCGAAGTGGGGCTGGATGCAGAGGAAAGCCTCGCACACGACGATAAACGCCGAGAAGTTGAGTATGAAATTCGGGGCCAGATCGTGGAAATCCAGGCCGTAGTAGAACATGAGCTCCCGGACAAAGGGGTGAAGTGGGAAGCCCAGTCCGCGGAGGAAATGGGGAAGAAATACTACCCTCTCATGGGGCCTGGGGGTGGGAATGAGCTCTCCCTCGTCGGGGAGCCGGTGCGCGATGTTGCTGGACAAATATCCGGTGTTGCGCAGCTTCTGGATCTGTCCCTCCGTGATGGAGGAGGACATCCACTTGCCTCCCGCTCCGGACATAGTTGGAGAAGGTTGAGGTGAGAAGTGCGGACTTGGGCGCTGGAGCTTGAGTTCGCGGAGTTGGATAAGCCAAGGAAGAAGAAGGCGTAGGTAAAAGGGTTGGATCTTTATCCCCTTATATGGGCAGACACAAACATGCGTCCCCACCGGCCTGATAAAACTCGCTTATCCCCCAAGCGCCGCAATCAATGGCGCGGTTGGGTTACCCACGTCCGTATTGATGGGAATCCCGGAATAAGGGGAACACGGCCTCTACTTCGATAGGACGTGCCAAGAAAACCGCTTCGCTAAACGCGCTGAGGTGGTACAATAAAAACGATTCTAGTAAAGGCTTGGTAGTGGTGTGATGTCACGCCACAAAATACGTCAGCAGATTGAACTTGTGTCATATTATTCTCTCTACGGTGGTACGTGGAATTTATCTTTGCAGAGCCGGACACTATCCTGGTTTTCACAATCTTCTATAAATCATAGAGAGCAAGAACCCGCCTTGCAATGTCGAAGACTACATGCGCGCCGGACTCGTCGTCATTGAAGCCTGGTTCAGGGGCTACTGAGGGAGTTCCGAACTAGGGGGTGTCCGGATAGCCGAATTATCATCATCGGCCGGACTCCAAGACTATGAAGATACAAGATTGAAGACTTGGTCCCGTGTCCGGATGGGACTTTCCTTGGCGTGGAAGGCAAGCTTGGGGATACGGATACGTAGATCTCCTACCATTGTAACCGACTCTGTGTAACCCTAGCCCTCTCCGGTGTCTATATAAACCGGATGGCTTTAGTCCGTAGAAAAAACAACAATCATACCATAGGCTAGCTTCTAGGGTTTAGCCTCCTTGATCTCGTGGTAGATCCACTCTTGTAACACACATCATCAATATTAATCAAGCAGGACGTAGCGTTTTACCTCCATCAAGAGGGCCCGAACCTGGGTAAAACATCGTGTCCCTTGTCTCCTGTTACCATCCGCCTAGATGCACAGTTCGGGACCCCCTACCCGAGATCCGCCGGTTTTGACACCGACAATGACGATTTCCCCCTCCCGGAGGGAAGTTTTCCCGGCAGAACAGCTCTGCTGGAGCCCTAGATTGGTTCTGCCAAGGTTCCGCCTCGTGGTGGTGGAGTTTCTTCCCGAAAGCTTGCTTATGATTTTTTCCTCGATGAAAGACTTCATATAGCCAAAGATGGGCATCAAAGGGCTGCCAGGGGGCCCATGAGGCAGAGTAGCGCGCCCAGGGGGGTAGGGCGCGCCCCCATGCTCGTGGACGGTGGGTGGCCCCCTCTGGTACTTCTTTCGCCCAATATTTTTTATATATTCTGAAACATGCTCCCGTGAAGTTTCAGGACTTTTGGAGTTGTGCAGAATAGGTCTCTAATATTTGCTCCTTTTCCAGGCCAGAATTCCAGCTGCCGACATTCTCCCTCTTCATGTAAACCTTGTAAAATAAGAGAGAATAGGAATAAGTATTGTGACATAATGTGTAATAACAGCCCATAATGCAATAAATATCGATATAAAAGCATGATGCAAAATGGACGTATCAGTCCGTAACTTGAGGATTATCCTCATTGCTGCATAGAAAAATTACGTCCTGGAAGCACCGCTGGGTGCCAAACCCGCTGCAGGAGCTACGCCAGATGTTATGAACACCTGGCAGAGCAAAGCTGATGACTACTCGATAGTTCAGTATGCCATGCTTTACGTCTTAGAACCGGGACTTCAACGATGTTTTGAACGTCATGGAGCATATGAGATGTTCCAGGAGTTGAAGTTAATATTTCAAGCAAATGCCCGGATTGAGAGATATAAAGTCTCCAATAAGTTCTATAGCTGCAAGATGGAGGAGAATAGTTCTGTCAGTGAACATATACTCAGAATGTCTGGGTACCACAATCACTTGACTCAGCTGGGAGTTAATCTTCCTGTTGATAGTGTCATTGACAAAGTTCCTCAATAACTGCCACCAAGCTACAAGAGCTTTGTGATGTACTATAATATGCAAGGGATGCATAAGACGATTCCTGAGCTCTTCGCAATGCTAAAGGCTGCGGACGTAGAAATCAAGAAGGAGCATCAAGTGTTAATGGTCAACAAGAACACTAGTTTCAATAAAAAGGGTAAAGGGAAGAAGGGGAACTTCAAGAAGAATAGCAAGCTAGTTGCTGCTCAAGTGAAGAAGCCCAAGTCTGGACCTAAGCCTGAGATTGAGTGCTTCTACTGCAAAGGGACTGGTCACTGGAAGCGGAACTGCCCCAAGTATTTGGCGGAGAAGAAGGATGGCAAAGTGAAAGGTATATTTGATATACATGTTATTGATGTGTACCTTACTAATGCTCACAGTAGCGCCTGGGTATTTGATACTGGTTCTATTGCTAATATTTACAACTCGAAACATGTGCTACAGATTAAGCAAAGATTGGCTAAGGATGAGGTGACGATGCACGTGGGAAATGGTTCCAAAGTTGATGTGATCGCCGTTGCCACGCTACCTCTACATCTACCTTCGGGATTAGTTTTGGACCTAAATAATTGTTATTTGGTGCCAGCATTGGGCATGAACATTATATCTGGATCTTGTTTGATGCGAGACGGTTATTCATTTAAATCAGAGAATAATGGTTGTTCTATTTATATGAGTAATATCTTTTATGGTCATGCACCCTTGATGAGTGGTCTATTTTTACTAAATCTTGATAGTAGTGATACACATGTTCATAGTATTGACGCCAAAAGATATAAGTTTAATAATGATAGTGCAACTTATTTGTGGCACTGCCGTTTGGGTCATATTGGTGTAAAGCGCATGAAGAAACTCCATGCTGATGGGATTTGGAATCACTTGAGTCTTACGAACCATGCCTCATGGGCAAGATGACTAAAACTCCATTCTCCGGAACAATGGAGCCAGCAACAGATTGTTGGAAATAATACATACTGATGTATGCGGTCCAATGAGTGTTGATGCTCGCAGTGGGTATCGTTATTTTCTTACCTTCACAGATGATTTAAGCAGATATGGGTATATCTACTTGATGAAACATAAGTCTGAAACATTTGAAAAGTTCAAAGAATTTGAGAGTGAAGTGGAAAATCATCTTAACAAGAAAATAAAGTTTCTACGATCTGATCGTGGAGGAGAATATTTGAGTTACGAGTTTAGTCTTCATTTGAAACAATGTGGAATAGTTTCACAACTCACGCCACCTGGAACACCACAGCATAATGGTGTGTCCGAACGTCGTAACCGCACTTTACTAGATATGGTGCGATCTATGATGTCTCTCACTGATTTACCGCTATCGTTTTGGGGTTATGCTTTAGAGACAGCTACATTCACATTAAATAGGGCAGCATCTAAATCCGTTGAGACGACACCTTATGAACTATGGTTTGGCAAGAAACCCAAGTTGTCGTTTCTTAAAGTCTAGGACTGCGATGCTTATGTGAAAAAGCTTCAACCTGATAAGCTCGAACCCAAATCGGAGAAATGTGTCTTCATAGGATACCCAAAGAAGACTGTTGGGTACACCTTCTATCACAGATCTGAAGGCAAGATATTCATTGCTTAGAATGGATCCTTTCTAGAGAAGGAGTTTCTCTCGAAAGAAGTGAGTGGGAGGAAAGTAGAATTTGATGAGGTAATTGTACCTTCTCCCTTATGGGAAAGTAGTTCATCACTGAAATAAGTTGTAGTGATTCCTACACCTGTAAGTGAGGAAGCTAATGATGATGATCATGGAACTTCTGATCAAGTTACTATCGAACCTCATAGGTCAACCAGAGTAAGATCCGCACCAGAATGTTACGGTAATCCTGTTCTGGAAGTCATGTTACTTGACCACAAACTATGAGGAAGCGATGATGAGCCTAGATTTTGCAAAATGGCTTGAGGCCATGAAATCTAAGATGGTATCCATGTAAGAGAACAAAGTACGAACTTTGGTTGACTTGCCCGATGATCGGCAGGCCATAGATAATAAATGGATCTTCAAGAAGAAGACTGACGCTGATGGTAATTTTACTGTCTACAAAGCTCGACTTGTTGCAAAAGGTTTTCGACAAGTTCAAGGAGTTGACTACGATGAGACCTTCTCACCCATAGCGATGCTTAAGTTCGTCCGAATCATGTTAGCAATTGCCGCATTTATGATTATGAAATTTGGCAAATCGATGTCAAAACTGCATTCCTTAATGGATATCTTAAAGAAGAGTTGTATATGATGCAAGCTCCAGCGATCCATTTATGGACTGGTGTAAGCCTCTCGGAGTTGGAATATACGCCTTTGATAGTGTGATCAAAGCATATGGTTTTATACAGACTTTTGTAGAAGCCTGCATTTACAAGAAACTGAGTGGGAGCTCCGTAGCATTTCTGATATTATATGTAGATGACATATTGTTGATCGGAAATGATACCTAATTTCTGAATATCATAAAAGGATACTTGAATAAGAATTTTTCAATGAAAGACCTCGGTGAAGCTGCTTATTTATTGGGCATCAAGATCCATAGAGACAGATCAAGACGCTTGATTGGACTTTCACAAAGCACATACCTTAATAAAGTTTTGAAGAAATTCAAAATGGATTAGGCAAAGAAAGGGTTCTTGCCTGTATTACAAGGTGTGAAGTTGAGTCAGACTCAATGCCCGACCACTGCAGAAGATAGAGAGAAAATGAAAGGTATTCCCTATGTTTCAGCCATAGACCCTATCATGTATGCAATGCTGTGTACCAGACCTGATGTGTGCCTTGCTATAAGTTTAGCAGGGAGCTGCCAAAGTGATCCAAGAGTGGATCACTGGACAGCAGTCAAGGACATCCCAAAATACCTGAAAAAGACTAAGGATATGTTTCTTGTATATGGAGGCAACAAAGAGCTCGTTGTGAACGTTTATGTCGATGCAAGCTTTGACACTGATCCGGATGACTCTAAGTCACAAACCGGATACATATTTTTATTAAATGGTGGAGCTGTCAGTTGGTGCAGTTGCAAGCAGAGCGTCGTGGCGGGATCTACGTGTGAAGCGGAATACATAGCTGCTTCGGAAGCAACAAATGAAGGAGTCTGGATGAAGGAGTTCATATCCGATCTAGGTGTCATACCTAGTGCATCGGGTCCAATGAAAATCTTTTGTGACAATTCTGGTGCAATTGCCTTGGCAAAGGAATCCAGATTTCACAAGAGAACCAAGCACATCAAGAGACGCTTCAATTCCATCCGCGATCAAGTCAAGGAGGGAGACATAGAGATTTGCAAGATACATACGGATCTGAATGTTGCAGACCCGTTGACTAAGCCTCTCTCATGAGCAAAACATGATCAACACCAAGACTCCATGGGTGTTAGAATCATTACATTGTAATCTAGATTATCGACTCTAGTGAAAGTGCGAGACTAAAGGAAAAATGCCCTAGAGGCAATAATAAAGTTGTCATTTATATTTCCTTATATCTTGATAAATGTTTATTATTCATGCTAGAATTGTATTAATCGGAAACCTAGTACATGTGTGAATACATAGACAAACAGACACTACTAGGAAAAGGGCTATAGCTAATATGGACATTAATGGCGCAGGATATATGTGGTGCGCCACTGCTATATAGCAGTGGTGCACCATGTGTAGGTACGCCATTAGTGTCCATCACACTAATGGCACACCACACCCACAGTGCGCCACTACTAACAATTTTTTCTTCCAAAACTAGTAATGGCGCACCAGGGCATAGTGCGCCATTACTAGTTTTAACTAGTAATGGCGCACCACACACCCCGTGCGCCACTACTAATAATTTTTTTACCTTTTTTTCAAAACTAGTAATGGCGCACCATGGTTGTGGTGCGCCATTACTAGTTTAAACTAGTAATGGCGCACCACAACCATGGTGCGCCACTACTAACCATTATTTTTTTATTTTTTTTGCAAAACTAGTAATGGCGCACCACGTAATAGGTGCACCATTAGTAACCAGGGTTACTAATGGCGCATTATTAGGTGGTGCGCCATTAGTAACCTGAGAGCAGCTAGATATTTTGGACAGCCACCTACCACACTCACTTTCCCCACTTCATTCTCTCCACCTCCTCCTCCAAGCTTGTCTCAGCTGCCTCCTCCTCCTCACCTCATTTTCACCATAGATTCACCCAAATTAAGTGGTTAAATTTCCTTTTTTTGATAGTTAAGTAAGTGGAAAGCTTGTTTATGTTGTAGATCTACTTTTTTCTCCCTCCAACAACGTGCACATGCACTTTTTATGAGCCTAGATCTACGTATGTTTGTGGTGTTACATATATGTTTGTGTTTGCACGTACCGGTATTTGAAATGCGATAGTTGCCAATATTTTGCTGGAATGTTGATTCATTTCCGTTTCGGCGAGAATTTGGCACTATGCATTCTTTTTGGTCCCATTTTTAGGCAAAGTCATGACAAATATTTTCTTGCTTCTAAAATATCGTTTTGCTCTACCCCGTACGCTACCATGGTCCGCACGATGACCGAAGGCATCGTGAATAGGTTTTTGAGATCCGCGAAGGTCGAGATGCTTCAAAAGAACGAGATGGAGATAAGATGTCCGTGTCGAAGATGCAAGCTGAAGAGCCTTATGGACCCGGATTCCGTACAGGTGAGGGACCACCTGCTCTTGCGTGATTTCATGCATGGCTATCAGTGGCAAGGTGATGAAGATGATTATGAAGTCGTCCATGGCGCCCGGGTAAGAAATGAGGAAGGGCAGCAAGACAACCACGGCGAGGGCTGGCGAGAAGACGAAGAATCTCCAGGACATGATCACGAAGTAGATGCAGTACATATTCATCATGTAGAAGATGCCAGACATGATGATGAGGAAGATGCCGGAGCAGACAAAGGGCATGATCATGAAGATGAAGATGTTGGAGCAGACGACAATGGACCATTGATGGGCTGGGTGCAGGACCCTCATATTCAAGAGCTGCTTCTCAAGCAGACGGATAATGCAAGAGCTGCTGCACGAGAGAAAGCCAAGCTGGATCAACTGGAGATAGAAGCGGTTACTCCATTGTATGAAGGATGCAGGCCCGAGGATACCCACCTGAGAGTAACGCTCATGGCTCTGGAGATGAAGGTAAAACACAAAATGACTAACGCATGCTTCGACGAAAACATGTCATTCTGGCACGAACGTCTTCCCAAGGGGAACAAGTGCCCGACCAGTTTCGAGGAGGCGAAGAAAATCGTGTGTCCTCTGGATTTACCGCATGTGAAATACCATGTGTGCATGAACAATTGCATCATTTATTGGGACGAGCACACGGAGTCTACCATATGTCTGGTGTGCGGCGTCACTCGATAAAAGAAGAGGAAGAAAGCTCCTCGAAAAGTGGTGTGGTACTTTCCGATCTCTCTTCGTCTGCAGCGGTATTTCACGGACCCTGAGGTAGCAAAGCTCCTTCATTGGCACGCGGATAGGGAGGAGAAGAAGCGAGAAGATGAGGGAAATGATCTGGAGATAAATAAAAAAGACAAGATGCTGAGTCACCCTAAGGATGCGAGCCAGTGGCAAGCGTTGAACTTCAAACATCCAGAATTTGGGGACGATCCAAGGAACATCATGCTGGGCGCGAGCACTAACGGAGTCAATCCGTTTGGTAGCCAGAGAAGCACACATAGCACCTGGCCTGTGTTTGTGTGCATCTACAACCTTCCCCCTGGTTGTGCATGAAGAGGAATTACATTCACATGAGTATGCTAATTGAAGGGCCGAAACATCCAGGGAACGACATCAATCTATATCTGGGGCTGCTAAAAGAGGAGCTAGACACGCTGTGGAAAACGCCAGCCAATACGTGGGACGCTGCAGAGAAAGAATATTTCCCTATGAGAGCCGCACTGGTCACGACAGTGCATTACTATCTCGGTTACGGATATGTCGCGGGGCAGATGGTCCACCAATTTTCAGGATGCGTCAGGTGCATGGATGACACAACGTATATCCAGCTAGATAGAGATCATGGGTCTTCGAAAACCGTGTTCATGGGACATCGAAGGTGGCTTCGCTACGATGACTCATGGAGAAAATGCAAGGATCTATTCGATGGTGAAACCGAACCCTGAAGACTCCCGCGTACAAGGAGCAGCGAGGAAATAGACGAGCTGTTGAAAAATTGGAAAGAGTGCCTGGAGCCGGGAAAGAAGCGAAAGGCGCCAGAGCCGCTGCTGAAGGTATGGAAAACAAGGTCTGTTTTCTGGGACTTGCCGTACTAGAAGATCCTCCGTGGCCTCACAACCTTGATGTCATGCATATCACGAAGAACGTGTGCGATAGTCTGCTTGGTACCCTGCTCAACATGCTAGAGAGGACCAAAGATGGGCCGAAAGCAAGGGTGGACTTGAAATCAATGGGCATCAGGGAGGAGCTTCATGCTAATGATGATGATGATGATGAGGCGAAGGACACGGGAAGTCGCCGCAAAGGAAAAAAGGCCAAGAAGATCGGAAATGACTTCCCTCCCACGTGCTTCACTCTAAGTCAGGAGGAGATCGAGCAGTTTTTAACCTGCCTCGTAGGAGTAAAACTTCCGTACGGTTACGCGGGGAAGATAAGAAGATACCTAGACTCAGCGAAGCAGAAGTTCAGTGGGATGAAGTCTCATGACTGTCACATGCTGATGACGCAGATACTTCCAGTTGCAATCCGTGTGATCATGGACGCGCACGTCCGTGAAACGAGTTTTGGCCTATGAAACTTTTTTGACGTCATCTCTCGGAAGTCGGTTGGCATGAGGCAACTCAGAAGGCTACAGGAAGAGATCGTGGTGATACTATGCGATCTTGAGATGTACTTCCCGCCCGCATTCTTTGACGTTATGGTGCATTTGCAGGTCCATATCATGGATGTTATCATCCAACTCGGGTCGACGTTCCTGCACAGCATGATACCGTTCGAAAGGATGAATGGTGTCATCAAAGGATACGTTCGCAACATGTCACGTCCAGAGGGAAGTATAGCCAGGGGCTTTCTGACCGAAGAGTGCATCTCCTACTGCACGAATTATCTAGGCATCGAGAACCCCGTTGGTCTGCCCGTCAACAGGTACCTCGGCAGGCTCGCTGGATGGGGTTGATACGTCTCCAACTTATCTATAATTGTTGATTGTTCCATGCTATTATATTACATGTTTTGGATGTTTATGGGCTTTATTTTATACTTTATTATCATTTTTGGGACTAACCTACTAATCGGAGGCCCAGCCCGTATTGCTGTTTTTTTGCCTATTTCAGTATTTTGAAGAAAAGGAATATCAAACGGAGTCGAAACGGAATGAAACCTTCGGAAGCGTGATTTTTGGAACGAACGTGATCCAGAGGACTTGGATTGCAAGTCAAGAAGCAGCCTAGGCGGCCACGAGAGGTAGGGCCCCCCCTATAGGGCGCGCCCCCTGTCTCGTGGGCCCCTCGGGCAGCCACCGACCTACTTCTTCCTCCTATATAAGCCTACATACCGCGAAAACATCCACGGAGCCATCGAAGAAATATTTCCGCCACCGTAACCTTCTGTATCCGCGAGATCCCATCTTGGAGCCGTTGCCGGCGTTCTGCCGGAGGGGGGATCCACCATGGAGGGCTTCTACATGAACACCATAGCCCTTCCGATGAGTTCTGAGTAGTTTACCACAGACCTTTGGGTCCATAGTTATTATCTAGATGGCTTCTTCTCTCTTTTTGGATCTCAATACAATGTTCTCCCCCTCTCTAGTGGAGATCTATTCGATGTAATCTCTTTTTGTGGTGTTTTTGTCGAGATCCGCTGAATTGTGGGTTTATGATCAAGTTTATCTATGGATAATAATTGAATCTTCTCTGAATTCTTTTATATGATTGAGTTATCTTTGCAAGTCTCTTCGAATTATCGGTTTGGTTTGGCCTACTAGATTGATCTTTCTTGCCATGGGAGAAGTGTTTAGCTTTGGGTTCAATCTTGCGGTGTTCTTACCCAGTGACAGAAAGGGTTGCAAGACATGTATTGTATTGTTGCCATCGAGGATAAATAGACGGGGTTTATATCATATTGCTTGAGTTTATCCCTCTACATCACACTACTAGGAAAAGGGCTATAGATGATATGGACACTAATGGCACACCAGACATGTGGTGCGCCATTAGTATATACTAATGGCGCACCATATGTTGGTGCTCCATTAGTGTCCAAATACTAATGGCGCACCACATCCACGGTGCGCCATTAGTAACAATTTTTCTTTTATTTTTTTTCAAAACTAGTAATGGCGCACCAGGGGATAGTGCACCACATCCACCGTGCGCCACTAGTAATTTTTTTTCAATTTTTTTCAAACTTTATTTATTTATTTTTTCAAAGTTAGTAATGGCGCACCATGGGTGTGGTGCGCCGTTACTAGTAAAACTAGTAATGGCGCACCACACCCACGGTGCGCCATTACTAACAATTTTTTTTCTTTATTTTTTTCCAAAGTTAGTAATGGCGCACCGTGGGTGTGGTGCGCCATTACTAGTTAAGTTTAACTAGTAATGGCTCACCACACCAACAGTGCGCCATTAGTGTGCACTCGGGGGAATTTTGGGTCAAAATTACTAATGGCGCACTGTTGGTGTGGTGCGCCATTACTAGTTTAACTAGTAATGGCGCACCACACCGACGGTGCTCCATTACTAACTTTGAAAAAAATAAAAAAATGTTTGAAAAAAAATTACTAGTGGCTCGCGGTGGATGTGGTGCGCCATTACTAGTTTAACTAGTAATGGCGCACTATCCCCTCATGCACCATTACTAGTTTTGAAAAAAATAAATAAAAATTTGTTACTAATGGCGCACCGTGTATGTGGTGCGCCATTAGTATTTGGACACTAATGGCGCACCAACACATGGTGCGCCATTAGTATATACTAATGGTGCACCACATGTCTGGTGCGCCATTAGTGTCCATACAATCTATAGCCCTTTTCCTAGTAGTGTCACTTATATCTTTTAGAGCATGGCGGTGGATTAATTTTGAAGAAATTGCTAGTCTCTCATGCTTCACTTATATTATTTTGAGAGTCTCTTAGAGCAGCACGGTATTTGCTTTGGTTAATTTGGTCCTGGAATGATGAGCATCCAATTTGGGTATAATAAAAACTATCATAGAAATTGAATTGGATGCTAGGATCAATTTGATGCTTGCTAATTGTTTTGAGATATAAACGTAGTAATTTTAGGGTCATGCTAGTGGATAATTATGAAATTGAGAAATACTTTTGTTGATGTTGGCAAGTCCCGTAGCTTGCACGTATGGTAAAAGTTGTGTGACAAATTTGTTGCATGAGGTGCTCTTTTGAGAGTCTTCCTTATGAGTGGCAGTCGGGGACGAGCAATGGATTTTTCCTACCAATATATCCCTCTTGGGGCATGCGTAGTAGTACTTTGCTTCGAGGGCTAAGTAGACTTTTGCAAAGTATATGAGTTCTTTATGACTAATGTGAGTCCATGGATATACCCACACTCATCCTTCCATTTTGCTAGCTTCTATTATACCGCGCAATTTTCGCCGGTATCATGCACCCATTATTTACCTTCCTCAAAACAGCCACCATACCTACCTATATGGCATTTCCATAGCCATTCCGAGATATATTGCCATGCAACTTTCCACCGTTCTGTTTATTATGACACATTTCATCATTGTCATATTGCTCTTTGCATGATCATGTAGTTGACATCGTATTTGTGGCAAGGCCACCTTCATAATTTTCATACATGTCACTCTTGATTCATTGCATATCCCGGTACACCACCGGAGGCATTCATATAGAGTCATATTTTGTTCTAGCTTTGAGTTGTAAATCCATAAAAGTGTGATGATCTTCATTATTAGAGCATTTTCCCAGTGAGGAAAGGATGATGAAGACTATCCCCCACAAGTCGGGATGGGACTTTGGACTTTATAAAAATAAAAGACGCCAAAGAAGCTCACCAAAAAGAAAAAAAAAGAAAAAGAAGAAAAAAAGAGAAAAAAAAGAAAAGAAAAAAAATGAGATAGAATGAGAGAAGGGACAATTGCTATTATCTCTTTTTGCACACTTGTGCTTCAAAAATAGCACCATGGTCTTCATGATAGAGAGTCTCATATGTTGTCACTTTCATATACTAGTGGGAATTTTTCATTATAGAACTTGGCTTGTATATTCCAATGATGGGCTTCCTCAAAATGCCCTAGGTCTTCATGAGCAAGCAAGTTGGATGCACACCCACTTAGTTTCTTTTGTTGAGCTTTCATATATTTGTAGCTCTAGTGCATCCGTTGCATGGCAATCCCTACTAACTCACATTGATATCTATTGATGGGCATCTCCGTAGCCCGTTGATACGCCTAGTTGATGTGAGACTATCTTCTCCCACTTTTTGTCCTCACAACCACCACAATAGACCACCATAGTGCTATGTCTATGGCTTGCACTCATGTATTGCGTAAGAGTTGAAAAAGCTGAAGTGCGTTAAAAAGTATGAACCAATTGCTCGGCTCGTCATCGGGGTGCATGATGGGAGTATTTTGTGTAATGAAAATGAAGCATGGCCTAACTATATGATTTTGTAGGGATTAGCTTTCTTTGGCTATGTTATTTTGATAGGACATGATTATTTGTTAGTATGCTTTGAAGCATTATTATTTTTATGTTTTATAAGCTTTTATCTTGAATCATTTGGATCTGAACATTCATGCCACAATATAGAAAATTACATTGAGAATTATGCTAGGTTGCATTCCACATCAAAAATTATGTTTTTATCATTTACCTACTCGAGGACGAGCAGGAATTAAGCTTGGGGATGCTTGATACGTCTCCAATGTATCTATAATTTTTTATTGTTCCATGCTATTATATTACATGTTTTGGATGTTTATGGGCTTTATTTTATACTTTATTATCATTTTTGGGACTAACCTACTAGCCGGAGGCCCAGCCCGTATTTCTGTTTTTGCCTATTTTAGTATTTAGAAGAAAAGGAATATCAAACAGAGTCCAAACGGAATGAAACCTTCGGAAGCGTGATTTTTGGAACGAACGTGATCCAGAGGACTTGGAGTGCAAGTCAAGAAGCAGCCGAGGCGGCCACGAGAGGGTAGGGCGCCCCCTCTATAGGGTGCACCCCCATGTCTTGTGGGCCCCTCGGGCAGCCACCGACCTACTTTTCCTCCTATATAAGCCTACATACCTCGAAAACATCCATGGAGCCACCGAAGAAATATTTCCGCCACCGTAACCTTCTATATCCGCGAGATCCCATCTTGGAGCCGTCGCCGGCATTCTGCCGGACGGGGGATCCACCACGGAGGGCTTCTACATGAACACCATAGCCCTTCCGATGAGTTGTGATTAGTTTACCATAGACCTTTGGGTCCATAGTTATTAGCTAGATGGCTTCTTCTCTCTTTTTGGATCTCAATACAATGTTCTCCCCCTCTCTTGTGGAGATCTATTCGATGTAATATCTTTTTGTGGTGTTTTTGTCGAGATCCGATGAATTGTGGGTTTATGATCAAGTTTATCTATGGATAATAATTGAATCTTCTCTGAATTCTTTTATATGATTGAGTTATCTTTGCAAGTCTCTTCGAATTATCGGTTTGGTTTGGCCTACTAGATTGATCTTTCTTGCCATGGGAGCGGTGTTTAGCTTTGGTTCAATCTTGCAGTGTTCTTACCCAGCGACAGAAAGGGTTGCAAGACACGTATTGTATTGTTGCCATCGAGGATAAAAAGATGGGGTTTATATCATATTGCTTGAGTTTATCCCTCTACATCATGTCATCTTGCTTAATGCGTTACTCTGTTCTTCTGAACTTAATACTCTAGATGCATGCTGGATAGCGGTCGATGTGTGGAGTAATAGTTGTAGATGCAGGCAGGAGTCGGTCTACTTGTTGCGGACGTGATGCCTATATACATGATCATGCCTCGGTAACATCATAATTATTCGCTTTTCTATCAATTGCTTGACAGTAATTTGTTCACCCACCGTAATACTTATGCTATCTTGAGAGAGGCCTCTAGTGAAACCTATGGCCCCGGGTCTATCTCTTATCATATTTGCTTCCAATCTACTTTTATTTGCATCTTTACTTTTTGCATCTATATTGTAAAATACCAAAAATATATTTATCTTATCATATTATCTCTATCAGATCTCACTTTCGCAAGTGGCCGTGAAGGTATTGACAACCCCTTTATTGCGTTGGTTGCGAGTTCTTTGTTTGTTTGTGTAGGTTCGTGGGAATTTTGAGGAGCCTCCTACTGGATAGATACCTTGGTTCTCAAAAACTAAGGGAAATACTTATGCTACTATTGCTGCATCACCCTTTCCTCTTCAAGGAAAACCAACGCAAGCTCAAGACGTAGCAAGAAGGATTTCTGGCGCCGTTGCAGGGGAGGTCTTCGCTCAAGTCAAGACATACCAAGTACCCATCACAAACTCATCTCCGTCGCATTTACATTATTTGCCATTTGTCTCTCTTTTTCCTCTCCCCCACTTCACCCTTACCGTTTTATTCGCCTTCTCTTTCCCAATCTCCCCTCTTTTCCGCTTGCCTTTTCCTTCCCCTCTTTTTTGCTCGCTTCTTGTTTGCCGTTATGTCTGAAATTGGGGAGATTATCGTCAATATGGACAATAATGATAACATGGAAAATTCCGAGGCTTCGGCTGAAGAACCCCCTATCTTGCATACTAAAAAGTTTTGAATCGGTAGTGGTAACATTATTGGAAAAGGTGTTATTCAGGATTTCTTTACTTGTGCCGGTGCTTTACCTTCCATGTGTGTTCTATTCTTCATAAAACTAGTAGTCTTGCGGATGCTATCGCTATGCTTGTAGTTGAACTTGAAAGACAATTTATGCATATGCATCCTTGCATAAAAAGAATTTTCCTAGAATTTTCCAATATTGAGCATTCTTCTGTTAAGCGCGCTATTACTATCTTTTTGGCTCATGAGTTTAGATTTATAATAAGAGAAGCCAAAGAAATCTTTGCACAATATAGGGTGGACGCCGTTCGTCCTCCCATAGAGGCGGTCCTCTTTGATCAAGAGGAAATTAGGCATTTTCAATCTTCGGACTATGTTGCTTTCAATGAAAACCTTAGAAAAAAGGTTCCTACCAATGTCTTGATTGATAGAATTACTAAACTTAATAATGATTTTGCTCTTAGAAATAATGAGCTAGGATACTCTATTGAGTATAGGCTCACAAAATTTTGCCAAAAGAATGCTTTTAGTGATGAATTAGTTGTGCATTATGAAGGGCCAAGGGAGGAACTCGTTCCTCCTGAGATTGATCTTGGGGACTTCTGTCCCACTAAATTTAGCCCTTTTGATTATTTTTGCTTGCCTCAAAGGAAACTTGCTGCCGAACATAGATAATATGAGATGACTTTTCAAGATCTATGTTATTATTATGGCACTACTTAGATCTATCTTCGCTTTTATGCCTAGCTAGGGGCGTTAAACGATAGCGCTAGTTGGGAGGCAACCCAATTTTCTTTATGTTTTTTGTTTTTGTTCCTGTTTAGTAATAAATTTTGCTTCTACTTTCTGTTTAGGTGTGTTTTTATCTTTTAATTAGTGTTTGTGCCAAGTAGAACCTATAGGATAACCTATGATATGAGTTGATTTGATTCTGCTGAAAAACAGAAACTTTGCGCTCACGAGAAACAATTCAATAAATCACAGGAACGTGCTTTTGCATTGATTCTTTTTGTTACTCTGTTCTTATGAACTTAGAAGTCTAGATGTATGTTGGACAGCGGTCAATGTGTGGAGTAATAGTAGTAGATGCAGGCAAGAGTCGGTCTACTTGTTGCAGACGTGATGCCTATATACATGATCATGCCTAGATAACATCATAATTATTCGCTTTTCTATCAATTGCTCGATTGTAATTTGTTCACCCACCGTAATACTTATGCTATCTTGAGAGAAGCCTCTAGTGAAACCTATGGCCCCCGGGTCTATCTCTTATCATATTTGCTTCCAATCTACTTTTATTTGAATCTTTACTTTTTGCATCTATATTATAAAATACCAAAAATATATTTATCTTATCATATTATCTCTATTAGATCTCACTTTCGCAAGTGGTCGTGAAGGGATTGACAACCCCTTTATTGCGTTGGTCGTGAGTTCTTTGTTTGTTTGTGTAGGTTCGTGGGACTTTTGAGGAGCCTCCTACTGGATTGATACCTTGGTTCTCAAAAACTGAGGGAAATACTTACGCTACTATTGCTGCATCACCATTTCCTCTTCAAGGAAAACCAACACAAGCTTAAGACGTAGCAGGGGTCACCGTGAGGGTCGCCGCGAAATGCATGTCGACTTTGAGGGTCGACTCGCCGACTTTGAAAGATCAAACCTAGTCGCGCTACAACACATAGACGTGGTCGATCCTTGGGTGGTAGAGCACAAAACCTTGATTGAGAAGACGTACAATGACCGAGGCCAACAGAGGACGGACGGAGATATAATCAAAGAGCACAACTCATGTTTCACGCGTTGGTTCAAGGAGAAGCTTCTGTCGTACCATTTACATGAGGATTCTTCCGCGGAAGAACAACTCATATTCGCCTTGTCACAGGGCGCCGAGCACAACCTGGTGACGAATGAGGCGTACGATATCAACGACTACACATTCTACACCGAGGAAAAGGACACAAAGAGCGATGGTTATCAGAACTCCGGGGTAACGATGGAATCCTACACCAGTAACGACAAGGACAGATACTACATAAGGATCGAGGAGATCTGGGAGCTGAGCTACGCTAGAGAGAAGGTCCCGATGTTCCGTGTCAGGCGGGCCAAGAGCGTCCTAAAATAAGACCGGTATTTCACCACCATGGTTATACCCGAAGCCAAATCCAAGACCGCAGGCGCAAACGTCACCGCAAAAAATGAGCCATGGGTACTGGCTTCCCAAGTGGACCAATGCTTCTTCATTACCGACCCGTCAAAACCCAGTCGTGTTGTCGTGAGGAGAGGCAAAAGGAAGATCATCGGAATGGATGGAGTCGCCAATGAGGAAGACTTCGACAAGTACGGCGACCCGAAGATGGAACATGACAACGACGATGAAGTGCCATACACCACAAGAAGAAGCAGGACCACCCTACCTAAAGGACGTCCGTTCAAGAGAAGAACTCCATTTGCGAAAAAGAAGGGCAAGAAGATTGTGAAAAGATAGCTAGCTAAGATCGATTGTATTTAAATTGTAGTCTTCATTTCTCGATTGTATTTCGACATATTGAAATGATATTTATTTTTTTCTAGTCCTCATGAATATTTATTTATGTTTATTCTGGTATACAAATTTTTATTTGATGATATTTTTTGAACTCATGATTATTTTTAAATTTCATGGGCACGTTTTGAATTCCTGAATATTTTTTCAAATTTGATGATATTTTTTCATATTCATAAATGTTTTACCAATTCACAAATGAATGAAATTAAAAATAAAAAAACAAATTTGATGATATTTTCGAATAACAAATTTGATGATATTTTCAAATAACAAATTTAATGATATTTTTTCATATTCATAAATATTTTCAAATAACAAATTTGATGATATTTTTTCATATTCATAAATATTTTCAAATAACAAATTTGATGATATTTTTCCACATTCATAAATGTTTGCAAATTTAATCGTCATTTTCTAAAAAATTATTAGATGCAACTAAAAATCCAAAAAAAAACAGCTAGTAATGGCGCACCAGGGAAGGGAGCGCCATTGCTATCCAAAAAAAGAAGTTACTAATGGCGCACCGCTAGGAGGTGCGCCATCGCTATCCAAAAAAAAGTTACTAATGCGCACCGCTAGGAGGTGCTCCTTTGCTAACCCTTCCCCCACTAAAATCCCCAATCCCCGATCCCCAATCTCACATCTCTCTCCCCGACCCACTGCGCTGCCGCCCCTACATGCGCCGCCGCCCCCACGCCCCTACCGCCGGAGTCGCTGCCGGAGCACTAGGAGGAGGAGGCCCGCGTCCACCAGGAGAGGAGGCCCGAGCACCATCTCCCCCAAGCTCGCCGTCTCCGCCCACCGTCAAGCTCGCCGTCTCCCCCAAGCTCGCCGTCTCCGCCCTCAGTCGTCTCCGCTCCGGCCACCACCTCACCATGGTCAGGTAATCTTCATTGCCCTCCTCCCTCTGCCTCTCTTCTCCTCTGTTCCTCCTCTCCTCCCTCCCGGTCATGCCCTCTTCTTCTCTCTTGTTTTAGGTTTAGCACTCCGTGACTTGTGGTGATGAGTTTGAGATCAGTTCCGATCTACATCCGACCTTCACCGGGATGCGAACCCCGCTCGCGCTTGGACAGTTAGGTAATAGGCACAACCACAGAGCTCCTAGATTGGGATGCTAGGTTAATTTGTGCAACTAAACTGCTAGAACTGCCGTTAGCCAATAACTTCCCAAACAAAATGAAGGCATTAGGCCACAGGATTGCATCATGTTGTGGCTGCTAGTTAGGGAAATGTGTCTGTTGTAGGGCATCTTACTGATTATATGTTGGGGCTTCTAGTTATGGAAATGTGTCTGGTTGAAAGGCATTAGGCCATAAACATCCATTACACCAGTCATATGCTACTTCTCTGCTCTTGCTGGTGCGCGCCCTTAGATTACCAAATCCCAATAGCATGATTGTTTATAGCATATAACAAAAGTGAGCTGCCATTTTTCACTAGAGCCACATCATGAAATTCTGTTATTTCTAGTGCTCTTGTAGCCATCTACTCTCATACCAGGATTTTCTTGGTTGTCATTGCACTCACTTTGGTGTTTAACACAGATGTCTAAGTTTGTTGATTTATTTAGCAGTAAACTATTAACCATAATCAAATGCTCATCCCAAGCCTGACTGGAGTACATGATTTCTTGTAGCAAATTTTCCATACTTATTTCAATTGGTCAAATAATATTATTTCTAGTTTCAGAAACTAGTATTGAAAGTGGTTCCTAACTAAATTTCATTTTAATATGAGTGTCTGCTTGATTGCTAGGCATAAGTAACACTCCACTACATTTCTGAGCAATACAAATGGTTGAAGTCGAATGCTTTACACTGTTATGCCATCGTTTAGAAATTTGAATGTAAAATATTTCTTATTCATATGGTCTTAACAACTGGTATAATATTGCAATTCTTGATAGGAATTATTTTATACCCAACAGATCAGGAAAGCAAATTCATTCACAAAGATAGAAAAGAGTAGTCATTTTGCTGAACTATTGCAGTTCAGTTAACCACTAGTGCAGCAGGACTATTCAATGCATACTTAGAACACTAACTTACTGTACCCACAAGCTTAGTGAGTTTTGAACCTAATTAGGTTCAAATGATAGTGCAGCAGGACTTCCCGGATTGGCAATTCAGGGCTGCTAGTGGTTTAGTGTGAATATGCACAGTAACTACCATTTTTATTCAATTTGCTTTCTGCTATTTCAAAAGCCAGCATACTAAGTCATTTTTATTCAGTTTGATTTTTGCTATGCCAAAGCGAGCATACTAAGTCATTTTTATTCAGTTTGCTCTCCGCTATGCCACAGCCAGCATACTAAGTCAATTTATATCATATGTTCTATAACATTAAGGCTACATAGCATGCCATTTTTGTGCCTTGTATTAATTGCTTTCCCTACATGTTTGCATCTTTAAGTGAAAAAAGAGGAAGAAAGGAGAATCAGGGTAGGGTTTCGTGGCTAGAAGATATATTGCTGGGTTTTGTCTCCGACCATCGTGTCGTGATGATATTGGGGGGTTTTGTCTAATACCATCGTGTTGTGATGATATTGTGGGGTGTTGTGGGGTTGCAGTGGGGCAGGGGTGGGATAATGATTTTGCAGGTACCCCGAGAGGCCCTTGAGTTTGCCAGAATGTCAATTAACTTCCGTTCCGGCAAATTCGGGTACTCCATATGTCCTATTTTCAGCAAAGGTCATGCTGAAATTTTCCGTGAATTTTAGCATGACTTTGCTAAAAATAGGACATATGGGGTACTTGCGACTAATGCATGGGCCGGGGTATCTTAGTACTTAATTAAGTAGGATCAACTGCCTCTTGTGTTATACATATAGAAGTGTGATATCAACTCATAGTTATTACTAATGTCAGTTGCTCTCTTTCTGTGCCTTTTTACAACATGAGCAATGCATAGTTATTACTAATGGTATAATCTATTCTAGGTTCAGCATTTGAGCCATTATTCTAGGTTTACCAGTACTGGTTCAGAAGCTCAAATAGTTTAGCTTTTGAGCCATTATTCTAGGTTTGCCAGTACTAGTTCAGAAGCTCAAGCTAAGAACTAGTTCTGAATTTTCTATCAACGACTGATATGTTTACTGTCTCTTGGTGTTTGTCCTTCGAGAAGTACCTAGTTGAAGTGTCTCATGGTGTTATATTTGCAAATGCAAGTGTTGAGATGTCTATTTTGTGTTAATCAGATAAAAAGATTAGGGTGTTCAGATAACAGTTAACTTAGTTAAGTCTGACAAATACAGTTTGGACAGGTAGAAAGTAGAATGGACCATAAGCCTGGTTATATATGCACTGTCATGTTAGGCTGATTTGTGAAATTTTGGATGCAATATTTTTGACATGTGGTGTCCCTTTATTCTTGCTGCATTAAACACATATGCTGAATTCATGTGTGGACAGACGAAACAATGAGTCGTTCATAGTTCAGGAAAAGAATGTTATCATTATTATTCGGGGGGTTGAAATAATCTGTTTGTTGCACTTTGTGCACTTTCTAGTTGAAAACTGTTAAATGGAGATACTAAATTAGCTTTTTGAGGTATCCCATTAAATATTATTCATTACTGCCCGCTCTTAATTTTTTTGCACAACTAATATGCAACGCCATAGGTAGCAATAGAGCCAAGTGATTAAGCCCAACTTAGAATTCTCCTTCCCTTTTCTGTCAGCAATTGCATGTCACTGTTGGCTATTTTTTTAACTATTGCGCCATACTTGATAGGGTATATTATTAGAAAATACCCATATATATCAATCAACCTAGGGTGACTCTGCATCGATAAACCCTAAATGATGAAAACTTAACTTGGCATTTAGGGTGCCTCAGCGTCGACAAACCCTAAATGATAAAACCTTGGCTTTTAGGGTGCCTCAGTGTCGATAAAAACCTAAATGATGAAAGCTTAGGCTTTTAGGGTGCCTCGGCGTCGACAAACCCTAAATGATAAAAGCTTAGCTTTTAGGATGCCTCTGTGTCGACAAACCCTGAATGATGAGACCATGATAATTCCTCACAAACCAACCCTTAAATAACACTGAGCCATTATGCCATCACCCTTGAAGCCTTGCGGGCATTTGCAACCCTTAGCTTGTTCATTCTGTAGATTTCCAAAATTCAGTTTTGTACCGCACACCGAAGCCCCAAGAAAGAAAACTTCAATCTGAAACATATGATCAATTTTCAGCCCTTGGATTAGTTTAGTATTTTTTCACACACTCAGACACCCTTGCTTGCCATGTGTGTGAGAGAGATAGTGAGAGGAGACAGGAAGAAGGGGGTTAGGAAGGGACTTGGACCTTAGCAACAACACACTAACAGGTTCCATCCCAAAACACCTAGGCAATATCACAAACATCTCTCAATTGTTCCTTGACAATAACCAACTTTTTGGCGACATTCCTCGAGAATTAGGTTATTTGGTCAACTTAGAGATGTTGTTCCTTGACAATAACCAACTTTCTGACCAAACTTTTTTCCTATTTAGAGCGAACATGGCCCACAACGATGAGATCGGCGGTTCGGGCAAACAATTTTGGGAGTTGTCCCAGGAGATGGAGGA
Organism: Triticum dicoccoides; assembly: GCF_002162155.2. Lineage (NCBI taxonomy): Eukaryota > Viridiplantae > Streptophyta > Magnoliopsida > Poales > Poaceae > Triticum > Triticum dicoccoides. The sequence continues at coordinate 16,946,996 of NC_041385.1, forward strand.
AGAACCTCACCGTTATGAGGACGCCGTGGAAGACACCGATCCCGACTACACAACCCCTAGTGGCGTCGGGGATGACACCACTATGGTGCCACCAAGGATGCCACCACTGATGATGGTAGCGCACACACAGATGGCAGCCAAGCGAAGAGGCAACGGAAGGACTGGCACCCGAACGTGCTTGGCTTCGTCAAGCAGGAATTTACCAAAGTGTCCTCCAGTGGGCATCCAACGGTGCCCAAAGAATTAGTTAGTGGGTACTCGGGGCAACTCGGGTGCATTCTCTGGAGCACCGTCTCTATCAACACCGAGAATCTAAGGCATCTTGATCGAGGGAATTTGCGCAACCTCCTCTTCACGAAGCTGCACGAATGATACAAGTTCCCTAGTGGTGTCGCAAACACACGCCTCTCAGGGAATAAAGTGAACAGTGCCGCCCTGACGACCATGAGCACGACTCTGGCTACTTGGAGAGCCGCGGTGAGGAGAAGGATTTTAAGAGGTGATAGTTATGAGAAGATCAAGGAGACAAATCCTTCGATCAGCGAAGATGACTACAAGGAGTTCAAGATCAAGTGCGAGAGCAACGCAACTGTAGAATCAAGTCCGTGGGGGAAAGATATGCGGGACTTGAACTTAGGGGTCCACAAACTCGCTCCCGGCGGTTACAGAGTGGCTGAACCTATATGGGACAAGGAGGACGCGGAGCGTGGTGAGCAAGGCCTACCGCCCCTCTTCGATAAATACCATGACAAGAAGACCAGTAACTATGTCAGGGCCCTGTACAAGGTGGACCCGATAACAAAGGAGCTTACCACGGATCTGAAGACCAAGGCGCTTGAGCTTGTTCTGGTAAGGAATACACCCCCGCGTAATTAGCTCCATATGATTGCATTCTAATTAATGAAGCCAAATTTCTAAATGGTTCACATTCCTTCCGCGGGACACTAAAAGCAGTAGTGCGGGGTCGTGTCAGAGCTCCCCTTGGGACAACACTTTAAATAGGGCATTGAACACAATGAAAAACAAGGATACGTTTTGTAAGCCGTCGTCAGCTGGTCGTGTGGCCGGCAAAGGCTTGTCCACGAAATGGTCGGAATACTATAACGCTGGTGGGCGAAAGGAGAGAAAGACCTGCTCAGAAAGCCAGTCGCGCGAGGTTCAAGAACTCAAGGCACAAGTGGCATGGATTCCGGAGATGGTCCAAGAGCAAGTGCGAGACCAACTGGGAGCGGTGATCATCGCCATTGTGCCTACCTTGATTGAGGGCTGCAGGCGTGGATTGCGGGCGGCCAACAGGGGCCGCCCCCGGTTCCCAGCTTCACGGCCAGCAACTCGCACAACACGCAGGCGGTGCCATTGGTGTCTCTGGCGGAGGTGGTATTGGTGTCTCCGGCGCCGCCGCGGGCATTGGAGCTTAATGCACCCGGGTGTGCGAAGAATACGTCGGCCGACACCTCGGCAGCAAGCGACCCCTCCGTCACTTGCACGCCCGCTGTTGGCGGTGCCTCGACATTAGCCGAGCTCAACGCCATCACGGTAACTAAGCCTCACAGCCGATGACTTCATCTCCTTGCCTTTGACTAGGCATCCCTGATGCCCTACATGTTTTCGCAGGGCGCTACCGACGTTCCATGCACTCTCCTGCACTTCATGTGCGGTGAGTTGATCGATATCGCCAAGGGCAGAATCGTTCAACCGGGCAACCCCATGTTACATGGTAATCCGATGCCACCCACCGTGTATAGGGTTCAAATGGTTCGGGTGCTGCCAAGCTGCGATGACTTGTTACCTCCTTTTCGACCCGCTAGGGCCGAAGAAGATGATGTGATGACCCTCAGCGTCTGCTTAAGCTGGCCCCTGCTTTGTCCAAAGAGCCATATTCGTTTGGGGGCGGGGGACACCACCCCACAGACAACACCGCCAGTCGTGCCGGCGCCAAGCCATGGCAATACCGCCGCAACGCTACCGGACATGTCGGACATGCATATGGTACAGGATCCGGACATGCATATTTGCACAGGATCCGGACGACGATGATGACGACGATGGTACATTTACCAACGTTGATAAGTACTTCAACGAACATGGGTACGGTGACGAATTCTTGGGGCCTCCTTCTCAAGAACCCAACCCCGCAAAAGACGACAGCGATCTAGCTGGTACAACGGAGAAACCCAACTACAGCAGGCGTCCTCTAGCATTTAGTTCTCAGGAGACGCCTCCAGCTTCCGTCTTCACCGAGCCTCAGATAGCCGAGGTGCGAAATATTATCAGCCCCAACACACTCAAGAAGGCGGTCTCTGAGCAAAACTCAATCCCACTATAGCAGAGGAAGAAGGGGCGAAAAATAAAGACTAACAAGGGTGCGAGCTAGCCAGCACAGAGTACGATCCGTGCTCAGGACGGGCCACCTTCACCTAAGGATATCTCGAGGAGGGTGCATGTGGCGGGTAGGCCAATGCTACCGACTAATCTGCTCAATGCTGCAACCGGTTCTATGTGGAGTCTGCATGGCAGTGTTCTTTCTTTGGAGAAGCAGCGTCTCTCCGAGAATGATGTGGCATACCCGATTTTCGTGGCCAAGGTGCCAAAGGGCAAGGGCTTTGTCGATAGCACCATCGGGGGTATTGATCGTCCTGCGATTTGATGACATTTTCGCTATGTTTAACCTTCATCCGCTGCACTACACCTTCATTCGGCTATTTTCGCTGAGTATGGAGATGCGGATCATTAGAGACAAGACCCCGGACATCGTGATAGTCGACCCCTTCTACATGCGTGCCTAGATCTTGGGCAGCGCTGGGGACCGACAAGTCGCGAGTTCATACCTCGAAGGCGTCATTCTGGCAAACCCAGATAAGGATAACTTCCTCGTGCCTTACTTTCCCGAGTAAGTCATCTCCTCACCGCCCCGTAACATATGATTTCTTAGATTTCGATCGTTCTTTTTTCTAACATTCTGTGTTTTGTGCAGTGACACACATTCCCCACTCATCCTCTTAAGCCCGAAATATTCCATGGCCACGTATTTCGACTCGAACCGTCAGTCGAAGAAAGACTACACAAATATCAAGAAAGTTCTTGGTGAAGCTCTCCCCGGCTACGCCATATCTGGAGGCACCTTCAGAAGGCCAATTCGTAGGTACGGTAAGCACATGCCGCCTGGCGGTTAGAAGGATGCCTACTACGCCCTCCATCACATGCGAGCGATCGTACGGGACCATAATCACCTTCTGCTACCAAATAATCTCAAAGATTGGGCCGCACACTTGTCGGCAATCCAGGACGCGGACACCAGACAAGAATTCTTTCGCATCCAGTCGGAATTTGCGGAAATCATCCATCAAGATGTCCTTCGTACCTCGGGCAGTTCTACCTCAGATATCAACCGTCCAACAGTGAGATAGAAACAACGCTACAAATGCAGGCTGACAACGACCGCGATTTCATGACCATCACGATAGACGGCGGCTTCATCCTCGCTCCGGTCCCTGAGTCGAGTCGAAAGTAGTGATGCTATGTAGTTCTGAAATATCAATTAGCTCATGTTTTAATTAAACTTTAATGAACTTGTAAGTCTCGTTAGTTTGGACAGTCGTTCAACTTATATGTAATCGATGCTATTTATTAGTAGGACCATGATTCGTGCTATTAATGTGTTGCTTTTCTCTTCCGATCCTTTTGTTGCATACTTATATATTGCTTATGTATTGTCTGTGAATTGCTACTAACGTTTTGTTTGTCTAGTGCATAGAGATGCCATCGTATGTCGTGTACAAGGGTAAGGTTCCCGGAGTCTACAACGACTGGGAGGAGTGTCGGAGATAGGTTCACCGTTTCAGCGGTAACAGTTATAAAGGGTACACCACTAGTGCGCAGGCGGAAGCTAGATACGCGCGCTATCTGGCGTGAGAAAGGAGGGAGCGTTGGAGGAACTGGATGAAGACCAGTTTCATCACGATGATGCTCATCGTGATGACCGCAACTCTCTTCTATGTGATGGTAGTTTTGATGATCGATATCGACTTGTAATGTGAAGACAAACTCGCTACTCGCGGTCTCGAGACTTGTAATGTTCTAACTTTGTTCGGTATTTCGAATTCGGAGACTATATGATGAATCGTATTCGGAGAATAATCTTCTATTGTATCCGATAAATCTGCTGTTTATATGTTGTGCTGTCTATATTCTGTGCAGTAATATATTTTGTAACCTGTGCAAATATCAAAAAAGAAAAAAAATCCTAATATTCATACTAGTGGCGCATCATACTGCACTTTAGTGGCGCACTGCAGTAAACACACTAGTGGCGCATTAACTAGATGTGCGCCATTAGTAACCCAGAGCACAAGGTAAATATGGCCCTCCTGGGAGGCATAGTAATGGCGCACCGCTTGACATACTAATGCCGCACTTCCAGGTGCGCCACTATTGTCTGGTATACTAATGGCGCACCAGGGGTGCGCCATTAGTACTAGTTACTAGTGGCATGATGATAGTGGCGCACCTGTAGTGCGCCATTAATGGCCAAAATAGGTGCACCACTAATTAGCCTTTTCCTAGTAGTGAGAGTGTTACTAGTTTGCCTCTACTTGACTAGCTCGTTGAATCAATGATGGTTATGTTTCCTAACCATAGACATGAGTTGTCATTTGATTAACGGGATCACATCATTAGAGAATGATGTGATTGACTGGACCCATCCGTTAGCTTAGCACGATGATCGTTTAGTTTGTTACTATTTGCTTTCTCCATAACAATATACGTTCCTATGACTATGAGATCATGCAACTCCTGAATACCGGAGGAACACTTTGTGTGCTACCAAACGTCACAACGTAACTGAGTGATTATAAATGTGCTCTAAAGGTGTCTCCGATGGTGTATGTTGAGTTGGCATGGATCAAGATTAGGATTTGTCACTCCGATTGTCGGAGAGGTATCTCTGGGCCCTCTCGGTAATGTACATCACAGCCTTGCAAGCAATGTAGCTAATGAGTTAGTTACAGGATGTAACATTACGGAACGAATAAATAGACTTTCCGGTAACAAGATTGAACTAGGTATGGAGATATCGACGATTGAATCTCGGGCAAGTAACATACCGATGACAAAGGGAATAACGTATATCGTTATGCGGTTTGACCAATAAAGATCTTCGTAGAATATGTAGGAACCAATATGAGCATCCGGGTTCCACTATTGGTTATTGACCGGAGACATGTCTCGGTCATGTCTACATAGTTCTCGAACCCGTAGGGTCCGCACGCGTAACGTTTGGTGATGATCGGTATTACGAGTTTATGTGTTTTGATGTACCGAAGGTAGTGCGGAGTCCCGGATTTGAGCACGGACATGACGGGGAGTCTAGAAATGGTCGATACGTGAAGATCGATATATTGGAAGCGGACAACGGAATTGTTCCGGGTGAAATTGGGAGTATACCAGAGCACCGGGAGGTTATATGGGCCTTATTGGGCCTTAGTGGAAGAGAGGGAAAAGAAGCAAAGGATGGGGCACACCCCCCCAAGCCCAATCCAAATTGGGAGGCCCCCCGTTCCTTCTTTCTCTCCTAAATCCAAACAAGGGAAGGGGGAATCCTACTCCCGGTGGGAGTAGGACTCCCCTTGGGGCGCACCTAGGAGGCCGACCCCCTCCCCTCCTCCACTCCTTTATATACGGGGGAGGGGGGCACCCCATAGACACACAAGTTGATCATTGATGTTTTAGCCGTGTGCGGTGCCCCCCTCCACCATAATCCACCTCGGTCATATCGTAGCGGTGCTTAGGCGAAGCCCTGTTCCGGTAGCTTCATCATCACCATCATCACGCCATCGTGCTGACGAAACTCTCTCTCGAAGCTCTACTGGATCGTGAGTTCGTGGGACTTCACCAAGCTGAACTGTGCAAATTGCGGAGGTGTCGTACCTTCGGTGCTAGATCGGTCGATCGTGAAGACATACGACTACATCAACCGCGTTGTCATAACGCTTCCGCTTACGGTCTACGAGGGTACATGGACAACACTCTTCCCTCTCGTTGCTATGCATCACCATGATCTTGCGTGTGCGTAGGATCTTTTTGAAATTACTACGTTCCCCAACAATTTCTATGGTGGAATTTATGCCACATGTTTAGCAAGAGAGATGGGTGTTTCACCTTTGCCCTATGACCCTGTTCTACCCACGCAGTATTTAGATTTTGATGCTGTGAAACGCCATAGGATCCTTAAAGGCAAACCTCATAATTTCACTTACAAACTGTTGTTTAACATGGATTCATTGTGCACACATATTTGCCTGCGCCTGCTCTTTTTGATTATCACAGCAAGGGAAGATATTTCGTTCTTGAGAGTGAGGCCTAAGCTCACAACGCGACAGTTGTGGCGGCACGGCATGCCGAAGCATCCGCACCGAGAACCTCCGTGAGCTACCAGTCTGACTATTATCCAGGCTACTGACTGATTGCCAAGTTAGGCCAAAAGCCTAATCTTGGGGGAGTACGTATTCCCATCGACATTACATTCATGTTCACACATTTCATTCCAGTTGTCTGTGCCCACACATTTTCATTGTATCATCCATGTTAAATTTATATTCTCGCTTTCTTCTTGTGTGTTTGAAAAACTTTGAGAAAATAAAAAATATTTCCTTCTCCTTTTTGATTTTTCTTCCTAGAGTAGTTAGCTGTGGCGCTAAAAAGAAAACCCAAAAAGATTTCCTTGTTCTTCTTTTGCTTGTTGGGAGCTTTCTCGTGTAAATAGTTTTTCTCGTTTTCGCTTTTCCCTTTTTATTTGCCCGCTCTAGAAAACCAAAAGTTCGAAAAATATTTCAGTATGTTTCTCTGAATTTCTTTTTGTTTTATTTGAGTCGTACCGAGGAGAAGACAATGATGAAAATGTTGAGTGGATTTCATATGCATAATTGTTGATCTAACGAAGAGCCTATATTACCTTGTCTTCTCATGTTGAATAAATGTTTGCAGATTCCATCTTAGTCCATGGCACTCTTGCACTATTATTATTTTCACATCATTCAGTCGTGCACGTGAAAGGCAATAATGACGATATTTGATGAACTGGCCATGGCAGAGAGAAACGGGTATGAACTCGACTTGTTCTGTTTTTTGTAAATATGTTTAACCTAGTATCCATGATTCATCCCATTATGATTAAACATGTTTGCAATGACAATTACAGATTATAGTTTCTCATGCCATGCATAAGTAGCTAGGGGCGGGTAATGATTTATCTTGGATATCAACATTGCGTTAAAATTATTGTGATGTAGTATGATGATATGGTATCCTCCTCTGAATGTTCAAGTGGCTTGACTTGGCACATGTTCATGCATTTAGTTGAATCAAAACCAACATAGCCTCTATGATATTTATGTTCATGGTGTTCATATCCTACTCATGCTAGTGTCCAATGTTACTTATGCATAATGCATGTTCATGACCGTTTTTGCTCTCTAGCTGGCCGCTTCCCAACCTATTTGCTAGTCTTTGCCTGTACTAAGTGGGAATTCTGCTTGTACATCAAAAACCTTGAAGCCAAGTTATTCCAGATGAGTCCACCATACGTACCTATATGCGGTATTACCCTGCTATCCTAAGTAAATTTTCATGTGCCACCTCTAAAAACTTCAAATAAATATCCTTTTTGTGTGCCTGGATCTTTTATGAAACGACAGGAGGTGGTTGGTATCTTTCATGCTAAGTGGGTTATTCTCAGGTTGAGTGTTTATTCACTCATCATCGCACGAGAAAAGGGTTGTAATAGGGATTCCCAGTCTTGAACTCAAAAATGCAAATAATTAAACAAAACTCCCCCGGGACTATTGTTGGTATGGACGGCACCCGTTGTTCCAGACAAGCTGTGGAGTGTGATTGTTGGTGGAGGGGAGTAAACCTTTACTTTTATCACTTGGGAACCTCCATTAGCATGCTTAGCATGGAAGATATTGATAACTGATGGTCATGAAGTAAACAAGAAGGGTGCATTTCTCAAAATATCATTTACCTATGTTTTAAAAACTTGAGCTCTGGCACGGCTGCAAATCACTGCTTCCCTCTGCGAAGGGACTATCTATTTACTTTTATGTTGTGTCATCACCTTCTAAAATAAGCGCCAGAACCTGAGAGCACTCAGTCATGCTGATGCATTGTGTGTAGCTAATGTTGGATGCATCATGACCGGATCTTTTCTACCATGAATTACAATGTTTAGTCGTTGCTTGAACTTTGGAGGTGCTATGCATTTATGTTTTGTGGTCTCAGAAAGGGCTAGCGAGATACCACTATCGTCATATTATATCATGGTTGTTTTGATAACGTGTTGCTATTGGAGATATCTTATTATTGCTTGCTAGTTGATTATGTCATTGATATTAGTTAATATAATCTTTAAGAGTTATTGTTTATGACCCACAAGTATTGGGGATCAATTGTAGCTCTTTTTGATAAGTAAGAGTGTCGAACCCAACGAGGAGCAGAAGGAAATGACAAGTGGTTTTCAGCAAGGTAATGTCTGCAAGTGCTGAAATTGTAAGTAGCAGAGTAGTTTGATAGCAAGGTAATTTGTAACGAGCTGATACGTCTCCAACATATCTATAATATTTTATTGTTCCATGTTGTTATATTATCAATCTTGGATGTTTTATAATCATTTTATATTCATTTTATATCATGTTTGGTACTAACCTATTGACATAGTGCCAAGTGTTAGTTGCTGTTTTTTCCATGTTTTTTTACATCGCAGAAAATCAATACCAGACGGAGTCCAAATGCCACGAAACTTCACGGTGATTTTTTCTGGACCAGAAGGAAGATGTTGGGCCCTGGTTGCACCTAGGGGGAGTCCCAAGGAGGGGACAACCCACCAGGGCATGCCAGGAGGCCCAGGCGTGCCCTGGTGGGTTTTTCCCACCTCGGGTGCCCCCCGGACCACCTCTTTGCTCTATAAATGCCCCCAAAATACCAGAACCCTAGGGGATTGACGAAATATTCATCCAGCTGCCGCAGAGTCCAGAACCACCAGATCCAATCTAGACACCATCTTGGATGGGGTTCACCACCTCCATTGGTGCCTCTCCGATGATGCGTGACTAGTTCTTTGTAGACCTTCGGGTTCATAGTTAGTAGCTAGATGGCTTTCTCTCTCTCGCTGAATTCTCAATACAATGGTATCGTGGAGATCCCTATGATGTAACTCTTTTTGTGGTGTGTTTGTTGGGATCTGATGAACTTTGAGTTTATGATCAGTCATATCTTTTTATATCCATGAAAGTTATTTGAGTTTCTTTGATCTCTTATATGCATGGTCTCTTATAGCCTCGGATTTCTTCTCTGATATTTGGGTTTTGTTTGGCCAACTTGATCTATTTATCTTGCAATGGAAAGAGGTGCCAGGTAGTGGGTTCGATCTTACATGCTTGATCCCAGTGACAGAAAGGGAACCGACACGTATGTATTGTTGCTACTAAGGATAAAAAGATGGGATCTATATCTACGCAATAGGTAAACGAATCTTGTCTATATCATGTCATCGTTCTTATTGCATTAATCCGTTTTTCCATGAACTTAATACACTAGATGCATGCTGGATAGCGGTTGATGTGTGGTGTAATAGTAGTAGATGCATGCAGAAGTCGGTCTACTAATCTTGGACGTGATTCCTGTGTAATGATCATTGCCTAGATATCATAATTATTTGAGGTTCTATCAATTGCCTAACAGTAATTTGTTTACCCACCGTTTGCTATCTTTCTCGAGAGAAGCCACTAGTGAAACATATGGTCCTCGGGTCTTCTTCCTCATATATTTGCTTGCGATCTACTTTTACTTTTCATTTTTATTCAGATCTACCAAACTAAATATACAAGAATACTTTGCTGCACTTTATTTTATTTGCGATCTATTATTTCAATCTATTACAAATTTCTGGCATCGTTACCCGAAAGGGAATGACAACTCCTTTAACACGTCAGGTTGCGAGGTGTTGTTATTTGTGTGCAGGTGTTGTTTACGTTGTGTTGATTGGTTCTCCTACTGGTTCGATAACCTTGGTTTCTTCACTTAGGGAAATACCTACCGTCGCTGTGTTGCATCATCCCTTCTTCTTTGGGGAAATACCGACGTAGTCCTAGCAGACAGGAGCTTTTCTGGCGCTATAGTCAAAGAGCGATCACGAGCAAGTAACGATAATAGTAGCAAAAGTGCAGCAAAGTAGCCCAATCCTTTTGAGGCAAAGGACAAGCCAAAACAGTCTCTTATGATAAGCAAAGCGTTGTTGACGGTGCACGGGATTTTCATCTACTCACTTTCATCATGTTGGTTTAATTCGTGTTTGGTACTTTGATAATTTGATATGTGGGTGGACCGGTGCTTAGGTGCTATTCTTACTTGAACAAACCTCCTACTTATGATTTACCCCCACGCAAGCATCTCCAACTAGGAGAAAAGTATTAAGATAAAATCTAACCATAGCATTAAACTTTTGGATCTAATCGGTCCCTTACAGAATAGCGCATAAACTGGGGTTTAAGCTTCTGTCACTCTCGCAACCCATCATCTAATTGCAACTCCACAATGCATTCCCTTAGGCCCAAATATGGTGAAGTGTCATGTAGTCGACGTTCACATGACACCACTAAGGCAATCACAAGATACATACTATCAAAATATCGAACACATATCAAGTTCACATGATTACTTGCAACATGATTTATCTGGTGACCTCAAGAACAAAAGTAACTACTCACAAATAATAATCATGCTCCAGATCAGCGGGGTATTAAATAGCATATTGGATCTGAACATATAATCTTCCAGCAAATAAACCATATAGTAATCAACTACAAGATGTAATCAACACTACTAGTCACCCACAAGCACCAATCTATAGTTTCGGTAACAAGATTGAACACAAGAGATGAACTAGGGTTTGAGATGAGATGGTGCTGTTGAAGATGTTGATGGATATTACCCTCCCCAAGATGGGAGAGTTGTTGGTGATGATGATGACGATGATTTGCCCCTCCGGGAGGGAAGTTCCCCCGGCGGAATTGCTCCGCCGGAGGGCAAAAGTGCTCCTGCCCAAGTTCCGCCTCGAGACGGCGGTGCTCCGTCCCAAAAGTCTTCTCCTTATTTTTCCTTGGTCAAAATGACCTATATACTAGAATATGGGCACCGGAGGTGGGCCTGGGTGAGCACAACCCACTAGGGCGCGCCTGGGCTCCCTGGCGTGCCAGGTGGGTTGTGGCCACCTGGTGGGCCCCCTCTGGTAATTATTTGCTCGAATATTCCTCAAATATTCCATAAAAATTCTCCGTGAAGTTTCAGCTTATTTGGAGTTGTGGAGAATAGGTAGCTTTACGTAGCTTTTCCAGGTCCAGATTTCCAGCTGCCAGAATTCTCCCTCTTTGTGTATACCTTGCATATTACGAGGAAAAAGGCATTATAATTACCCCAAAAAGCATTATTATGGATAAAACATCTTATATAACAGTAAGAAAACATGATGCAAAATGGACGTATCAACTCCCCCACGCTTAGACCTCGCTTGTCCTCAAGCGAAAACCGAAATCGAAAAACATGTCCACATGCTTAGAGAGAGAGAGAGAGAGAGAGAGAGAGAGAGAGATGTCGATAAAAATCAAATACAGACATAGAAGCATCATGTTGATTATTATAACAGCAACAAACTTAAACATAAGACTTTTGTCATATACTTCTCATGAATAAGTAACAATTCATCACACAATTGAAGTATAAAGAAAAAACTCTATTTAAAACCAACAAACTATGTTCTCAATCAACTTTGCAACTACAATTCATCATCTTTTCAGGAAGGGTCACGTATTGGATCCTTTAGGCAAGTCCACATACTCAACCATCACATAGTCTTCTATGATTGCTAACACTCACCGCGTACACATGAGCAAAACGTTTCAACCTGACACATAGAAAGATAGGGACTTAGAGTTTTGCCTCCCAACCTATTCACCTCAAGAGTGATGTCAACAATAATAGTTTATGCTATCTATATTCAACTGGACATATGTGCCTAGATCTTTCCTCACCACATGATGCTTGCCAAAGGAGAAAAATAAAAAGGAATAGAAGGAAAACTTTGACTCTATGTATAAAAGTAAATACATAAAAGTAAAAGATAGGCCCTTCATAGAGGGAAGTAGAGGTTTCCATGCGCTTATTTGTTTGTATGCTCAACCTCTTAGTGCAAAATAATGTCACAGTGCATTGCCCCTTGCGATAGCGAACTTTATTATGCAGCCTATCGCTTTTATTCTTCACCATCACAAGTTCGTGCAACGCTCAATTTTCTATTACACTAAATGATATGACACATTTAGAAGTAATTTTTATTGCCTTGCTGCACCGATGACAACTTACTTGAGGGATCTTGCTCAATCCCTAGGTAGGTATGGTGGACACTTGAAGGTAAGATTTGGGTTTAAGGGTTTTTGGATGCACAAGTAGTATCTCTACTTAGTGCAGAATTTTTGGCTAGCAAAGATATGGGGAAAGCACCACATGTTATAGGATCCATGACAATATGACTTCTATGTGAATATAAACAAACATAAACCATTAAGTTGTCTTCCTTGTCCAACATCAACAATTTTGGCATATCATATTTTGATGAGGGCTCACAATCACAAGAGATTTCTAGGATAGTATATTTATATGTGAATCTTCTCTTCCCTTATTAATTCTTTCATGAGTTGCATCATTGACTAATGCCATGTTTGTCAATCTCTATTGAAATTTTCTACTTATACTTTTCCTTATGTGGTGTCATCACCTACCATAAGATTAGTATATGATCTTTTCATCATTTATTTCCTTTCTTTTATTTATTTCCTTTCCCCTTTTCTTTCTTATTTCTTTTCTTTAATTTGCAACATCAAAGTAAAGAAAGCAAATACTCAAATTAAACTTTATTATATAACTTGCACACAATTACAAGGATAGACCACTAAGCAAACTCTCAAAGAAGAAAGGATCGAACTAAACTTTTATTCATCTAAAGAAAAAGATCGAACTCAAAATAAGTAAAGGTAAAAAGATAGTGGGATGATACGATACCAGGGCAACTCCCCCAAGCTTGGAGGAAGCCAAGTCGAGTGCCCATACCCGATACTCAGTTCTCTTTTAGTGGTGAAGAGGATGATGTCGGTGATGAAGCGATCCTGTCCTTAAGGATCAAGAGATTCTCCAATCTACAGATGATGCTCCGGAGATGGATGATATGCTCTTGATGCAGAATATTTTCGTGAGTAAGGTACTTATTTTGTATGCGACTATTTCAATGATGCGAAAGGCTTCAATCTCAGCAGGGGTAAGATGAGCACGATAAGGCTTAAGGATATCTTCGTCTTCCTCCTCGGCCGACAGTGCTTGTTCTGCCACCTAGGGTGGATCTACGGTAGCCTCCTTGCCCTTGTCTCTCTTGAAGACGTCCGTGGGTTCCTCCCTCTTCAGCTCGATCTTCATCAACCAAGCATCTTCTTCCTTGTTGTTGGAGGAGGAGGAAGGCATGATGCCTGGCTTGATAGATCTGACAAAAAACAACAAGAAAAGAGAACAGACAATTCCTCTGTGACACAGTGATTAAAAGGTTCGGGAAGTATATATAGATTTTTTTATCTTGGGGGACAAGTAAACTATAGAAAAACGGGGTCCGGAAGGTGTCCCAGGTGGGCACAACCCACCTGGGCGTGCCAGGCGGCGTGCCCTGGTGTCTTGTGCCCACTAGGGTATGCTTCCTGGAAGTTTCTTTATTTCCTAATTTTCTAAATATTCCAAAACTGATAAAAAAATATTTTTGCGGATTTTCGGAGTCCGTTTTCTTACCGTATCACGTACCTCCTTATTTTTACGATTCTGGAGTGTTCCAGAAAGACTATTTTATGTGTTCTTCCGCTATCAAAGTTTGGATAATATTGCTTTCAACATTAATAGGCATACGTGAGATATAATATTTTATTTGTTGCCCATTGACAACCTTCGGGTTAGTACCTTCGACATTATTTATTTTGATGGATCTAGACCGATAAACCTCCACGATAATATAGGGGGCCTTCCCATTTTGAGAGGAGTTTTCCTACAAAGAATCTGAAATGAGAGTTGTACAAAAGAACATATTCTCCTACTTTAAACTCACGCTTTTGGATTCTTTTGTCATGCCACCTTTTAACTTTTTCTTTAAATAGTTTTGCATTTTCATAAGCTTTGGTTCTCCATTCATCTAATGATCTAATATCAAATAACCTCTTTTCACCAGCAAGCTTGAAATCATAATTGAGCTCTTTGATGGCCCAATATGCTTTATATTCTAACTCAAGAGGAAAATGACAAGCTTTTCCATAAACCATTTTATAAGGAGACATAACCATAGGATTTTTCTATACTATTCTATAAGCCCAAAGTGCATCATCAAATTTCTTAGACCAATTCTACCTGGACCTATTGACAGTCTTTTGCAAAATTAATTTTATTTCCCTATTGCTAAGTTCAACTTGACAACTAGACTGAGGATGATAAGGTGATGCAATTCTATGGTTAACATCGTACTTGGCAAGCATTTTATGGAAAGCACCATGAATAAAGTGTGAACCACCATCAGTCATTAAATATCTAGGGACTCCAAACCTTGGGAAAATAACTTCCTTAAGCATTTTAATAGAGGTGTTGTGAGCAGCACTACTGGTTGAAATAGCTTCTACCCATTTAGTAACATAATCAACAACAACCAACATATGTGTATACCCATTAGAGGAAGGAAAAGGTCCCATGTAATCAAATCCCCAAACATCAAACGGTTCAAAAACAAGTGAATAATTCATAGGCATTTCTTGACGCTTACTGGTATTACCTATTCTTTGGCATTCATCACAAGATAAGACAAATTTTTACGGGCATCCTTGAAGAGAGTAGGCCAATAAAATCCAGATTGCAATACCTTGTGAGCGGTTCTATATCCAGCATGATGCCCTCCATAAGCTTTGGAGAGACATTTACGTAGGATTTGTCCCTGTTCATGCTCAGGTACACACGTCTAATAATACCATCTACTCCTTCTTTATAAAGATGTGGGTCATCCCAAAAGTAATGTCTTAAATCATAAAAGAATTTTTTTTCTTTTGTTGGTATGTAAACCTAGGTGGCAAGTATTTAGCAACAATGTAATTAGTATAATCACCATACCGAGGAGTACCGTGAGCAACATTTATTGCAGCTAATTGCTTATCAGGAAAACTATCATCATTAGGTAGTGGCTCATCAGGCACATTTTCAAGCCTAGATAAATTATCAGCTATGGGCTTCTCAGCTCCTTTTCTATCAATGATATGTAAATCAAATTCTTGTAATGAGAGAACCCATCGAATAAGTCTAGGTTTGACATCTTTCTTTTCCATAAGATATTTAATAGCAGCATGGTCTGTGTGAATAGTTACTTTGGAATCAATGATATAAGGTCTACATTTATGACAAGCAAACACCACCACTCGGAATTTTTTTTCAGTAGTAACATAATTTCTTTGAGAACTGTCTAGAGTTTCACTAGCATAATGAATAACATTTAATTTATTATCAACTCTTTGTCCTAGAACAACACCAACAGCATAATCACTAGCAGCACACATAATTTCAAAAGGAAAGTTCCAATCAGGTAGTTGAACAATAGGTGCACAAATGAAGGCTTTCTTGAGTGTTTCAAAGGCTTCTAAACAATCATCATAAAAACAAAGGGAATATCGTTTTGCAAAAGATTCATAGGAGGCCTAGAAATTTTAGAAAAGTCTTTGATAAATCTCCTACAAAAACCAGCATGACCTAACAAACTACAAATATCCTTTATATCTTTAGGACATGGCAGTTTCTCAATTGCATCAACCTTAGCTTTGTCCACTTCAATACCTCTTTCAGAAATTTTATGACCCAAGACAATGCCTTCATTAACCATAAAGTGGCACTTCTCCCAATTCAAGACAAGATTTGTTTGTTCACATCTCTGCAAAACTCGATCAAGATTGCTTAAACAATCATCAAAATACTTCCCATAAACAGAGAAGTCATCCATGAAAACCTTAACAATCTTTTCACAAAAGTCAGAGAATATAGCAGTAATACATCTTTGAAAGGTAGCAGGTGCATTACATAAACTGAAAGGCATACGTCTATAAGCATAGGTTCGAAAGGGACAAGTAAAAGTGGTCTTTTCTTGATCAGGTTGAGAAACATGTATTTGTGAAAAACCAGAATATCCATCATGGAAGCGAACATGTGTGTGCTTAGATAATCTTTCAAGCATTCGATCAATAAAAGGTAGAGGGTAATGATCTTTTCTAGTTGCTTTGTTTAATTTTCTAAAATCAGTTACCATTCTATAACATGTAACAATTCTTTGTGGAATAAGTTCATTCTTATCATTAGGAACAACAGTTATACCTCCTTTCTTAGAGACACAATGAATAGGACTCACCCATCTACTATTAGTTGTAGGATAGTTTATACCTGCTTCCAGAAGTTTTAATATTTCCATTCTTACCACTTCTTTCATCTTCGGGTTTAACCGACGTTGGTGATCAACAATGGGTTTAGCATCTGGTTCCATATTAATTTTGTGATGACATAGAGTGGGACTAATTCCCATTAAATCATCGGGAGTATATCCAATAGCAGCTCGGTGCTTCCTTAGAACTTTCAATAATCTTTCTTCTTCACATTCTGAAAGGTTAGCACTGATAATAACATGATATATCTTCTTTTCATCAACATAAGCATATTTCGAAGTGTCTGGCAATTGTTTTAATTCAAACACATGATCACCTTTAGGTGGAGGACGACGTCCTAGAGTTTCAATGGGCAAATTTTGTTTAAGCATAGGGTGTTGTTCAAAGAAAATCTTATCTATTTTATTGTTTCATGCATATGTAAATCATTTTCATGGTCTAGCAAATATTGTTCTGATACGTCACCAACGTATCTATAATTTTTTATTGCTCCATGCTATATTATATTCTGTTTTGGATGATTAATGGGCTTTATTTTACACTTTTATATTATTTTTGGGACTAACCTATTAACCAGAGGCCCATCCCAAATTGCTATTTTTTTTGCCTATTTCAGTGTTTCGCAGAAAAAGAATATCAAACGGAGTCCAAACGGAATGAAACCTTCGGGAGCGTGATTTTTGGAACAAACGTGATCCAGGGAACTTGGAGAGGATGTCAAGCAACCAACGAGGCGGCCACGAGGCAGGGGGTGCGCCCACCCCCCTGGGCGTGCCCTCCACCCTTGTGGGACCCTTGTTGCTCCATCGACCTACTTCTTCCTCCTATATATACCTACGTACCCCGAAAACATCCAGGAGCACCACGAAAACCTAATTCCACCACCACAACCTTTTGTACCCATGAGATCCCATCTTGGGGTCTTTTCCGTCGCTCCACCGGAGGGGGCATTGATCACGGAAGGCTTCTACATCAACACCATAGCCCCTCCGATGATGTGTGAGTAGTTTTCCTCAGAACTTCGGGTCCATAGTTATTAGATAGATGGCTTCTTCTCTCTCTTTGGATCTCAAAACAAAGTTCTCCTAGATTCTCTTGGAGATCTATTCAATGTAATCTTCTTTTGCGGTGTGTTTGTCGAGATCCGATGAATTGTGGGTTTATGATCCAGATTATCTATGAACAATATTTGAATCTTCTCTGAATTCTTTTATGTATGATTGCTTATCTTTGCAAGTCTCTTCGAATTATTAGTTTGGTTTGGCCTACTAGATTGATCTTTCTTGCAATGGGAGAAGTGCTTAGCTTTGGGTTCAATCTTGCGGTGCTCGATCCCAGTGACAGTAGGGGAAACGACACGTCTTGTATTGTTGCCATCGAGGATAAAAAGATGGGGTTTATATCATATTTCATGAGTTTAACCCTCTACATCATGTTATCTTGCTTAAAGCATTACTCTGTTATTTTGAACTTAATACTCTAGATGCATGCTGGATAGCGATCGATGTTGGAGTTATAGTAGTAGATGCAGAATCGTTCCGGTCTACTTGTTACAGACGTGATGCCTATATACATGATCATGCCTAGATATTCTCATAACTATGCTCAATTCTATCAATTGCTCGACAGTAATTTGTTCACCCACCGTAATACTTATGCTATCTTGAGAGAAGCCACTAGTGAAACCTATGGCCCCCGGGTCTATTCTCCATCATATAAGTTTCCAGTCTATTTTATTTTGCAATCTTTACATTCAATCTATATCATAAAAATACCAAAAATATTTTTCTTACTATTATTATCTTTATCAGATCTCACTCTTGCAAGTGGCCGTGAAGGGATTGACAACCCCTTTATCGTGTTGGTTGCGAGGTTCTTATTTGTTTGTGTAGGTATGAGGTGACTCGTGCGTGGTCTCCTACTGGATTGATACCTTGGTTCTCAAAAACTGAGGGAAATACTTACGCTGCTTTGCTGCATCACCCTTTCCTCTTCAATGGAAAACCAACGCATGCTCAAGAGGTAGCAAGAAGGATTTCTGGCGCCATTCTCGGGGAGATCTATGCCAAGTTAAGTCAAGTCAAGACACACCAAGTACCCCTCACAAACTCTTATCCCTTGCATTACATTATTTGCCATTTGCCTCTCGTTTTCCTCTCCCCCACTTCACCTTTTCCTTTTCTTTTCCTTCTTCCCGTATGTGCCTTTGTTTGTGTTTCCATGTGCCTTCTATTTTCTTGCATATTTGCTTGCTAAAAATCTATTGATATGGATCCACTTAAAGTGTTCTACTTGGATCATCTTCGATCCTTATGCACTCGTGCTGAAACCCCAACTAGCCTAGTTGATGGGAAATCTTTAGATGAGCATGCTCATTTTATGTGTCACCGTTTGTCTGAAAAAGGGAGACTGTTAGGGGATCAAATAAACAGATTGTTGTGTTATGCTTGGAATCTTTGTGAAATTTGTGATTTTACTTGTTGCTCTAAGAACCCTAAAAAACACCTCCCCTACCAATGTGAGTTTAATGATAATGAAATCTTATCTTCTTATGCAAAGGGTGTTTATAATTACTACGATATTGAACAAATTGAAGAATTTGTTGCTTTTAAGGGTGCTTACGAAGTTGCTTCTTTGATTGAAAATTATGATATTACTCTCTATGAACCTAAATTTTTTGACATACTTAAATATTGCTATGAAAACTATGCTCATAATGTCTATGTCAAAGAATTTATTGAAAGAATGACCGTTGCTTTCGAACAAAATAATGATATGCACAAATCCATTGATAATTATGATTCCGATGATTTGATTGAAATATCCTTTGATGAACATGATGCTTGCTATTCTTGTGGCCATGATGCCAATATTATGAAGACGAATTTGCTATAGTTCCTTATGTTAAACATGATATCATTGCTATTGCACCCATACATGATAGTTCCTTCGATGAAAAGCATGATTGAAATAATCTCATTATAAATTCTCTTGATGTCAAATCTGCTAATAGTATGGAAAACCCTAAGCTTGGGGATGCTAGTTTTGCTATGTCTACTACTTGTTGCAATGATCATGATTGGGGTGATGATTCTTTTGATCTTGAAAATTTATTTAAGCCCCATGATGAATATGATATTGATAATAGTGTTTGCATTAATATTGAAAGTGGTACTAGAAGAGTGTCAACTTTAGATCCCACATATTTAGAGAATATTCAATCTTATTAAATTTTTGATAAAAGTGGGTTTGGAGAGGTCATGACTTTAGTTAATGTTAATCCCACTATTTTGGAAGAGTGTCAACTTCGCATGCATTTGGATCATGTTGAGAATATGTTATGTGATAGCTATTTTGTTGAATTTTCTTATGATCCTACATGTAATTATTATGTTACTAAATTACCTCTCTTCATGTTGAGACTGCTATTGTTTCTTTCTTCTTCCTTGCATATGGTAGTTTTTGCTTGCCTTGATAATTTGTTTGCTTATGAAATGCCTATGCATAGGAAGTATGTTAGACTTAAGTGTGTTTGTCACATGTTTTATGATGCTCTATTTGTGCTTCAATTCTTGTCTTTCGCGTGAGCATCGTTGAAATCTTATGCCTAGCTAGGGGCGTTAAACGATAGCGCTTGTTGGGAGACAACCCAATTTTATTTTTGTTCCTTGCTTTTTTTTCATGTTTAGTAATAAATAATTTATCTAGCCTTTGTTTTGGTTCTGTTTTATGTGTTTAATTAGTGTTTGTGCCAAGTAGAACCATTGGGAAGACTTGGGGAAAGTCTTTGCGATCTTGCTGTAAAAAACAGAAACTTTAGTGCTCACGAGATTAGCTACAACTTTTTACTGTAGAGTGATATTTAGTTGATTCTATTTGCAGATGATTAATAGATAAATTCCTCACATCCAGAAATTTAGTTTACAATTTGTGAAGTTCCAGAAGTTGCGTTAGTTATAGATTACTACAGACTGTTCTGTTTTTGACAGATTCTGTTTTTCGTGTGTTATTTGCTTATTTTGATGAATCTATGGCTAGTAAAAGAGTTTATAAACCATAGAGAAGTTGGAATACAGTAGGTTAACACCAATATAAATAAATAATGAGTTAATTACAGTACCTTGAAGTGGTTTTTTGTTTTCTTTCGCTAATGGAGCTCACGAGATTTTCTGTTATGTTTTGTGTTGTGAAGTTTTCAAGTTTTGGGTAAAGATTTGATGGATTATGGAACAAGGAATGGCAAGAGCCTAAGGTTGGGGATTCCCAAGGCACCCCTAGGTAAAATCCAAGGAAACCAAAAAGCCTAAGCTTGGGGATGCCCCGGAAGGCATCCCCTCTTTTGTCTTCGTTCATCGGTAACTTTACTTGGAGCTGTATTTTTATTCGCCACATGATATGTGTTTTGCTTGGAGCGTCTTGTATGATTTGAGTCTTTGATTTTTAGTTTACCACAATCATCCTTGATGTACACACCTTTTGAGAGAGAGACGCATGAATTGGAATTTATTAGAATACTCTATGTGCTTCACTTATATCTTTTGAGCTATATAGTTTTTGCTCTAGTGCTTCACTTATATCTTTTAGAGCATGGTGGTGGATTTATTTTCTAGAAATTGTTCTCTCATGCTTCACTTATATTATTTTGAGAGTTCCTTAGATCAGCATGGTAATTTGCTTTAAAAAATAATAATAATAAACTTTCATATAAGTGTGTTGAATACTAAGAGAAGTTTGATACTTGATGATTGTTTTGAGATATGCAGATAGTGATATTAAAGTTGTGCTAGTTGAGTAGTTGTGAATTTGAGAAATACTTGTGTTGAAGTTTGCAAGTCCCGTAGCATGCACGTATGGTAAACGTTATGTAACAAATTTGAAACATGAGGTGTTATTTGATTGTCCTCCTTATGAGTGGCGGTCGGGGACAAGCGATGGTCTTTTCCTACCAATCTATCCCCCTAGGAGCATGTGCATAGTACTTGGTTTTTGATGACTTGTAGATTTTTGCAATAAGTATGTGAGTTCTTTATGACTAATGTTGAGTCCATGGATTATACGCACTCTCACCCTTCCATCATTGCTAGCCTCTTCGGTACCGTGCATTGCCCTTTCTCACCTTGAGAGTTGGTGCAAACTTCGCCGGTGCATCCAAACCCCGTGATACGATACGCTCTATCACACATAAACCTCCTTATATCTTCCTCAAAACAGCCACCATACCTACCTATTACGGCATTTCCATAGCCATTCCGAGATATATTGCCATGCAACTTTCCACTGTTCCGTTTATCATGACGCGCATCATCATTGTCATATTGCCTTGCATGATCATGTAGTTGACATCGTATTTGTGGCAAAGCCACCGTTCATAATTCTTTCATACATGTCACTCATGAGTCATTGCACACACCGCTACACCGCCGGAGGCATTCATATAGAGTCATATCTTGTTCTAGTGCTGAGTTGTAATCATTGAGTTGTAAATAGATAGAAGTGTGATGATCAGCATTAATAGAGAATTGCCCCAATAAAAAAAGGCCAAAGAAAAAAAAGAAGGCCAAAAATAAAAAAATAATATAAATAAATAAAAAGGGGCAATGTTACTATCCTTTTTCCACACTTGTGCTTCAAAGTAGCACCATGATCTTTATGATAGAGAGTCTCTTGTTTTGTCACTTTTCATATACTAGTGGGAATTTTTCATTATAGAACTTGGCTTGTATATTCCAACAATGGGCCTCCTCAACTGCCCTAGGTCTTCGTGAGCAAGCAAGTTGGATGCACACCCACTTAGTTTCTTTTGTTGAGCTTCCATACATTTATAGCTCTAGCATATCTGTTGCATGGCAATCCCTACTCCTTGCATTGACATCAATTGATGGGCATCGCCCTTGCCCATTGATTAGCCACGTCAATGTGAGACTTTCTCCTTTTTTGTCTTCTCCACATAACCCCCTCCATTATATTTTATTCCACCCATAGTGCTATGTCCATGGCTCACGCTCATGTATTACGTGAAAGTTGAAAAAGGTTTGAGATTACTAAAGTATGAAACAATTGCTTGGCTTTTCATCGGGGTCGTGCATGATGAGAGCATTCTTGTGTGACTAAAATGGAGCATGACCAAACTATATGATTTTGTAGGGATGAACTTTCTTTAGCCACGTTATTTTGAGAAGACATGATTGCTTAGTTAGTATGCTTGAAGTATTATTATTTTTATGTCAATATTAAACTTTTATCTTGAATCTTTCGGATCTAAACATTCATGCCACAATAAAGAAAATTACATTAAGAAATATGTTAGGAAGCATTCTACATCAAAAAATTTGTTTTTATCATTTACCTACTCGAGGACGAGCAAGAATTAAGCTTGGGGATGCTTGATACGTCTCCAACGTATCTATAATTTTTTATTTCTCCATGCTATATTATATTCTGTTTTGGATGATTAACGGGCTTTATTTTACACTTTTATATTATTTTTGGGACCAACCTATTAATCGAAGGCGCAACCCAAATTGCTATTTTTTTTGCCTATTCGAGTGTTTCGCAGAAAAAGAATATCAAATGGAGCCCAAACGGAATGAAACCTTTGGGAGTGTGATTTTTGGAACAAACGTGATCTAGGGAACTTGGAGTGGACGTCAAGCAGACATGAGGCCGGGGGGCACGCCCACCCCCCTAGGCGTGCCCTCCACCCTCGTGGGCCCCTCGTTGCTCCACCGACCTACTTCTTCCTCCTATATATACCTACGTACCCCAAAAATATCCAAGAGCACCACAAAAACCTAATTCCAATGCCGCAACCTTCTGTACACGTGAGATCCCATCTTGGGGCCTTTTCCGGTGCTCCGCCGGAGGGGGCATTGATCACGGAGGTCTTCTACATCAACACCATAGCCCCTCCAATGATGTGTGAGTAGTTTACCTCAGACCTTCCGGTCCATAGTTATTAGCTAGATGGCTTCTTCTCTCTCTCTGGGTCTCAATACAATGTTCTCCTCGATTCTCTTGGAGATCTATTCGATGTAATCTTCTTTTGTGGTCTGTTTGTCGAGATCCGATGAATTGTGGGTTTATGATCCAGATTATCTATGAACAATATTTGAATCTTCTCTGAATTCTTTTATGTATGATTGGTTATCTTTGCAAGTCTCTTTGAATTATCAGTTTGGTTTGGCCTACTAGATTGATCTTTCTTGCAATGGGAGAAGTGCTTAGCTTTCGGTTCAATCTTGCGGTGCTCGATCCCAGTGGCAGTAGGGGAAACGACACGTATTGTATTATTGCCATCGAGGATAAAAGATGGGGTTTATATCATATTGCATGAGTTTATCCCTCTACATCATGTCATCTTGCTTAAAGCATTACTCTGTTCTTTTGAACTTAATACTCTAGATGCATCCTGGATAGCGGTCGATGTGTGGAGTAATAGTAGTAGATGCAGAATCATTTTTGTCTACTTGTTACGGACGTGATGCTTATATACATGATCATACCTAGATATTCTCATAACTATGCTCAATTCTATCAATTGCTCGACAGTAATTTGTTCACCCACCGTAATACTTATGCTATCTTGAGAGAAGCCACTAGTGAAACCAAATGGCCCCTGGGTCTATTCTCCATCATATAAGTTTCCAATCTATTTTATTTTGCAATCTTTACTTTCAATCTATATCATAAAAATACCAAAAATATTTATGTTACTATTATTATGTTTATCAGATCTCAGTCTTGCAAGTGGTTGTGAAGGGATTGACAACCCCTTTATCGTGTTGGTTGCGAGGTTCATATTTTTTTGTGTAGGTACGAGGTGACTCGCGCGTGATCTCCTACTGGATTGATACCTTGGTTGTCAAAGACTGAGGGAAATACTTACACTGCTTTGCCGCATCACCCTTTCCTCTTCAAGGGAAAACCAACGCATGCTCAAGAGGTAGCATGTTCTATAGGATCAGTAGGTGTTACAACAATAGAAGCAAGACCAATTAATTCATCCTTACTATGCAATCCTTTTTCATGAAGCTTTCTACTAAACTTGGAAAAATTAAACTCATGAGGCTCATCACCAAAACTAACACCGGCAGTTTGTTTCTCACAATCTATCTTAGCATTAAAGGTGTTCAAGAAAGGTCTACCAAAGATAATGAGACAAAAGTCATCTTGTGGGAACCAAGAACAAGAAAATCAGTAGGGTATTTTATTTTCCCACGCAAGACTTCAACATCTCTAACAATCCCAATTGGTGATATAGTGTCTCTATTAGCAAGATTAATAGTAATATCTATGTCGTCTATCTCTACAGGTGCTATGTCATTCATAATTTCTTGATATAAGGTGTAAGGAGTAGCACTCACACTAGCACCTATGTCACATAAACCATGATAACAGTGATATCCTATTTTAACTGAGATAACGGGCATGCCAACAACTGGTCTATGTTTATCCTGCTTATCAGGTTTGGAAATTCTAGCAGCTTCTTTACAAAAGTAAATAACATGCCCATCCACATCTTCTTCCAAGAGATCTTTAACCATAGCAATACTAGGTTCTACTTTAATTTGTTCATCAGGTTTAGGTGTTCTATTATAGCTTTTGTTAACCATAGTTGAAACTTTAGCATGTTCCTTTATCCTGACACTGAAAGGTGGTTTCTACATATAAGCAGAAGGAACAACCGGATCAACATTGTAAAATATAGTTTCTTGTTTAACTGGTACTGGTTCTTTAATTTCTTCTTTAATAGGTGGGTGATATTTAAACCATTTCTCTTTAGGGAGATCAACATGAGTAGTAAATGATTTGCAAAAGGAGGCTACTATCACAGAGTCAAGTCCAAATTTAATGCTAAACTTTTGAAAAACATCGGTATCCATAAAAGATTTAACACAATCATACTTAAGTCTAATACCTGACTCTTTACCTTCGTCGAGTTCCCAGTCTTCATAGTTGCGTTTAATTCTTTCTAGAAGATCCCATCGGAATTCTGTTGGAAATATGAGCAATTTACCGAATGATTTTATTAACAAAAATACTAGATAAAGCATGACTAAAATAGAAAATATAAAGCAAGTCATGCAATCTGACAGAGAGAAGGTAAACATCGTCTGCATATATGAACTTCAGGTAAACACATCTAGAATAGACACTAGATGAAGTTGCTTGTATGAAACAGAACCTAACATGCGTAGGGTAGAAACTAGAGGCAAGAACTGTAGGAGGACTTCTAACAGAAAGGAGAAGAACACGTACGGCACAGCAGCAGTAGAAGCGCTGGACTTGGGGTCGGTGTCCTCGCCTGCCATGTCGTCGAGGAGGTCGTGGACGTCAGGGAAGAAGTCGTCGTCGGGGAAGTAGTCGTCAGCGACCGGATCGTCCGTGATGAAGCAGCCAGTAGTCACGTTGAGCGCTCCCCAAAAACCTTATCACCCTTCTCCCGTACAAAACTCAAAAGGTGCAGTCTCGGAGGCCTACTGTCCCGACGTGCGGTGCATGCTGCAAGCCGGGATGAGGAAGACAGCAGTAGCGCAGAGATTGGAACTGTGTGACGAGAGGAAGAGGACCTTCTGATGTGTCTCTCGGGAGAGGAGCGACCTCTCTTATATAGGCACAGCAGAGGGATGCGAACAGGCTGCGCCGGGAGGTGAAGCAACGGAGGGAGACGAAGTGAACAGGCAGCACGCGAAGAGGTGCGCCGTTCGTATTCATTATCCACTACCGCAAAAACTTTTCAGCTCCCAGGTGACCTTTCATATACCCGTAGTGCATGGCAAAAATTAGACATCGGCTCGGCTCATTCCCGTAACCCGCAACCCGCGGCGCGGCGCGTCGCGTCGTGACGAGGCGAGGCGAGGCGAGGCGAGGCGAGGCGTGGCGTGGGCGAGGCGGGCGGCGGAGGATGAGCGCGCGTGGATGTCCCTCTTGTTCTCATGCTCATACAAGTGGGGAAGGAGCCTCCTTTATAAAGAGGTCCAACTCCCTCTAAACTAGCAAGGTGGGACTAAACTTTTAGTTCCACCTCTTGCCTTGCACGAATGGGCTGCATGGGCCTCTAGGATTTATTAGGAATTTCTGAAACTGCTATTGGGCTAGGCCCAAATAGGCAAAAATTCTAGCAAATTCAATAGTCTTCTTCATAAAAGAACCAACACAAGAAGTATCAAGCATGGTTTCATCATTACGAGAAAGCCGAGCATAAAAGTTCTGGATAATAATTTGTCTTGAGAGATCATGATTGGGGCATGAATATAACATTGACTTAAGCCTCCCCCAAGCTAGAGCGATACTTTCTCCTTCACGAGATTTTTTTTGATGGAACTCCAATTTCAAAGGATTCCAATTCCAAGATCCAATATCATTGCATAGCCTATACCCTCCAATGCTTTTCCCTTCAAAGATAAAGGGAAAATATTTTTCATAACTTCATCTCCAGGTAAACCTGCAAGCTTGAACAATCCACAAATTTGTTCTACATATATCAAGTGCATATCAGGATGTTCGGTTCCATCTCCTGCATAAGGATTAGCTAGCGGTTGTTCTATCATACCCGAAGGAATTTCATATTCAATATTTTCACTAGGTGATGTAGGTTGAGTGGTAGCTAATTGTGGTTCCAGTCGAGGTGAAGATACCCCGAACAAACCACTCAAAGGATTGTTTTCCATAGTAACAAGCGACAATAAATTTCAGCACAATATATAAATGTTCCCTTACCAAATTCCACTTACCAAAGGTGCTTCACTCCCTGACAACGGCGCCAGAAAATAGCCTTGATGACCCATAAATATAGGGGATCAATTGTAGCTCTTTTTGACAAGTAAGAGTGTCAAACCCAACGCGGAGCAGAAGGAAATGACAAGTGGTTTTCAGCAAGGTAATGTCTGCAAGTGCTGAAATTGTAAGTAGCAGAGTAGTTTGATAGCAAGGTAATTTGTAACGAGCACGTAACGATAATAGTAGAAAAAGTGCAGCAGAGTAGCCCAATCCTTTTGAGGCAAAGGACAGGACAAAACGATCTCTTATGATAAGCAAAGCGTTCTTGAGGGTACACGGGATTTTCATCTAGTCACATCATATTGGTTTAATTCGTGTTCGGTACTTTGATAATTTGATATGTGGGTGGACCGATGCTTAGGTGTTGTTCTTACTTGAAAAAACCTCCTACTTATGATTAACCCTCCCACAAGCATCTGCAACTGCGAGACAGGTATTAAGAATAAATTCTAACCATAGCATTAAACTTTTGGATCCAATCGGCCCCTTACGGAATATTGCATAAACTGCGGTTTAAGCTTATGTCACTCTCGCAACCCATCATCTAATTGCTACTCCACAATGCATTCCCTTAGGCCCAAATTGTTGGAAATATGCCCTAGAGGCAATAATAAAAGGATTATTATTATATTTCCTTGTTCATGATAATTGTCTATTTTTCATGCTATAATTGTGTTATCCGGAAATCGTAATACTTGTGTGAATACATAGACCACAACATGTCCCTAGTAAGCCTCTAGTTGACTAGCTCGTTGATCAACTGATAGTCATGGTTTCCTGACTATGGACATTGGATGTCATTGATAATGGGATCACATCATTAGGAGAATGATGTGATGGACAAGACCCAATCCTAAGCATAGCACAAGATTGTGTAGTTTGTTTGCTAGAGCTTTTCCAATGTCAAGTATTTTTTCCTTAGACCATGAGATTGTGTAACTCCCGGATACCGTAGGAGTGCTTTAGGTGTACCAAACGTCACAACGTAACTGGGTGACTATAAAGGTACACTACGGGTATCCCCGAAAGTGTCTGTTGGGTTGACACGGATCGAGACTGGGATTTGTCACGGAGAGGTATCTCTGGGCCCACTCGGTAATGCATCATCATAATGAGCTCAAAGTGACCAAGTGTTTGGTCACGGGATCATGCATTACGGTACGAGTAAAGTGACTTGCCGGTTACGAGATTGAACGAGGTATTGGGATACCGACGCTCGAATCTCGGGCAAGTAACGTATCGATTGACAAAGGGAATTGTATACGGGGTTACTTGAATCCTCAACACTGTGGTTCATCCAATGAGATCATCGAGGAGCATGTGGGAGCCAACATGGGTATCCAGATCCCGCTGTTGGTTATTGACCGGAGAGTCGTCTCGGTCATGTCTGCATGTCTCCCGAACCCGTAGGGTCTACACACTTAAGGTTCGGTGTCGCTTGGGTTGTAGAGATATTAGTATGCAGTAACCCGAAAGTTGTTTGGAGTCCCGGATGAGAACCCGGACGTCACGAGGAGTTCCGGAATGATCCGGAGGTGAAGAATTATATATAGGAAGTCCAGTTTCGGCCATCGGGGAAGTTTCGGGGGTCACCGGTATTGTACCGGGACCACCGAAAGGGTCCCGGGGGTCCACCGGGTGGGGCCACCTATCCCGGAGGGCCCCATGGGCTGAAGTGGGGAGGGAACCAGCCCCTGGTGAGCTGGTGCGCCCCCCCCTTGGGCCCCCCTGCGCCTAGGGTTGGAAACCCTAGGGGTGGGGGCGCCTCCACTTGGCTTGGGGGGCAAGCCATCCCCTTGGCCGCCCCCCCCCCCTTGGAGGTTGGACCTCCTAGGGCCGGCGCCCCCCATAGGGGCCCTATATAAATAGGGGGGAGGGAGGGCTGCGCACCCAAGCTCCTGGCGCCTCCCTCTCCCTCTGCAACACCTCTCCCTCTCGTAGTGCTTGGCGAAGCCCTGCCGAGATAGCTGCTGCATCCACCACCACGCCGTCGTGCTGCTGGATCTCCATCAACCTCTCCTTCCCCCTTGCTGGATCAAGAAGGAGGAGACGTATTCCCCAACCGTACATGTGTTGAACGCGGAGGTGCTGTCCGTTCAGCACTAGGATCATCGGTGATTTGGATCACGACGAGTACGACTCCCTCAACCCCGTTCTCTTGAACGCTTCCGCTCGCGATCTACAAGGGTATGTAGATGCACTCCTCTCTCTCGTTGCTAGATGAACTCCATAGATTGATCTTGGTGAAGCATAGAAAAAAAATTTATTTTCTGCAATGTTCCCCAATAGTGGCATCATGAGCCAGGTCTATGCGTAGTTCTCTTTGCACGAGTAGAACACAAATTTGTTGTGGGCTTAGATGTTGTCAACTTTCTTGCCACTACTAGTCTTATTTTGCTTCGGCGGCATCATGGGATGAAGCGGCCCGGACCGACCTTACACGTACGCTTACGTGAGACAGGTTCCACCGACTGACATGCACTAGTTGCATAAGGTGGCTAGCGGGTGTCTGTCTCTCCCACTTTAGTTGGAGCGGATTCGATGAAAAGGGTCCTTATGAAGGGTAAATAGAAGTTGGCATATCACGTTGTGGCTTTTACGTAGGTAAGAAACGTTCTTGCTAGAACCCTATTGCAGCCATGTAAAAACATGCAACAACAATTAGAGGACGTCTAACTTGTTTTTGTAGCATATGCCTTGTGATGTGATATGGCCAAAAGTTGTGATGAATGATATATATGTGATATATGAGATCATGTTCTTGTAATAGGAATCACGACTTGCATGTCGATGAGTATGACAACCGGCAGGAGCCACAGGAGTTGTCTTAATTATTGTATGACCTGCGTGTCAATGATTTAACGCCATGTAATTACTTTACTTTATTCCTAAACCGTTAGTCATAGTAGTAGAAGTAATAGTTGGCGAGCAACTTCATGGAGACACGATGATGGAGATCATGATGATGGAGATCATGGTGTCATGCCGGTGACGAAGATGATCATGGCGCCCCGAAGATGGAGATCAAAGGAGTTATATGATATTGGCCATATCATGTCACTATTTGATTGCATGTGATGTTTATCATGTTTTTGCATCTTATTTGCTTAGAACGACGGTAGTGAATAAGATGATCCCTCATAATAATTTCAAGAAAGTGTTCCCCCTAACTGTGCGCCGTTGCGAAAGTTCGTTGTTTCGAAGCACCACGTGATGATCGGGTGTGATAGATTCTAACGTTCACATACAACGGGTGTAAGACAGATTTACACATGCATAAACACTTAGGTTAACTTGACGAGCCTAGCATGTAGAGACATGGCCTCGGAACACAAGAGACCGAAAGGTCGAACATGAGTCGTATGGAAGATACGATCAACATGGAGATGTTCACCGATGATGACTAGTCCGTCTCACGTGATGATCGGACACAGCCTAGTTGACTCGGATCATGTATCACTTAGATGACTAGGGGGATGTCTAATCTGAGTGGGAGTTCATTAAATAAATTGATTAGATGAACTTAATTATCATGAACTTAGTCTAAAAACCTTTGCAAAAATGTCTTGTAGATCAAATGGCCAATGCTCATGTCAACCTCAACTTCAACGCGTTCCTAGAGAAAACCAAGCTGAAAGATGATGGCAGCAACTATACGGACTGGGTCCGGAACCTGAGGATCATCCTCATAGCTGTCAAGAAAGCATATGTCCTAGAAGGACCGCTAGGTGAAGCACCCATCCCAGAGAACCAAGACGTTATGAACGCCTGGCAGTCACGTGCTGATGATTACTCCCTCGTTCAGTGCGGCATGCTTTACAGCTTAGAACCGGGGCTCCAAAAGCGTTTTGAGCAACACAGAGCATTTGAGGTGTTCAAGGAGCTGAAAATGGTTTTCCAAGCTCAAGCCCTGGTCGAGAGATATGAAGTCTCTGACAAGTTCTATAGTTGTAAGATGGAGGGAAATAGTTCTGTCAGTGAGCACATACTCAAAATGTCTGGGTTGCACAACCGCTTGTCCCAGCTGGACATTAACCTCCCGGATGAGGCGGTCATTGACAGAATCCTTCAGTCGCTCCCACCTAGCTACAAGAGCTTTGTGATGAACTACAATATGCAGGGGATGGTGAAAACTATTCCCGAAGTATTTTCAATGCTGAAGTCAGCGGAGGTGGAAATCAAAAAGGAACATCAAGTGTTGATGGTCAATAAAACCACTAAGTTCAAGAAAGGCAAGGGTAAGAATAACTTCAAGAAGGACGGCAAGGAAGTTGTCGCGCCCGGTAAGCCAGTTGTCGGGAAGAAGCCAAAGAATGGACCCAAGCCTGAGACTGAGTGCTTTTATTGCAAAGGGAAGGGTCACTGGAAGCGGAATTGCCCCAAATACTTAGCGGACAAGAAGGCCGGCAACACTAAAGGTATATATGATATACATGTAATTGATGTGTACCTTACCAGTACTCGTAGTAGCTCCTGGGTATTTGATACCGGTGCGGTTGCTCATATTTGTAACTCAAAGCAGGAGCTGTGGAATAAGCAGAGACTGGCGAAGGACGAGGTAACGATGCGCGTCGGGAATGGTTCCAAGGTCGATGTGATCGTCGTCGGCACGCTACCTCTACATTTACCTACGGGATTCGTTTTAAACCTCAATAATTGTTATTTAGTGCCAGCTTTGAGCATGAATATTATATCTGGATCTCGTTTAATACGAGATGGCTACTCATTTAAATCCGAGAATAATGGTTGTTCTATTTATATGAGAGATATGTTTTATGGTCATGCCCCACTGGTCCATGGTTTATTCTTGATGAATCTCGAACGTGATGTTACACATATTCATAGTGTGAATACCAAAAGATGTAAGGTTGATAACGATAGTCCCACATACTTGTGGCACTACCGCCTTGGTCACATTGGTGTCAAGCGCATGAAGAAGCTCCATGCTGATGGACTTTTAGAGTCTCTCGATTATGAATCATTTGACACATGCGAACCATGCCTCATGGGCAAAATGACCAAGACTTCATTCTCCGGAACAATGGAGCGAGCAACCAACATATTGGAAATCATACATACTGATGTGTGCGGTCCGATGAGCGTTGAGGATCGCGGAGGCTATCGTTATGTTCTCACTCTCACTGATGACTTAAATAGATATGGGTATGTCTACTTGATGAAACACAAGTCTGAGACCTTTGAAAAGTTCAAGGAATTTTAGAATGAGGTAGAAAATCAATGTGACCGAAAAATAAAGTTCTTACGATCATATCGTGGAGGAGAATATTTAAGTCACGAATTTGGTACGCACTTAAGGAAATGTGGAATCGTTTCACAACTCACGCCGCCTGGAACACCTTAGCGTAACGGTGTTTCCGAACGTCGTAATCGCACTCTATTAGATATGGTGCGATCTATGATGTCTCTTCACGATTTACCACTATCATTTTGGGGATACGCTCTAGAGATAGCTACATTCACTTTAAATAGGGCACCGTCTAAATCCATTGAGACGACACCGTATGAATTATGGTTTGGGAAGAAACCTAAGCTGTCGTTTCTAAAAGTTTGGGGATGCAATGCTTATGTCAAGAGACTTCAACCTGAAAAGCTCGAACCCAAGTCGGAAAAATGCGTCTTCATAGGATACCCTAAGGAAATCATTGGGTATACCTTCTACCTTAGATCCGAAGGCAAGAGCTTTGTTGCCAAGAATGGGTCCTTTCTGGAGAAAGAGTTTCTCTCGAAAGGAGTAAGTGGAAGGAAAGTAGAACTCGATGAAGTACTACCTCTTGAACCGGAAAGTGGTGCAGCTCAGGAAAATGTTCCTGTGGTGCCTACACCGACTGGAGAGGAAATTAATGATGATGATCAAGGTACTTCGGATCAAGTTGCTACTGAACTTCGTAGGTCCACAAGGACATGTTCCACACATGAGTGGTATGGCAACCCTGTCCTGGAAATCATGTTGTTAGACAATGGTGAACCTTCGAACTATGAAGAAGAGATGGCGGGCCCAGATTCCAACAAATGGCTTGAAGCCATGCAATCCGATATAGGATCCATGTATGAAAACAAAGTATGGACTTTGACAGACTTGCCCGATGATCGGCGAGCGATAGAAAACAAATGGATCTTGAAGAAGAAGACGGACGCGGATGGTAATGTTACCATCTATAAAGCTCGACTTGTTGCTAAGGGTTATCGGCAAGTTCAAGGGGTTGACTACGATGAGACTTTTTCTCCCGTAGCGAAGCTAAAGTCTGTCCGAATCATGTTAGCAATTGCCGCATACTATGATTATGAGATATGGAAGATGGACGTCAAAACGGCATTCCTTAACGGCCATCTTAAGGAAGAACTGTATATGATGCAGCCGGAAGGTTTTGTCGATCCTGAGAGTGCTAACAAGGTATTCAAGCTCCAGTGATCCATTTATGGGCTGGTGCAAGCATCTCGGAGTTGGAACATTCGCTTTGATGAGATGATCAAAGCGTTTGGGGTTATGCAGACTTATGGAGAAGCCTGCGTTTAGAAGAAAGTTAGTGGGAGCTCTGTAGCATTTCTCATATTATATGTAGATGAGATACTTTTGATGGGAAATGATATAGAACTTTTGGACAGCATTAAGGCCTAATTGAATAAGTGTTTTTCAATGAAGGACCTTGGAGAAGTTGCTTACATATTAGGCATCAAGATCTATAGGGATAGATCGAGACGCCTCATAGGTCTTTCACAAAGCACATACCTTGATAAGATATTGAAGAAGTTCAATATGGATCAGTCCAAGAAAGGGTTCTTGCCTGTATTGCAAGGTGTGAGATTGAGCTCGGCTCAATGCCCGACCACGGTAGAAGATATAGAAGAGATGAGTGTCATCCCCTATGCCTCAGCCATAGGGTCTATTATGTATGCCATGCTGTGTACCAGACCTGATGTAAACCTTGCCATAAGTTTGGTAGGAAGGTACCAAAGTAATCCTGGCAAGGAACACTGGACAGCGTTCAAGAATATCCTAAAGTACCTGAAGAGGACTAAGGATATGTTTCTCGTTTATGGAGGCGATGAAGAGCTCGTCGTAAAGGGTTACATCGACGCTAGCTTCGACACAGATCTGGATGACTCTAAGTCACAAACCGGATATGTGTATATTTTGAATGGAGGGGCAGTAAGCTGGTGCAGTTGCAAGCAAAGCGTTGTGGCGGGATCTACATGTGAAGCGGAGTACATGGCAGCCTCGGAGGCAGCACATGAATCAATCTGGATGAAGGAGTTCATCACCGACCTAGGAGTCATACTCAATGCGTCGGGGCCGATCACCCTCTTCTGTGACAACACTGGAGCTATTGCCCTTGCCAAGGAGCCCAGCTTTCACAAGAAGACCAGGCACATCAAACGTCGCTTCAACTCCATTCGTGAAAATGTTCAAGATGGAGACATAGATATTTGCAAAGTGCATACGGATCTGAATGTCGCAGATCCGTTGACTAAACCTCTTTCGCGAGCAAAACATGATCAACACCAGAACTCTATGGGTGTTCGATTCATCACAATGTAACTAGATTATTGACTCTAGTGCAAGTGGGAGACTGCTGGAAATATGCCCTAGAGGCAATAATAAAAGGATTATTATTATATTTCCTTGTTCATGATAATTGTCTATTTTTCATGCTATAATTGTGTTATCCGGAAATTGTAATACATGTGTGAATACATAGACCACAACATGTCCCTAGTAAGCCTCTAGTTGACTAGCTCGTTGATCAACTGATAGTCATGGTTTCCTAACTATGGACATTGGATGTCACTGATAACGGGATCACATCATTAGGAGAATGATGTGATGGACAAGACCCAATCCTAAGCATAGCACAAGATCGTGTAGTTCGTTTGCTAGAGCTTTTCCAATGTCAAGTAATTTTTCCTTAGACCATGAGATCGTGTAACTCCCGGATACCGTAGGAGTGCTTTGGGTGTACCAAATGTCACGACGTAACTGGGTGACAATAAAGGTATACTACGGGTATCCCCAAAAGTGTCTGTTGGGTTGACATGGATCGAGACTGGGATTTGTCACTCCGTATGACGGAGAGGTATCTCTGGGCCCACTCGGTAATGCATCATAATAATGAGCTCAAAGTGACCAAGTGTTTGGTCACGGGACCATGCATTACGGTACGAGTAAAGTGACTTGCCGGTTACGAGATTGAACGAGGTATTGGGATACCGACGATCGAATCTCGGGCAAGTAATGTACCGATTGACAAAGGGAATTGTATACGGCGTTACTTGAATCCTCGATATCGTGGTTCATCCGATGAGATCATCGAGGAGCATGTGGGATCCAACATGGGTATCCAGATCCCGCTGTTGGTTATTGACCGGAGAGTCGTCTCGGTCATGTCTGCGTGTCTCCCGAACCCGTAGGGTCTACACACTTAAGGTTCGGTGACGCTTGGGTTATAGAGATATTAGTATGCAGTAACCCGAAAGTTGTTCGGAGTCCCGAATGAGATCCCGGACGTCACGAGGAGTTCCGGAATGGTCCGGAGGTGAAGAATTATATATAGGAAGTCCAGTTTCGGCCATCGGGAAAGTTTCGGGGGTCACCGGTATTGTACCGGGACCACCAGAAGGGTCCCGGGGGTCCACCGGGTGGGGCCACCTACCCCGAAGGGCCCCATGGGCTGAAGTGGGGAGGGAACCAGCCCCTGGTGGGTTGGTGCACCCCCCCCCTTGGGCCCCCCTACGCCTAGGGTTGGAAACCCTAGGGGTGGGGGCGCCTCCACTTGGCTTGGGGGGCAAGCCATCCCCTTGGCTGCCGCCCCCCCTTGGAGATTGGATCTCCTAGGGCCGGCGCCCCCCCTAGGGGCCCTATATAAAGAGGGGGGAGGGAGGGCTGCGCACCCAAGCTCCTTGCGCCTCCCTCTCCCTCTGCAACACATCTCCCTCTCGTAGTGCTTGGCGAAGCCCTGCCGAGATCGCTGCTGCATCCACCACCACGCCGTCATGCTGCTGGATCTCCATCAACCTCTCCTCCCCCCTTGCTGGATCAAGAAGGAGGAGACGTCTTCCCCAACCGTACGTGTGTTGAACGCGGAGGTGTTGTCCGTTCAGCACTAGGATCATCGGTGATTTGGATCACGACGAGTACGACTCCCTCAACCCCGTTCTCTTGAACGCTTCCGCTCGCGATCTACAAGGGTATGTAGATGCACTCCTCTCTCTCGTTGCTAGATGAACTCCATAGATTGATCTTGGTGAAGCATAGAAAAAAATTTATGTTCTGCAATGTTCCCCAACACAAATATGGTGAAGTGTCATGTAGTCGACGTTCACATGACACCACTAAGGGAATCACAACATACATACTATCAAAATATCGAACACATATCAAGTTCACATGATTACTTGCAACATGATTTCTCCCGTGATCTCAAGAACAAAAATAACTACTCACAAATAATAATCATGCTCAAGATCAGAGGGGTATTGAATAGCATATTGGATCTGAACATATAATCTTCCACCAAATAAACCATATAGTAATGAACTACAAGATGTAATCAACACTACTAGTCACCCACAAGCACCAATCTATAGTTTCGGTAACAAGATTGAACACAAGAGATGAACTAGGGTTTGAGATGAGATGGTGCTGTTGAAGATGTTGATGGAGATTACCCTCCCCAAGATGGGAGAGTTGTTGGTGATGATGATGACGATGATTTCCCCCTCCGGGAGGGAAGTTTCCCCGGCGGAATCGCTTCGCCGGAGGGCAAACGTGCTCCTGCCCAAGTTCCGCCTCGAGACGGCGGCACTCCGTCTCGAAAGTATTCTCCTTATTTTTTTCTAGGTCAAAATCATCTATATACCAGAAGATGGGCACTGGAGGTGGGCCTGGGTGAGCACTAGGGGCGGAACCAGGATGAAAAACGAGAGGGGGCAAAGATGTATAGGATTTTTTTTCAGAAACGTGTATACGAACTAATGTCTAGATAATCTAAGAAACTATCCACACAAAGCATACATATATTGTGTAAGAAGCAAAAAATCATATATTTCCTTATAAGACAATGTGATCACACACGTAATTATGAAAAAATCATTTGCCAAAATAAAAGTAAACTAACCACTTTAGTCATAATAACTTGAGAAATATGAATATGCCGTTCCTTTTTGTTTGCACGTATGTGAATTCTAGCATTGAAGCTGCAGGAAAAAGAAAAATATTTAAATGTAGAGAGAGAGAATGTAAACATTGACTGCTAAAAAAATAAGCCTGAGCACATTACCTTCCATTTAAATGATTGATATTAAAATCTATAAGTATCTTCATTTTAGATGGATCCTGAGTAAGCTTGATCGGATAGACTAAAATGCGGATTTTGCATAAAATCTATCCATTAGCTTTCTAAATAAATTGAAGTACATGAAGGCAGAATATTACTATAGACCAGAGATTTTATTCTACTCTCATGTGTGCAAACTTATTCATATGAAATTATTACATAAAGAAAGATTCAATCAACCTAGTTACCAATGTATACCTGTT
Source organism: Triticum dicoccoides (assembly GCF_002162155.2). Taxonomy (NCBI): domain Eukaryota; kingdom Viridiplantae; phylum Streptophyta; class Magnoliopsida; order Poales; family Poaceae; genus Triticum; species Triticum dicoccoides. Next base: position 16,984,871 of record NC_041385.1, read on the forward strand.
AAACATGGAATCAGAATAGACTGATAATATGGAAATTAGAAGATAGAAATGAGAACTGAACCTAGAGCTTACCTTGATTGAAAGATTGAAAGATTGATGAGTAGCGTACGTATGGGCATGCGCATGAGCGAGGCTGCGGGGCCGCGGCCATGGGTCATTACAGGTTTGCATTGCGGTGGCTGGGCTGGCACGTGGACGATCAAGGTCGGCCATGGCCATGGCTGCCGAGCTTAAGCTCGAGCGGGTGACGCCTGCCAATTCAACATGATTACAAGCAAAACCACCTTCAATTCTCCCCAAAATCACCCTAGGGACACATTTATCTGCTTTCGTAGAGTTCAGGGGGAAAGTGATCCGGTTTTAGAGTTTAGGGGGATATTTATCCATCATGGAGGATTTTAGGGGGGGAATGTACTTTCCTCAAGAAAAATTCGTTGGAGACACATTTCACAGGCCCACTGACAATGCTAGATGCACCATCAGGGCAGGGGCTAGGTGAGGAGAACCTCATTCTATTTTCAGGGAGCCGCGGTTTCTCGCTTCACTGAGCAGGACACAAAACCCTAACAAAAGTCAAAGAAACATCTAAAAATGGAGTCCTCCCACCTGTAAGGGTCGGAATACACGACACCCCCATGGCCCTAAGGCCACCAGAGACGAGGCGGATCGACTGCGGCGGTGACGGAAGACAAAAGAACCCTAACTTTTTTTTTGAAGAGGAGGGTAACACTTTGTTTCTATTGGATATGAGACTATTTACATGTCCACATTAATGTGATTATATAAATAAATCTTTATCAAATACTGCTCGTGATTTATCTATAGTTTTTTTGAGAAATTTGGTTAGTAAATTGAGATGATTGATTAATTAGCGTACGAGAAAGGGCGGACAAAGGGCAGAATGAGACCAAAAAACGTTTGAAAGAAAAAAAATCAATGAAATGACTTTTTTTACATCAAATTAGTCTTTATTGCAAGGTGATCACCATAGTATCTTTTACAAGAGTATCAGCAATCTCTATAGCTGGGTCTTTCATCCATCCTGCACACACCTTACCTCTAACTAGTTTGGCTAAATCATGGGCAGCACAATTAGTCTGTCTAGGAGCATGCTTAAAAATAATATGCGGAAAATCACACGCAAGATTGCCCATAAGCGCATCTCCAAATCAATCGATTTCCCCGTTTGCTGCCACGACGAATCCGTCATTCGAGTCTCTGATGACTGTGCCATACAAGCCCTTGAGTAAGCCTGGGTCAATCAATGAAAGGACATGGTGGGAGGGGAAGTAGAGAACCGAAAAAAGGCTACGCTTTTTAAAATACTCCAGTAGAGATAGAGATTTTAAGTAGTAGAGAAGATCTAATCAGAATTTGATGTCACGGTGTGCCGATCATGCTCCGGACGTTATTTATGCCTTCCGGGCATCCGTTGGTTCGGTTAAGCTTCTGGTGCATGTCGGCTGCGGATTTGCCCGGCATGTATGACAAGTGCATCAACGGAGTAGCGAACTCGATTCATCCTGGAGACGTACGTCATGGCTTGGAGGCTCACAGTCAGGTGCATATGCATCTTGAACGACCATAAAGCGTTTGTACTTGGGTGTTGCGGCATATATATGCCCAAAAAGTGCTTTTTGTTTTTGTTTTATTTACAGCCGAAAAGGTGCTTGTTGTAATGCATGTCCGTGGACTGCAATCACTACTCCCTTGTTGCATCTATCGGTTGTAAGGGCATTTCTAACGGCAACCTCGAAAAAGCTTTCGTATCCATCTGCAGACTGGGAGACCAGTCCGCGGACACATGGATGAAGGAAACAGTCATCCAACGCTAGCCGCATACATTTCAAACCACATTATAACTAACCGGACGAAATTCACTCAAACCGGTCGATATTCATCAAAGTTTGGATAGAAATAACACAAATCATCTACGCATAGCATGCAAATTAAGTTTAGTACAACAAGGTCTCAAATTCGACTAGATCCTGGATGTCCAACAAGTTTCTCAGGAACGGATCATGTCCTTCCACACATACTTCCCCTTCAGCCTTATCCAGCAGTATGCGCACGTAAATGGCCGTCCTGCTGACCTGTGGTACAGCACGACGGCGTGTGCGGATTGCATATAATGTGTAGACCAACATTGAGTGAATGAATCAATCAACAAGTTTAGCAAGAGGAGTAAAACCTACCATCTCTTCCATGCCCGCGTGCAATGGCCACCTTGCCTGGAGCTGACAGATCAAGTTGCAGTACTTGATGACATTGACCTGGGTAGCGTTCCAGCGATACGACAACGACCTCACGTTGCGTGGTCGCATGATGTACACGTCGTAGGGCGCAATGTGCTTTCCTGCGTGAAACTTTTCATGCACTTGCTCACAGAATGGCAACCCTTTGGTCCTGCCTATGAAATCCGCGGATACGGCCAGCCACACATCGCACAACAACTCACCCTCCATGGTTGACTAGCTCACAATCCTTCGTGCTCTAAAAAGTGACATAGCATTTGAAAATAAGCTCAATGACATCTAACCGGACACCTGCCAGGCGTGGTGTCCGCTATGGAGGTCATCGACAGGGGGGCGGAGTGTACCTGGGTGCAAACGGCTCCAAGGCTGAAAGCTCCGTCGCAACAGCGAGCGAGCGCGTCAGTGCTGGTTGAGGGCGTCCGGGAATGCCTCTCTGGCGGCTGGAGACGAACAACATTGACGACGGAGGTGGAGGGTGCGGATGCAAAGCAAGGGAGAGAAGGGGCGGAGTGGAAGGAAATGGGACCGGGAGGGGGATTGGCTGGGCCGGGGGTGTCGCAGTCCTACGTTTCGGGTGTCCGGACTCCCGCAAACCTCCCACACTCGTCTCTAATTTGCGGAAGAAATCGCGTCCGGACCGCCCTGCGGACCGATATAGGTAGGCGTTAGATGGCTTTTCGCGGTCCGGACGGCGCAGTCCGGACAGTTGTGGGAAGTTTACGGGGCAGCCTTGGAGATGCCCTAAAAGCATCCACAACCATACTTAGCAAATCCCCCCCCCCCACCCCTAACCGTCCGTGAACGCGCTCGGTCAGTGTCTGGCAGTGTATGTTTTGAGCCCCTATTTGTCCGTCCGTGCAAACGTGCTTCTCATTTTCTTCCTTGTATGACCGGTTAATTATATGTGATTGGTGAAGATGAAGAGAGAGAAAGAAAAGGAAGAGAAAAATTGGTCTGAGGTGGGCCATGTCCTATGTGACGGACCAGCCAGGCGCGTGCGCGAGCCCGCGTATCCTTCTCATATTTAGTCATAATATATGGGTATGCAGACAACCCGAGCGTATAGAAATGATATGAGAAGTTCAGTTTGGTTATCTCCGTGGACGTTTAAGTAGGATTTCAGGGGTAAATGATCTAACAAGAAGCATCTCCAAAACAGACATTATTTATCCACACACTGGTTTAAATCCGTCCGTAGACATGATATAAAAGCCGGCCATTCAATCCTGCCCCTTTAATGTTTGCGTCGATTTAACTTAATAGAATAATTGTCCAGGTGTGGCTTCCGCTATCGGCAGCTGGCTTCCCCACAACAGCTTCCGCCATGCATGACCACACAGGGCGCAGCATGCTTCCGTCATTCCAAGCATGGACACATCACATGCACCAAGCAAGCTAGGGCATGTCCAATGCATAGCCTCAAGGTGATGCCTCACATGTCATGTAGGATCGGATATGACGTAAAGTAGGTTCGGATAGGGAAGCGGGATCCTTTTCAGGAGGCGGGTGCTTGAAGAGAAAAAGTGTGGTCCGGTGACAAAAGCTGAAAAGGTGGAGTGGAAAGTAAAGATGCATGTGTACTAGAGTCTTTATTTTTTATTTTTTAGTGAGCCCCACTAATGGTAGCTTGCATTGGGAAGAAAAAATAAATGTAGGTGCCTCAAATTATTTTTTGTCATGGGGCATATGTATTCATATGCCACCATTGTACATGCCCTAAGGGTGTGTTTGGTTACAAAAGACTAGACTTCTTTTAGTCCCAGAGACTAAAGAAAAAGGACCCTCCAATAGAGTCTTTTTTAGTCCCTAAAGAAAAAGTCCTTTCCTTTTGGTTACATAGAGACTAAAAGGGATTTTTTTCTAGTCTAATCCATGTAACCAAACAGGACCTAAAAAGCATGCACACGCAGATGCACCAGCCGTGCCGTCGAGATAAAGGAGTTGTGGCATGGGGTATGTGATGGCTTTTAATTGGCTAAGTGGACGTCCGACTTCTGCAAATGTCCTGCAGTTTTGCTTTCAGTTTACGGGAATTCGGACATCCCAACCAGTCCACGAATATATACGCGTCCGCATTGGTTGATATAACGCATCTGAACAATTCAGTCCATACCTTTATGGGAGTTTTGAGGACTACATTGGAGATGCCCTAACATCTTAGGTTATGAGACAGAGGGGTACCATTTACCAACATGCATACTAGCTCAGTTGGACGCCTTGCGTTATGTAGTCTAACACACACTTAGTTAATTGGAGGTGGGGTAATTAAAGAGATTTGAGATGATGATTTGGATCTTTTCAATGCATTTTTTACTCCACTTCATAACCTGCGTCCTAAAATTTTATATATACACTTATTCATGAACGAAGAGAATTTATATAGTATATTATAGTACTCCCTCCTAAGAAAATATATGACGTTTCTTAAGGCTAGTTTAGCCTAAAAAATGTCTTATATTTTGTTCGTAGCTAATAGTACTTAATTAAGCAGAAAAAGAACGCTAATGATTGGCACATGCACAGGCACTGGTTAATCAGAAGAGAGTGGTACTAGCCGTACATGTTTCCTTTTTGTCCGCTTCAACAGACCAGACCCTCTAGCCAGCAGCCCGAACACACGTGCGCCGTGCGGCCCACCACTTTGACGACATTTTGGCTGCGCGTTTCCTTTGTGTTGCAATCCTTTAGATCTTTTGTAAACTTTGTCTAATACATTAATTTGTGCCAGATTTTACAAGCTAAGTGAGAAAAAAAGTTGTGCAGTTGTGCAAATGATCTGCAGCGCAAAACATTTGTATTACAATGTCATAAAAAATCACTACGAAAATGCTAGTAATTAATAATTCAAGTGCAACGCTAGAAAAATCACAACCTTAATTTTTACACAATAAATATATAGGTTTTTTTTTGCGAGAGAATTTCCAATCTATTCATCAATCATGGCAGTACAGAGAACACAAGAGGTAATAAAAATTACAACTAGGTCTATGGACCACCTAGCGACGATACAAGCACTGGAGCGAGCCGAAGGCGCGCCGCCGTCATCACCCCTCCATCACCGGAGCCGGGCAAACCTTGTTGTAGTAGACAGTCGGGAAGTCGTCGTGCTAAGGCCCCAAAGGACCAACACACCGGAGCAGCAACCATCGCCGATGAAGAGAGTTGTAGATTGGAAAGATCAAACCTGGAACCACACGAACGAAGACAAACAAAAACTGGATCCAAAGAGATCCACCGAAGACCAGCACCGACCGAATCCCATGAGATCCGACGGAGACACACCTCCACACATCCTCCGACAACGCTATTCGCACCATCGGGACGGAGATAGGACGTGGGAGACATTATTGCTACGGAGGGACATCGCCGCCGCCAAACAGCCCCAACCAAGACGTTCAACCTAGCAAAAACAAGAACGGGGTCCCTCCCGCCGGCGGGGGGCCGAGATCCTCCGCACCTCCATAGGCCAAAGGCCATCGGAGGCGGGGCGGATCTGCGGCGGCGCCGACGGGAGGAGGAAGGAGACGTTTCTTGTGGAGGAGGAAAGGGTTCTCTAGTCAAGTATATATATTTGTCTATAATAAATATATAGGGTTATCTTGTACTCCCTCCGTAAACTAATATAAGAGCATTTAGATCACTATTTCAGTTATCTAAACGCTCTTATATTAGTTTACAGAGGGGGTACAAACATTTTAAAATGCTATGGTTACATGCCCAAAACATGACAGACCTCTTCCAGAGTGAGTTGATGCTCGCTATGGTGACGGGATGTTAGCTTAGGCAGAGATTTGGGATTGATCTGACATCGACAACTTTGGGGCTGCCAAAGCTAGCACGCAATGTGTGACAATTCTTCATCAAGCCGTTTGATTAATCGAGAGTAATGACCTGCTTGTCGTGCTGGATGTGCGAGGAATAGTAGGGGCGCCAGAAGAGGGCTGGCACTACAACTAAAGGCAGAAGAGGTGACATGGGAGACACAATAAACTCACGAAAGCTGGATCCGAGTGGGAATCAACGGATGTTGCCAGAGCTAGAACCTCATGTGGACATAGTCACACATGGTAGCACGATGAGAAACCGCATGTGAACCTTCTCCTGGTCGGGGCGTTGGTGGTAAACCTCATATAGAGGATTAGTCACTCACACTTGAGGGTTGGGACCGGAGGCGGTCATGGCCGTGTCTGGTGTCATGGTGATTTGTTGTCTTTGTTCGTGGAGGACGGGGATGGGGAGCCAACTAGCGTTTATGGCTACCACAGTTCGATTGCTAACAGTTGGCTAGGCATGCTGAAGTGACGATGGGTCTGGTGTGTTATAGGCGAAAGCCTACGCCGGCCACGTTATATGCCAACACCGATGACGCCCTAGGATGTCGCTACTTTCCTCAGAGACTTATTATGGGTCTTTTTCACCTCCCTCATTAAGGCCTTGTTTGGCACAAGTGGTTTTCAAGCACCCAAGGGGGTGGGGATTTCAGGGGATTGGGTGAATCCCCCTCTTCCACCCAATCCCCTCAAATCCCCTTGAATCCCCAAAACCCCTCCATCCACAACCCCCTTTGTATAAAATTTATGTTTCGTAGGCAGGGTTTACCATATTGACATAAGATGGTGCAAAACATCTAAAAATCCAACCTTTACAATGTAACTAACTCCCCTTATATCCTTTGATTATGCTGATCAGATATTTTGTGGAGCAAAAGCAGCAATGTAACCAACTG